>NW_005054303.1:13349800-13366201 GCF_000277835.1 Geospiza fortis | reverse complement strand
CCTAAGTGCAGAGCAGACTTTTTTGTAAAGTGCTGACCTATAAATTGGGGATTTCTGAGTTCAGCATTTTTGCACTGTCCTTGCAAGGTGGAAGATAGTTCTGGGTGAAAATGTGACATTGGGGCACCAGCAGTGGCCTACTTTAGACAAAAGTTTGAAAATATTTAAGGTTTTGTGGCGATTCATGAGACATTGATACTAAAAATAATGGAAAATGCTCATATGTGAGAATAGAGTGGGTTCAGGAATATGATAGGAAAAAATTGGGCATTTTGAATGACAGAAATCATGAAATGATAGAATGTTAAAGGGTTGGAAGGGACCTTAAAGATCATCTCATGCCAGCCTCCTGCCATGTGCAGGAACTTCTCCCACTAGACCAGGTTGCTTAAGGCCTTATCCAACCTATCCAAATATTTGCAAGTAATGGCACAGTTACTTCTAAAGCTCTTTTTTTGGTACTATTATATTTAATCTAGTGTTTGTGCTGCTGAGTAAGGTTTGCTGAATTTGGATTTGGAGACCCTTAGAAAAAATCTGGACACTTTAGAGATGCCTAATGGATTTTGGAACCTCTCAGCCCTGCAGTGGATTGGAATGAATCCATGTGGAGGAAACTGCATCGTTCTGCTTTGAGTCTTTTGTGTGTCTGTGTGGGTTTGGTTTGCTTGGGGTTTTTTGGGGAGTGTTTTTTTGGGGGGGGCTTTTGTGCCTCTGTCTTTGCTGAAAAAGCATTCACAGTGTTATAGGACAGAGAAATGCACATAATAATTTTTGGTTAAAGGATAAGATTCCACTGAAGTAAATAAAAATGAATTACCCCTTGTTCTGCTACACTCTGTAGGTCTGGACCTGTATCAGGGAATATGGGGTGGTCTCAGAAAGGAGAATTGGCAACCCAGGGGCTGGTTCAAACCAAGTGAGAGCCACAGAAACGTGGTAAAGCCATATTTCATTCAGTGAATTGAGTTTTAAAGCTGATGAAATTAATGCTTAACATTTCATTGTTAGCAGAGTTCTAAAGAAGGAACTTTTATTTATTTATTTGCTGGATATTTAGAAGTCAGCTTTAGGGTTTTTTTCTGCTGTTTTAGAAGCTATTTCATATCCCACGGAGAAATGTGCAGGATCAATTATTCCTGTGCATTTTGTGTGCCATGGTGCTGGGGGCCTTCTTCCCTGTGTAGTGTCCTGTATGAGATTTTTGCTGTCCTGGTGACATTTTACTTTGTTACTAGTTACCAATCGAAAGTCCAATCCTATGCTGGAGTACACAGATGCAGAGATACACAAAGATACACTTTTGCAACTGAGTTTATTTCTGTTGTATTACAAGATCCGCCCCGAAACAGGAGAAGGGAACTTCAGGAATTAAAATGGGTCACTAACAAACTGTTCCTGGTGAACTGGTGAGGAATTTCTGTCAGGCAGGGCATGTGATGGTCGCTTTATGAGCTGTCACAACAAAAACAAATCCACCCTCTGCGTGCCAGAGTGAGTCAAGTGCACGTCTCCAGCCTGGATCCCTGCTACCACAGGCAAAACAGGCTGATGAAATGATTGTTGGAAATCCTAATCTGCCACGTTGGGGTTATAATAATAATAATAATAATGATGAGGATTTTTAAAGCAAGCTTATATTGTGTTCTTGAAAAAGATGGGATTCTTCTTGCTGGTTTTGACTGGCTTTCTCTAAAGTGGGGCAGGTTGGCTCTCTCCTGGTGTTCAGGCTGATCTTTCATAGAGGCAGTCTGGGTTTCTGCCTCTGGTGTTTGTCCTGAAGCTCCCTTCTCACGTCAGTTCTGCATCTTGCAGCCCTTTCTACCCATCTTTGCATGTGCAGGAGCAATCCAGCGAGACCTCAGCCTCCCAAAACCAGGGCACCACGTCTCCAGAGCTCTGGGAGTGCTGCTCTACTATATTTGGAACCAGCTCTATTGCTTCTATAATAGGAAGGCTTCTGGAAGCTTTCTCCTTCCTCTCGCCCCAAGAAAGTGGCCTTTCAGCTGAGCTTTCATGAATTCACAATCTGCATGGCAAAACAGATGGACTTTTAGAGGCTAAATAATTCAGATGTGGCTTGTGGGTCATGTGGGGGTGTTCAGGGAGGATTTTTGCCCGTGCCCCATGAGCTGAGGGTGCAGCAGCTACAGCCATGCTCACGGGGGCTCTGCCACCCCCAGTTTGTCATTCAGGGCACGTGACAGTGCCAAGGGGTGCCAAGGCAGCTTTCTAGAAAGCAGAATGATGTGTGAGCCCCGTGTGTTTGTCACCAGAGCTGCAGCAGCTCTGCCCAGTGAGGGATTTACTGGTTTTGTTTTCCTCTTGGATCAAGCAGAACAAATCTAATGAGCCAGTTCTTAACTTCTTCCCAGCTGAGCAGCGAGTGATGTCCTTACCCAGATAGTGCAAGGCAGCTGAAGCCTTTCAGGAATAGCTGAACAAGGGAAACACTTGTAATATTATTTTTCCCAATACTCATGCAGAGCTAAGAGGGTGCAGCAGAGCTTGTCTTTATTTTCTTTTTCCTTTCTGAGATTTTCCTTTTGAGGGGACAACTTAGTCCTTCCAACTCTTACCCCACCTAGTGAGAAAGCATGTGAGCCACAAATGTGGAGCCTTTCATTCTTTCTTGACGTGATCTTGGAAGGAAAACAGGTTCTCCCTGTAGTGCTTCATTGGAATAAGCATTTCACATGCTTATCAGTACAGCAAGTAGAGCTGTTTGACAGCAGTGAGGAGTCAAATGTTGCCTTGGAGCCCTACATGCTCATTTCCCTGCTTCTGAAACACTCTGCACTTTGCCCACTGTGCATTCAGAAGTGTTCCTTTCTACTAAAAGGACCTAAAACCCACTTTGTAGCAGAGATTTTCCAGCGTGATTCCAGCTGTGGATTGGAGATGGCTGAGTGCAGTCTGAGCTTCTGAGAACCTTGTCCTGCTGGGCTTTGTGAGTTCCTGCCAGGTCAGGGGTAAGTGGGTTCAGGGAGCAATTTGGGTTAATTCTGTCCTGATCCAGCTCCTTGGGAGGCTTCAGGTGAGAAATCAGACAGGGGAAGGTGTGAAAGACTGAGCAGGCCCAGCTCCTGGAGTCTTTCCTCCCAAGAGAGGTGCTCCAGACCCCTCATTGTCTTTGTGGCCTCTGCTGATTCTGCTTACATGGGAATCATCAGTTTCCATTTAAATTGCTGCTCTCTCTGGTGGGATCCAAGGATGGGAGCTTGGAGGAGCTTTGAGAAGGAAGGGCTGGAGTGAATTTGGTGGGGAAATGAGCACAGGGCAATGGTAACCAGGTCCTGCTGCTTTGCCAGCTCTGGTTCCTGGTGCTTGGCAGAAGTGCCATCAGCTGGTTTTGGTGTGGGAGAAGACACAGGAAACTCCCCCACACTAATTCCAGCTGGAGCCCCTGTGGCAGTTTCATTGCCTTTAGATCAGATAATACCAGATCTGATGGACCATCAACAGAGGGGAAGCTGAGCACACCAGGTTTCACAAGGCACATGATGCCTGTGATGGCTCCTTTGGGGTTAAAAGGCAGTTCTTCAGGTGTTTTAAGTATGTAGATATTACCTGAAGAATGGTTAAAAGAAATGGTTGGGGGTTTGAGAGGCTGAGGAGCTGGTGTGTCAATCACCTCATGTCAGACCTGGCCTGGGGGCTGCTGTGAATCCTTCCCAGTGGGATGTTGGGATGAGGAAAGACTTTATGCCAAAGCTTCTTGCTTAGGAGAGTCTGGTGCTGTTAGAGGTGTCCTGAGGGATGACTTGGCTGGGGGATGGCAGAATTGCATGTCTGGTGAATTACTGTTTTGGAGACAGGGATCATACAACAACCTAAGATTGAGCTCCGTGTGGGAGAATGGACATGGAACCTGGTTCTTTCAAGAAAACAAATACCCTTATCTTGTTATAAAGCCTCAGCATTGACTTTTCCCACCCTAATGATTGTTTTTGTTATTAACTCCTCTGAGTTCTGCTCTGAAACACTTGCTGCTGCTTCCTTCTGCATCCTGAGTGTGCTGATGCTCTTTGCCCAGCTGATCCAGAGTGACATCCCTATGGAACATCCCAAAGCTTGCCCTGCATGGAGGTGGGGTGGTCAAATGTGTTTTTACACATGTTTTTACCAGCAGAGCGATTGTTGCTCAGATCCAGTCCCGAGGCCACGGCCTCCTTTCAAGAAAGTAAATTTTCTGAGAGGATGTGCCCACCCTTTGAACTGCTTTGTTGATCAGTTACTGTTGCTACAGCTAAAACACACTTGCACTTGCACTAATCAAAATATCAAAAGCTGTGGTGAATTGCTACACAGATGGGGAGACCTTGACTGCAGCCTGGTTGAGTTGATACATTTGTTTTTCTAGGCTGCAGCAGTGCTCAAACCTGGTGATAAGAGAGGGAATTTTGTGGGCCCGTTCCCTGAGCTGGGTCCGTGGCTGAGAGGATGTGTTGCTTTCTGCTGCCAAAAGCAGAGTCCTTCCCACATCTTGTGCAGCAAGGCATATGTTTGGGGGTGGTTTCAGAGAGGGAGAAGAACACGATTAGGGTTTTAACTTCCTCTTCTGTTTTGTTTCTCTGTGCATCTGTATTGCAGTTTTTTGGGCTGTACCTGACTCTGTGCAAAACTTAAATCGGCTGCAGCTCCTTCTGCTAAGGATCAGCCTTGGTACAGAAACAGTGGTAGTTAAAAGGCAGTAAGTATATCTGCTAGCTTAAATGCTGGGTTTTTTTTTTCTCTTTTCCTTTTCTTTTTTTTAATTCACAAGCACAGCTTTTTACTCTTCACACAGTAGGAATTTGTCAGGAGCTTGCTGGCATTAATAGTCTATTTCAGCTCTTTTCTATAGCCCAGCAGCTACAGAGGGGGGGAAAAAGCATGCTTTGTATGGAGCTGTGGTTGGGTCTGTGCTGCAGTGCCCATCTGAACTTGGCTGTGTCTATTTTGTCAGCTTTTGCTTCCCTCTAGTAGTTGCTGGTCCCTTCCTAAACTCACGAAATCCCACCATACAATGCCTTTGCTTGGATCAGGGTTCTGGCTGCTCCTGACCTGAACCAATTCTCTTGATGGTTTTGCTTCTCGAGCTCTTTACTGCAAACAAGATATCTTTGGGTTTCAATTCTTTATATGGCTTTTTATCTTTTACTTCTCAATTGATCTCCAGAGGAGTGGGACTAGGACAAAACATGTGGTATTCTTAACCAGGGATCCATGGAGAGGGTGTAAGCTGTTGGAAAAGTGAGTGACATTCTTGAAATGGTGTGGTTGCGTTTATTTGGGTGTGGATATAATCATGCTTCTGTGATACAGTTCCTGCTGAGTTTGAAATGCTAGTGTTAGTAAAGCCAGAAGGAGAGCCAGACAAAAGCTTGGAGCAAAGTCAGAATTTCAGTGCCTTTTAGTGATGGTTCATGGGAAAGTAACGATTTTGTGTTTGATTTTCCTAAAGCACCGGGCATATGCTTTTTACTTCTCTGTGAATTACTGTTTGTGAATGTGTATCTTTACAGCATGAGAACATCAGAAACACCTGGTTTTGTGCCTAGGTTTCACTCATAGAGGTAGGTCCTTGTTAGAGACTCTGCGTAGTCTGATGAAAATGGTGTTTAACTACGAAGCTTCAATTTCTGCTGTTGCTGATCGTGGCAGCCTCATTCCTGGTCTCCCTGAATCCCTGGAGCAGAGGACATGCTCTCCTCCTCCTGCTCTGCCTCCATCTCCTCCACCCCACACGTTTCTTAGCCTTGTGTAGAGCTCAGCAGAGATTTCTTCATGAAGACTGGAATGTGTTTATATAATATTTTATATATTATTTTAGGCTCCTACTACTCAAATGTAGGCAAAGTCTTAACCTCTTATTCGCCATCATTAAACGAACCGTGGAATTGCTGTAGCAGACATCAAGTCAGGTGCATCTAAACCAGCTTCTGTTTTTCCTGCCTGGAAGGTTCATCCTTCATCATTTTCCTGGCAAGTGTGGCTACCTAGAGCAGGTTTTCCAGGCCAGGAGTGTTTAGTGGGAGCATTGATTGTGAACCACACTGGTGAAGCAGTGCTGGGCTGGACATAGTGGGGGCTCTTCTGTGCGGGAGGCATCAGGAAGGGGGTGATGTGAGAGACTCAAGCTCTGCAAAAGCAGGGCTAGGACAGCAGTAGGAACGCTGGGCAGAGCTGCTGAAAAGGAGAGAACAACCTGCTGCACTAAATCACAGCTCCCCTGGGGACACAGCTCCATAGTTAGCATCCTCAAATGGCATTCCTTTATTACGGCATCATTGTGCACAGTCCTCTAGAGAGGAAGCAAACGGTCTCTAAAACAATCTGCTGGCAGCTCAGGCTGGAGTATTTGAGGTTTTCCAGGGCTCTTTTGCTGTGTCACTCTTCCCTTTAATGTTCCAGCTTGAAGGTTGTTGTTCTTTCTCCATCAAAGTGCGTTAAAGTGCCGGTAAGGGTGTCTGCTCCAAGGACAAGGTGGAGAAGGCAGCAGCCCAGGCAGGACAAGAGATACTGCAGAACAGCTTTGTTCTGGTGTAATCTGCCTTATCTGCATGTGATGCAAAGACAGGGCAGTTTTCACAAGACTTGGAGGCTGCGTGGTGACATGTTTTCTGTCCTCTTATAAAATCCACCACGTTATTTTGATTAGAGCGCTAACGTAACTCCTGGCAGCCTCAAATCTCACTGCTAGCAGCTACTTCCCTCCAAAGCCTGATGTGGTGCTAACAAGCAGAGAGATCTTGTGCGTCCTGTTTACACGGAGCTGGGAAGACAGCGTGTTCCGTGGGAGGTGCCAAGGTAGAGCTGCAGTTGGATAAAAGGTGAAAAAACTCCTGTGTGTGCAGACAGGCTGTGGTGGGGAGTGTTCATTTGTGTTTGGTGGTGTTCAGGAACTCCAGCTGCAACACTTGGCATGATGATGTTAAGTTTTTTTATATTTGAATATGTATCTTTTATATCTATGCATGCGTGGCATGTTTGTGTTTGTATATATTTATATTTATATCTATTCTCTCTCGTGGGAAAATCCATGTCCTGATCATTTGCTCTTGTCATCTCCTCATGTAGCTCTCTGTTGTTCAGTTTTTAGGTGGCAGAGACACGGTGAAGCTGAGTGTGGGGCAGGCAGAGCTGATGGGGGAGCCTGGGGTGTAGCCCAGGATGGACTGGCTGTGACGAGGACGTGCCTTAGCCGGAGAGGTCGTTACCATGAAGAGTTCCTGCAGAGCTGGCCTCCACAGGGAACCGCTGAATTCCACATCCTCCACCTTCCATCAGGTCAAACGGTACGGACACGCTGCCTGCTCTGCCTGCAGCTCAGGCTTCAGCACTGATTTTAGCCTTCTCCTTGTCCTCTCCCATTGTCTTGTGCTGTCACTCAAATATTTGCACAAAATTCTGACTTTCAGGTGGTGTTTAAGCAAAACCTTGTAATGGCTTAAGGGCAGAAATGTTCTTTGACATTTTTATTTGATCATGACAACTACAGATTCACTGCAGCTGGTAGTGTACTTGCAGAAATCCTTGGGTTTTCTAGCAACAGCTGTAAATTAGTTTGGGAAACATGACTTTGAAGTAAAACTTAATTGGTGAAAGGCTCATCAGAGTAGGCTTTAAAACATGCAGGCAGCTTAAAGCAAGTGGAAATGCTGGCAGTCATTGTTGTGGTTTGTCTTACTATGGACTAAGTAATTAGATTAGTTTAAGCTCACATTTTGCATTGCTCACTCTCCTGTGTCTCTTATTAAGGAGAAATGCACGATTGATTTCAAACACTTGTGCTTATGTGACAATTAAGTGAACGCCTCTCACTGTGTCTCCTTATAGGAACACCATGCAGAACAACTTGTCCTCATGCAAATGCAAGGACATGCCAGTTTGTTGGAGTTCAAACTACTTCAAAATAAATGTGTATTTTTTTAAATTTTTTTTTTCTGAAACCAAGGCTCTTAAACTTCCTCAGTCTGCAGGAAGAGTGCCAGCTTTTTGGTTTCCAAAAGGCTATGTGGGTTTAAAGCAAACTTTTAACCTTTGTTCTTTGTGGTTGTGTAGACAGCATATACTTGCTATGTTAGTCTCATGGTAATTTAGTGCTGGAAAAGACTTCCTGGGTCACCCAGCTCGTTGCTTTCCCAAGCAGGATCTCATAATCCCTTTTGTGAACTTAGTCCAGCCTAAAACATTTACATCTTTTCTTGCATCTTTCCTTCTCTCCTCCTGCAGATCAAACCATTACTGAAGATGACAGATCTTGCTGTGCAATTAGGAACCTTCTTTTCATTCCCAGGCTGAACATTCATGACAGTTTATAGACTCATTTGAGTTTCTTGTTCCTTTATTTGCCTTCTGCCTAACGACTGCTGCTCATTTTCAGTGGTTTACCTCTTCTTCTGCATTCTGTAAGAGGGGGTTGTAACCCTCACCTGTGGTTTTGCTAAGTGACCCAAGTGTTCTCTAGTAGCTTCCTGAGTAGCAATTGTTGCTGTTCTCAGTGTGATGCCCCTCACAGAATATTCTCAGTCCTGGCTAAAAGTGTGTGCTGTGCTCTGGAGCTGCTCTGCCTGGAGGGCTTCTTCATCACCTTCATGGATGTCTCTGTGGTGGCCAGTTCACCTCAGTTACTTCCAAAATTTGTTGGTGTTCCTCTTGCTGATGCATCACTGCCTGCATTTCAAAACCCTCCTCAGTTTCTGTTACTCTGAGCTTTGTGTCTCTGCTGTTTTGGAGCTGCCTCTGTTTCTGTGGGTGCAGAATTAGTGCTGAGGTCATTTTTAACAAAGTCAGATGTTCCCAGGGCTGATTCTTGAGGCATGTCTTTGGTTTCCAGGCTGGTATTTTCTTATTCAGCATCACCTGGGGCTGTCTCCTGCTAAGCCAGCTCCTTTGTCTGTTTTCCCATTCCTCTGCCAATCTGTCTTAACCAGTAAATCTCTTTGTGCTCTCTGAAGTCCATGTGAGGAAGATATAGTAGATTGCTCTAAAAAGATGGCTTTTTTTTGAGAACCTTGAGGTTAGTCTGGTATATTGAACTATTCCCTCTTCCCCCTTTTTCTGTGTGTCACATTAATCCTCTTTGCTTGCAAAGCACCTTTATATTGGAGTCAGAATACGAGCCCTGGAGAGGCTGTGATCATTCTCCTTCTCTTTCTTCCCTGCAGTGCCCCCTCCAATGTGCCACATGTTTATTATCTCCTATTGTTGCCTTTCAAGAGGTTTATAAATCCTGTTTCTTGGCCTGCAGTGCATGAGCCTATCTGGTTTGGATTCTAAAACTGGGATGAGCCAATCCTCACAATTTTTATGAAGCTCTCTAATCCTCCTCCTGCCAATGCTCTTGTTCAGATTAACACCTGGGCTTTTGCCCTCATCATCACCCTTACCTCCCCTCTTTAAAAGTGGTGCAAAGTCAAATTTGGTATTTTGAGTTGTACTCTTGATCTCTGCCCTGCCCTTGCTTGCAACCCTGTTTCTCTTTTCTCTCACAAACTGAAAAAAACCTTTCACTATTTCTTTGTTCTTAAATATCTCTGCAGTGACTTAACACTGCACCAGTTCTCATGTTTATTCCTGGACTTTTTGGTCTCTAAGATAGAAGTTTCCAAGTGATGTGACCTGAAACCTGTGTCTGCCTCTGGTATCTTTCACAAAAAAGGATCACATCCAGTTGGAGTTGCTTTGAATCTTTTGTTTGGGATGTGTTCTTAATAATGAAAACACCTTCTGACTCGTGGAGAATGCAGTGTGCAGTGAAATCCTCCCCAGCACAGCTGAATTCATCAACCAGCTTCTTTCAGCCTTGAGTTTCAAAGGGCAGCCTGATAACTTGCCTTCAGCTCTACTTTTGCTTGTTTTTATTTTGAATGCTGAGTTTGTTACTGATCAGTGGTCCAAGGTTAATTTCTGCAACCTTTGATGTGTTCTCATTGCATATGCACAACAATGAAGGCTATAAATAGCATCACTCTGTGGTGCTTCCTTAACACAGGGAATTTGTTGTGCTGTGATATGAAGAAAGGTCCTTTTGCACTTTATAAATCAGGAAACAAATTAATAAATGTAAAACACTTCCAGAAGGACACTTGGCACTTACCTTTCAGCAGAAGCCCTATAAAAGCAGCACTTTTTGTCTTGTTGTCCTTCTGTGATTTCCCCTCATCCTGTCCCACCACAGCCACATGTGCCATCCAATCATCTCTGAGCTACACATTTCTGGAGCAGCTGATAACCTTGAATTCCAAATCTTTCAGTTTATTTTATTCCCTTTTGCTTTGTCGTGTCTGGTGTGGTTGGGCAGCAGGACTTTGAGCTTCCTGAGGCTCAGCACAGAATTGCTGCTGCATCTCTCCTTTCATGGTGAGTGCTTTTATTCAAAAGCCTGGCAAAGCTGTGGCACTCCTTCCTGTACAAAATGTAGGAAGTAGCCCAGGCAACTGTGCTGTACTGAAGGGTGGGTGTGTGTTTAGTGTAAAACATGTTCCAAACACTGATGGGTGGGAGCCCTCAAAGTGGAGTGGTCTGTGTTGGGCTTGGGGCTGCATTCTGTCACCCAGAACCTCTGTGTGCTGCAGATGCTGGGCTTTGTGGCATGGATTTTCTGGCTGGGCTGGGTGCAGCTGTGTTTGGGTGTTGTCTCCCCCAAAATCAGGTTACCTGAGCACCTGATGCAGGTGAACAAGCTGGGGAGGGACCCAGCTTTAGGAGTTTGGTTCTTACACAGGGCATTTGGCTCCTCAGCTCTGCTGGGCCAGCTCTGCCCCACGGTTTTGGCATTCTCCCGCTTGCCCCAGGCTGGCCACTGGAGCAGAGAGCTCTCCTTCAGCAGCCACATGCCTTCTGTTTGCCTTCAAATCCCTCTCTAATCCTTGCTGGCTCTCCCTTTGCTGCAAGAGGCATTTTGGAGGTGTTGGGAGGTGGGTCAGGAGCAGTTGCTGCTCCAAGGGGAGTGGGTTTTCAGGAAATCAGATGCTTCCACAGCTGCTCGAGTCAAACCCAGCCCTGCTCTGGAGCTTCCCAGCCCTCCTTTCTGTGAGCTTGGACCCTTGCCATGCTCCAGAAGAAACTCCATGAGTGCAGAGAGCCTTCCATGGCGGGACTTTCCCCGGCAGAATCCCTGGAATGCCTTTGAAGCAGCTCTCTGTCTGCTTTGCCTTGCCCTGGCAGTGCAAAGGGGATGGAAATGGTACTGGAGATGGAGCCCAAAGGACCCACCAAGCCCTTCCAGAAATAACAAGTGGTTGACTGTGGTTAACTCCCACTCAGTGCTCAGTCCTTGCTAATTGTCAGTGTCCTTTATGGAGGAGGAAAACTCCATGGACAGAGAGCTGGGATGCCAAGGAAGAGGAATGCTTTGCCAGAGGTGTGGGGTTTTTTATTGTTGTTGATTTTTTTTCCTTTTTTTTTTGGCTTCTGCCTTGTGTTAGTATGTCCTGAGGGGTTTTTCAGAGTTGTAGTTGGCACTGGGTGTGCAGTCAGCAACGTGAGGAGCTTTTTTCAACTGGAGTTGGTGTTTACAAGGAGAAATCCATAGGAAACTTGGGGGTTTTGATGGAAATTTTCCCCCTAATAAAACCTTCCAGTGCTTTGCCCAGAAAACTTGCAGTGTGAATATGCTGTTTGTGACGATCAGGCTTTTTTGTTCTTGCTGGCCAGAGGAAATCTTCTGGCTTCACAGGGCATCATCAGAGCCCCTGAGCTGGGAGCTGCAAGGGGAATTAAGGCTCTCTGTGGGCCTTACAGAGGAGTTGTGAAAACTGAGTCTTTTCTAACAGTTTTGCCTCCAACTCTGGAGTTTGCACTAAAGCAAATATATTACTGTTTTAGGCTGCTGTGATTTAGAACATACATAAACACAAAAGGATGCTGGAAGAATCTGGCCAGCTTGGCAAATAGAATCATGGAATGATTTGGGTTGGAAAAGACCTTAAATCCCATCTCATTCCAACCCATTGCCGTGGGCAGGGACATTTCCCACTAGACCAGGTTGCTCCAAGCCCCATGCAGCCTGGATTTGGACACTTCCAGGGATGGGGAGTCCACCCGTGGGTTATGGGTCTTCCCTTGGGTGGGGAGAGGAGGGGTGTGTGAGTATCTGAGCTCATATAAAGGAATATATTTCTGTATCAACAATGTGTAGTAACCAGCTTGATAAAACTGCAGTGGAAACAAGCTGTAGTTAGGACTTACAAAAACAGCAGTCTCATTCCAGCAGTGCAAGTATCCTGTTTTTCAGACATGGCTGATTAGAAATAGAAAAACTGGCCCCTTTATTTCATCAGCTTAAGGATGGAATAACAGTATAAAGGCAGCACTGCTCGTTGTTTCAGTGCTGATCATTCCTGGCAGAATTCTCTCTTATCAGCAATTTAAAACCACACATTTGGGATTGAAAACCTTTTATGTTTGCTCCCGTGGACTTCTGAAGAGTCGTTGTCTCTAAAGATAAAATTAGAGAGCTTGATAACTTAAAGGGTGGAGGAAAGCAAACAGAATTATTCTGGAATGAAGTGTCATAGGGAATATGTGACTTCACCTTTTAACAACTATTTTTGGTGGTTTTAAATATTTAAAAGCTTACCTGCAGCTGCCACAGCTCTGTGCTTGCCAGCACTGAGAAACGGGGGAGTCTGTGGGTGGGGACTGGGCTCTGGTTCATCTTCAAAGCAATTTCTGCTGGGAAGCCTTGCTCTAATTGTAGGAGCTAGAGATGAAATGTGCTGCTGGTGTGCAGGGAAGAAGCTGTGATTGCCTAAAAGTTCATTCTCAATGTCCACAGCAAAGGGCGTGTGAGGTGGGGACTCGTTTTTTCCAAGTGACACTTTCAGGTAAGGCTCATTGCTAAAGTGGCTTTTGGAATGAAAGTTCTCTTCTCTGCTGCTGGAAAACTCTGGGGCAGGTGGCAGCTGGTCTCATGGAGTTTGCAGAGCTCTTTATAGCTGTCTGAAGTTATTAGATGAAGGTTTTCTTTAAATCCAGATCCATTAAAACATGTGCAATGAACTGGATGCTGAATTCAAATGAGGCAATTATTCTGGCAGTAAAACTTCTGACTAAGGCATAATTTTGTTATGTAAATTATAACTTTTCAACCTTAAATGGTATTGTTGGCTTAGCCAGGGACTAACTGAAACATAGGAAATATAACCTTAAACAAGAAATCTGTAATAGGTGAGGCAGAACTTTACCCTTTGTCTTTCTCCATGGACCAGAAATAGCTGGGAGCAGCTGAACCAACTCTGCTGGCTGAACATGTCCCCTGAGCCTGTTGGGGTAACCAGTTTGGTTCTGGTTTTATTCACATAATACCTGCTCTCACCTCCATCTGCAGCTCCTCTTAATGAAGGGTGTTGAGCTGATTGTCCTGCTGGATTCCTGAAAACTGCTTGAAGAAAGCCTTTTAAAAACAAGCTCAGCTCATCTTTCAAACACCTTGGCACAAAACTCATGAATGAAATTTGATCTTCTGCTCCTGGCTCAGGAGATTTCAGCATGCAAAGTCGTGTTTTAATTGTATTCACCTCGTCTCCCCAGGGTACGGTGGCGAGCAGCCACTGGAGCTTTTCTCTCCCTAGTCTGGGAAATGTCCTTCTGGAAGGGAAGGGAGGGGAAGGCTGCAGGCACTGTTCTCTGCAGCAGTTTGCTGCAGTGCTTCACCTGCTGCTCCTCTGGGCTGGGCTTTGGCCAGGTCACCTCAGTGGCCTGACCCTGCTTCACTGTGAAGTACAACCAGAGTGAGGCAGCCCCTGTGAAAAATGAGGCCAAAGCAAACTCCAGCAGCCTCATTTTCCCATTTTTCTCTCCATGCATCTATTTCAACGCCCCGAAGTTCTATTTTTATGAGATTATTTTAGTTTTTAGCATCCGACTGAGGAGGCAAACAAAGTAGCTCAGTTGCGTTTTGCAGAGGAGACTAAACTGGGAGGTGACCCAGTTCCAAGGAGCTGGAATTGGCAGGCAGGAGGCACAGGCAGAGAATTAACCCAGGGGTGGGTGGGTGTGTGTGTCTGCAGCACTGGGATCTCTTACCCCACAGTCTCTAGGTGAGATGCAGGTGATTTTGGCATTGTCTGGTTGCAAGAGCCAGGTGATGCTCTCCCTAAAATATCCAGAGGGAAGGAACCTACATCTGCCTTTCCACAGCTGCTTCCTGGCCTTCAAAGCCCTGCTTGGACCAGAGAGGTGTAGAAAGGTGAACTGAGCCCTTCCTCTTGATGTACCTGCCCAAAATCTCTGTGCCTGCCCTCCCTGCTTGTCACTGGAGCCAGAAGGAGGAACCAGACAAAACAGTCTTTAGGCAGCACAGCTGCTTCTGGTCCTGGAGGCTCCTCTGCTTGGGCAACATCACTTATACATTTGTTGGACTTTATAGACCAACAAATTGAGGTTTTTAGTTAAAAGCTGTTTTTAGGCTAGAAACCTACAAAGTTGCCACTCTTAAACAACTCTCTTGGTGTGGGCTCTCAAGGGGAACATGTTCGGTGCCTCAATGTGTCTGTGCCAGCTCACGATGAACGTGGCTTTGAACCTGCTGCTCTTCACTCCTGAGCACAGATCATCCCTGAAGAGGAAGCCTTTGAGTGCAACAACTCAAAGATTACCATGGAAACATAACCTGTAGTTAGTTCTGTAATGTGCTTGTGAGATGCTCCTGGGAGAAGAGCCTGGAGTCTCCTGGTGGTTGCATCCATTTTGCAGTGCCCTGGGCTCTGGTGTTCCTGAGTTTTGAAGGGAAGGTGACTGTGGAGGTGTGACGGGACAGAGGAGTCTGGGGCTGCTGCTGCTGCAGTGTCAGCACCATCCAAGGGGTTCCTCACACCTCCTGAGTGTGAAATCCCATCCTTGAGAGTGGGTGTCCTCAGCTGCTGTCACTTTGGGAGGGGCATTGATGGGTACAAAAGGACCCTTATGGGAAAGTCATCAAATCTGCCATTATCAATATGCTGAGGGAAAGGTTTCATTGCCTAGAGAAGCTGTGGCTGCTTCATCCCTGGAAATCTCCAAGGATGGGTTGGATGGCACTTGGAGCAACCTGAGATAGTGGAAGGTGTCCTGCCCACGGAAGGAAGTGGAACAAAATGAGATTTAAGGTTCCTTCCAGCCCAAACCACTGTGTGATTTTGGGTGATAGGAGGAGATTAGATATCCCTTGGGAACTCTGATTAATATAATTACTCTTGCTAATTTCTCTTTTGAGCTTTAACCACATTTTATCTACTGAAAAGAGCGTGTGTGGTAGGTGATATCCAGATAAAACCTGTGACCCATGTGTGCCTTGCAACTGGATCAAGGAATGAACAGGCAGAAGGATGGCTCTAGCTCAAGAATGAACCACTAGCTATGTTTTTACAACTGATACAGCTTAAACTGTAGGATTTCTCCTTGCAACTGCCTGGAAACAGATTTCTCTAATGGGAAGTTCTCTCCTACTGCAGGAAGTTCTTCAAGGGTGGATATTGCAGCCTTGGTGGCTCTTTTCCTTTCTCATGTGGTTCCTCTTGAGGTGTGGGCTGGTGCCTGCTCTGGGCCACCTTCTCTAATTCCAGACAGGCATATTTTGCAACTATAACTTCTTCCCTCTCTGTTTTTCCAGGGTTTCTGGTATGCACTTAAAGCCATATCTCAAGTTACAGAAGAAAGAGCGATCCCCAGAAATAAGCCAGGATTCCCTTCGAGGCCACCAGGGACCAGCACAAGGAGAAAAACTCACCAACTGCACCAAACTGAGCGTTTTCCCAAAACCCTCCCTGGTGGCTCCATCTCAAAAGCTTCTGGGGATTATTTATCCAAATACTATGTGCAATATGAACGGGAAAGGCCCGGCAGATGCTCCGAGTGCAAGGGAGAAGAAGAACGCCCTGTCTGCCACGATCCACCAGGGAGAAGAAGGGGAAGGACCTCTGGATGTGTGGGCTGTGGTGAAACCTGGCAACACCAAGGAGAAAATCGCCTTCTTCGCAGCCCAGCAGTGCAGCAGCAGCACCCGCACGGGCTCCATGAAAATCAAGAGCACGTGGGACATCGACGGGAGAACGGCCAAACGCAGGAAAAAATCGGTGGATCTTAAAAAAGCCAAAATCCAACTGGAAAGAATGAGGGAGGCCAACTCCAGGTGCTCCCAGCCGGAGCCTTTCGCCTGCGGCATCGAGCACTGCTCGGTGCACTCGGGCAGCGATGGCACCGAGGGCGCGTTCCCGGGCCGCTCGCTGTCCGTCATAGAGATGGTGGCTTTCCTGGAGCAGCGGGCCAGCGCCCTGCTGGTGGACTGTGCCAAGACCTGCACGGCCACCAGGCTGAGCTCCCAGCCCAGGGCCACCCTGCCCAGCCCCGAGCCCTTGTCCCCGGGCGGGGCGTGCGAGGCGGAGCCGCAGGGCGAGCCCGTGCGCGTGCTGGACATGGTGGCCAGGCTGGAGG
>NW_005054303.1:13334660-13349745 GCF_000277835.1 Geospiza fortis | reverse complement strand
GCAGAGGCCGGGTATGGAGGTAGCTGTGACACCGAGCTGTGGGATGGCGCTGCCTCTGCCCAGCAGCCGTTTCCTTCGGGGCTGGATACCCGGGCGGGGAATGTGAATTCGGGACTTGCCCAGGCGGTGTTGGCCATGACAGCTGGCAGGAATGACCCTGAAACACGGATTGAGCCCCCCAGGGCCCTGCTGGCCCCGTGTCCCGCTGCTGCCAGGCTGCCGCCGGATCCCTTGCAGAGCAAGAACGCGACTGTTGATTGTACGTCGAAAGAGCCTGTAATTTTCCCAAAGCATCCTGCTAGGAAGGAGCCCTTGTGCATCAGTATATCAGTCACCAAGACAGAGGAAGGGTGCAGGAAGGAGAAGCTCTCCGGTTCTGCTGAGGATTCACTCCCAGGGAGGCTGTTTTTCCTCCAGGGTGAGCAGCCTGCTGCTCATGAGCAACAGCCACGGCGGGAGGGTCCCCAGGAGAAGCCAGGGGAGGTAGCCCAAAATGAGGATGAGGATGCTCTGGCATCTGGTAGATCATGTGTCGGAAGCAGTGTCCCTGCAGAGCCATCAGCCCCTTCTGTCCCTGCCACAGAAGGGGCTTTGCAAGTACTTGATGCCTCCTGCCTAAAGCGGCAGGTTTCCCATGACTTTCTGGAGACCAGGTTTAAAATCCAGCAGCTTTTGGAGCCTCAGCAGTACATGGCCTTCTTGCCTCACCACATCATCGTGAAGATCTTTGGGTTGCTTCCCACCAGGAGCCTGGTTGCCCTAAAATGCACTTGCTACTACTTCAAGTTCATCATTGAGTACTACAACATCAGGCCGGCGGACTCGCGCTGGGTGCGCGACCCTCGCTACCGGGAGGATCCCTGCAAGCAGTGCAAGAAGAAATACGTCAAGGGGGACGTGTCCCTGTGCAGGTGGCACCCCAAGCCCTACTGCCAGGCTCTGCCCTACGGGCCTGGCTACTGGATGTGCTGTCACCGCTCCCAGAAGGGCATCCCTGGCTGTAAGCTGGGTCTCCATGACAATCACTGGGTCCCCGCCTGCCACAGCTTTAACCGCGCCATCCATAAGAAAACCCGAGGAGCTGGAGCAGAGGTGGAAGAGGAATATTAGTGCACAAACACTTTCCTGCAAGATTGAGATTGTTTGGGAGAGGAGGAGGAGGAGATTCTCATGCCTTGTGCTGTTTACAGTGTATATAATTGTCGTGATTTTTTTTTTCCACAGGGCTATGAAACTGCACATACTCAAACACAAGAGCCTTTACCTTTTAGATTAAAAGAGAGCTTTTAGTCCATCTCTGTAAATAACACTATAAAAACTAATTGTACATACAGAGTCTACAGCTGGCTGAACAAGGTAACCCCTACAATGCAGCTATCCCAGTGTTGCGGCTATAGGTGTGTGTGTTTTTAAGTGTCTTGTTTCAAAATCTGTATATCCTGTATAATATATGAATGTTTCTGAGAAGAAACTCTAAATAGGTAAAGGTCAACTTGTTTAAAGAAGCTGCAGACAACCTAACTGGACAACCTGAAACTTAGACTATAGAACAGATCCATTATAGTAGCGTGGCAGTGGATTAAAAAAAGAAAAGAGAGGAATATTATTGTATAGTCAGAATATAAAAAAAGTTCTTGTCTACCTTACCCATGTTGTCTGGTTGGGTTTTTTTTTTTTACACATAAATAAAATGTGCATTCTAGATCTGCCTTACCAGACTTCCTCTTGTAAGACTTTTGCCCCAAAATAAAAAATGCTGTAAAACACGTGACAGAAACTTGGTGCTGTGCTGTAGTTCAGATGTGCAATGTGCTTTCTCTAGGAAACCTCTCCTCCTACTAACAAAGGAACAAAAACCCCCCAGATCTGTAGTACCTGCAGAACTCCCTGCTGTCACAATTACAGATTCCAGCTTTTCCTTCTGCCTGCAGCAGAGGCTCCTTTCATTGGGAATTCTGGTGCTAGGTGCATTTTCTGGTCCTCCTGCACCTTGGCTCTTGTGTGGGCACCTGCCCTGTTCCCTGGATGCTCAAGGATGGAGTGTGGGTCAGGCAGGCTGAGTGTGGATGTGCTGGAAGCTTTCCTATCTGCTCTGTATGGAATTTTTTCCTTGCAGAAGACTCCTTGCAGTGCTTTGCCTGCCCTGCTGCAGCCCTGGCCTCTCCCAGTGCCGTGGGTTGGTGCTTTCCAGGGGAGCTGCAGAGCTTTGTGTCGGATGAACGGCGATTCCTCGCACTGAGAACGGGAGCACAGAGTGTGGCATCCATGGCAGAGTTTCTCTGGATCCTTTCCTGTCCTGCAGTGCTCTGAGCCAGACCTCAGCCTCCTGTTGCAGCCCTCGCAGGGTGGATGGTTTGGAAGGCTGGGAATGGAGCCTGGCCAGTGCCACAGCTCAGCCAGGGGAGCAGCAGCCGTGTTCCAGGAGCCCAGCAGAGCGTGGCAGCCCTGCCTTTGCCCTGGCCACATCCCTCCTGTCCCCCACTTGGTGCTGTTGCTGTTCCTCTGCCCCTTCTCAGGGCACAGATGGACTCCTGGCTCTCACCATTCCAAATCTCTGAGCTGGTGCAAGAAGAGCCGGTGCCACCTTCCCATGGGGTCAGCTCTGCCCTGCAAACCCCAAGGAGCTGCTGGGAAGGGCAGGGATGGGGTGGCCCTGCTCCTGGCTCATCCTGTTCTCTGTGCTTTGCTGCTGGATCAAGGTGTGGAACGCTGCTGGCTGCGGGGCCAGGCTGAGCCAGCCACCTGCACCTGCCCTGGGCTCACAGCGAGTGACTCACCTGGTTTGGAGCACGAGGAGGACAAAAGGGTTTGAAGGCTTTTGTTCTTTCCTTTAACAGTGGGAGAAGGAAAATCAAGCCCTGACAGCCTGAAATGTGGGTTTGGTGAGCTCAGGCTTTTCAGGGAAGTTTAAAGGATGTGCTGGGTTTATATTTTGCCTTCACCTGCTCCTGCCACCCACTGGGTGTCATCCACCCCTCCCGGAGCTGCTCAGCCTCCCTGCACTGCAGACATGATGACAACCCGGAGGAATGAAATTAGGAATCTGGAAGAAGGGTGTGGCCACCTTGTAACCGGCTGGGAAGAGGGAGAGGAAGAGCAGGATCCCTCCTTAACCCCTGACTTCATCCCCTAACGGGGCTCAGGCTTCACCCAAACTCCCCTCTGCTCCCTCAGCTGCACCTGGACCAGCAGCAACACAACCCCCAGGCTGTTGTTTTGCCAAAGCCATCGGCATCAAAAGCCTTCAGCTTAATTCTGATGAGGGGAAAAGGGAAAGAAGCTGCTTTCCTGCTCCCCCACCCTAGACTCTGGAAAACTTGAGGCTGACAGCAACAAGGAAAGTCCCTGTGAGGCTGGAATGGAGTGGCAGAGGAAAATATTTTGTAATTAGATAAGGGGCCAGTGAGGTCATTTTATTTGGAACAGGGTGTGAGATTTTGGTCACCTTTGTTGAACAAGGGGAAAAATCAGGATACAATAATATCATGAGGCTATTTTGTTCTTGGAGCAGGTAAAGGCAGAGGACAACTTGCTGTCTCCCCTACCCCATCCCTGCCCTGCCCCCAGGCTGGCTGGGGAGCGTGGGCTGGTTTATACATCATTTATTACATTGTCTGCTGGAACTGTCCCTCCTGCACAGCATTGCTGTTAAAAATTGTTTCACAGAGCAAGCTTTTACATTCAGAATGGGTTGGTTCTGAGTGTTGCCATGCTGAGCTGCCTGCAGGCTTTTTTTTTCCTGTAACATTGTAAAATGCAGATTTCTGTTTCCTTAAGGGATGGTTCAGGGAGAAGCCAAGGTCTGATGAATGTCAGGGTTTTGGGTTTTTTCCCTAAGAAGCAATTAAAAAAAATAAAAAAGCCAGTGTTGGATTTACAAAGTTCAGTGTTTAGAACTGAGAATGAAGGACTGCACCATGTGCTTGACTTCCCTGCCTGGGAGCATTTGGAGTGTCTGGACTGAATTTCCAGATAGGCCTGCAAAGAAGTTGTAATAACATTTCCATTGTCCATAAGCTTCCAGTTTTCATCAAGCTCTAGGGCTCTCCTGGCATGGACAGCACTGTGAAAGCTGCCTGTGGCTGAGCCTTGTGGTTGGGCTCTTGCTCCATCCTGGCTGGTGCTGCAGCAGCTTTTCCCTTTGCTGGGCCCTGTTCCCTGTGGAGGAATCCTGGGAAGCTGCAGCAGAGCTCAGTTCCATGTGTTGGACCCAGGTCCTGCAGCCTCTGCCCTGTGCAGCCCCTGGAGCTGTTGGGAAGGCCATGGAAAAGCTCCAGGGCTGGAGCCCCTCTGCTCTGGAGCCAGTCTGGGAGAGCTGGGGGTGCTCACCTGGAGAGGAGAAGGCTCCAGGGAGAGCTCAGAGCCCCTGGCAGGGCCTGAAGGGCTCCAGGAGAGCTGGAGAGGGACTGGGGACAAGGCATGGAGGGACAGGAGCCAGGGAATGGCTCCCACTGCCAGAGGGCAGGGCTGGATGGGAGATTGAGCAAAAAATTCTTCCTTGTGAAGGTGCTGAGGCCCTGGCACAGGGTGCCCAGAGCAGCTGTGGCTGCCCCTGGATCCCTGGCAGTGTCCAAGGCCAGGGTGGACAGGGCTTGGAGCAACCTGGGGCAGTGGAAGGTGTTCCTGCCCATGGCAGGAGGTGGAACAAGGGGATCTTTAAGGGCCCTTCCAACCCAAACCATTCTAGGATTTCACAGCTGCACAAAACTGCACTGGCAGATCCAACCTGAGGCTCAACTCCCACTTCTTGCACGGTGGAAATGGTGCTGAAGCCTCACCTGGGGCTGTTTCCCCTTCCCACCTGCCTTTGGCTGCTCCAGGCACTCCTGGTGCAGGGACAGGTGAGGCCATTTTCAGCTGCTCTCCTGCCACAACCCAGGGTGGGCAGAGGACAAAAGCTGCTGCTGGTCCTGCCTAAGCAGAAATGACCTGAGCATTGTCAGCAGGAGCTGAGCTCAGGCCCAGACGTGGCTTTGCCCTGGCCATGACCTGACTGTGCTGTGACCGAGGCCATGAACTGCCCAGCTCTGTGTGCAGGAGCCCCAGCTGGCTGCTGCTCCCACCCCTGAGCGTCCAGCAGCCAGGAATCACAGGGCCATCGGTCCTCCCCATCCCATAACCACAAAAAATGGAGTGGGAGGGGTTGTTTGTCCTCCATTGTCTGTTCACAGCAGCCTGTGAACCACCAGGGCCTGTGCTGGGCCCTTTCCCATCCCTGCCACTGACACTGCTTCACTTGAATAACTCCATCCTTCAAAAGATGGATGGACACCTTCCTGCATCCTGAAATGAGCCTGTAATGAGGAGCTTTGCATGCAGAAGGAATCCACCACCTGCAGAAACATCCCCAGCACACCCAAGAGGTTTACATGTACATAGAGGGATGTGTGTGTGTGTGTGTGTGTGCTGTGCAGGACTCCACCCCCTGCTCCCATGGAGATGCAGTTATTTTATGTAAGAGTATTTTTTTAGAATGGGTATTGCTTATTCCACCTCTGTATGACTGATTGCACTGTAACAGGTCTGGTCCCTGTGATGCTTCCAAGGCTGGAAATTCTTGTGTACTTTGCCCAGCACGGTGAAAAACAAACCACGCAGAAGTAACAGTCATAAATATACAACTTTAAAAAAAATTACTGTTCAAGATTTATTGCAATAATACAATAAAATTTAGAAAAAAAAAAAAAACAGCAACAAAAAAACCAACCAAACAAAAAAAAAACCCAAAAAACCAAACCATTTGTGTTTAGTTACATCTTAAGTCTGGATGTTGTGAGAGGGGGGGCTGTGAGTTTCCCCAGGTGAAAAAGCCACCCCAGGTGTCCCACCTGAGACCCTGCACAGGCACCTGATTTTCAGCACAGGGCTGGGCCCTGCAATCAGGCTCTTCCTTGGCAGCCCAAATTGGCCACCCCAGGTCACTGGTCACCACCAGAAGTCCCAGCCAGAACTGAAATTCCCGTGTTCATGCTACACAAAAAGTTTTGTAAACTCTCAGCTGGCTGCCTTCAAATATTTATAATTATGGATATTCCTGCCCTCCCTCCCTCCCTCTCTCACCCCCCTAAACAACCTGGGAAACGCATCCTGGTGATTGCACTCAAGATTTGGACACACACAATTCTTCCTCAGCTACACATGTGCAAAACACTTTTAAAAAAACCACCACAACCTTGTGTTCTGTTACAAAAAAGATTCCATGAAAAGCCCCACCCCAACACATTTGAACACCCTCAGGGTGCCCTTGTGCACTCTCAGAGTATGACACGGTTGCAAATAAATTATTTTGGAAAACATGGATAGGAAGAATATGGCTTAGAAAAGTTATTGTGTTGGATTTTCTTTTCCTATAGAAAAGTTATTGTGTTGGATTTTCTTTCCCTCAGTTCAGTGACAGTGCACGAAGCTGAGTCATGGCCTGACCTTCTGGGGCTCAAAGCACAAAGGCAGCAATGAAAAAGGGACTGAAATGCCTATTAAAAAACAACAAAAAAAAAGGTATTTAGATGGGGGGGTCCAGTGCAAAATCCACGGGGAAGCAGAAGGGGCTGGGCTGTGAGCCCAGTTTCCAATACTGGCGTGTGCTGGTTGCTCAGAGCTGTGGGTGCTAAAGTGCTGTGAGCCAGCAGAGCCCAGAGCCCAGCCTGGCAGCGGGGCTGGGGGCACGGCCCCCATCAGCTGCAGCAGCCCAGGGGCCTGGGCTGTTCTCCTAAAACAAACCCAACTCTTGGAGCAGAGCAGCGGCAGGAGAGGCTGGCGTTGTCTGACAATGCATGGAGTTAAGGGTCTTTGGTTTAAAAAAAAAAAAAGAGAAAAACGAGAAGAAACTACTGACAAAGGACGCCCAGCTCAGGGCTAAAGAGAAGCAGCTGCCGTGGAGGGGTGGGTGGCACATGGGTGTCACTGCCACACCTGGCTTCCCTCCCCTCCTGCATGCAGACAGGGGCAGCACTGGCCAGTCTGGAGAGGGAGAGAGAAATCCACCACCAAACACCCTGTGAGGGGGCTGGGAATACCAGCCCTGGAGCTGGGAGCAGGCAGGGATGTGGCCTCTGTCACCACGTCCTCGTCAGGAGCTGTGTCCCCAGGAGCTGCGGGGCAGTGGCAGAAATCCTCCCTCGTGGAGGGAGGGCAGGAGGCTCCTCCTTGGCTGGCCCTGTGGAGGAACTGTCCCAGCTCTAAATGTAAACGTTGGAAGCTCTGCTGAGCAAACCACCCGTGGGTGTCCCATCCTGCAGGGCAGAGGAAGAGGAGGAGCCCTTGCTCATGAAGTCACCTTTCAGCACCCACCTCCTGGGGTTCCACCAGCCAGCTGTGCCAGGGGAACCAAACCAACTTCTTGGCAGTCAGTAAACAACAAACCCCACCATGAACATACAATAAAATAGGGTTAAAAACACATGTAGTGTGGAGAGCACATGACTTCACCAAACTGGCTTGAAATGGGGTTTTCTAATGCTAAAAAGTGGCAACATGGTGTGGTAACCGATGGATATTATTGCAACAATGCAATTCTGTATCAGCATCCAATGTGGGTCTAGCAAAAGAATGTCCAGTGTTTCTTTGGTGTATGGTATTAAGAGTACAGAGCCTGTGTGCCTCAGCACAACACAAAACTTCTACACCTACCAGTGGAAACAGCATGAAACAAGCCAGTTTTCTATGGCAAAACTGGGTAAAGAGTCACAACCAAATCTAAACCAAGAGCAATTTGCTGTGTGAATTCCCTGTCCATGCTGATCATTTGTATTAAAAATATGGCAACAGAGATTAGAAAACATGTTAAAAATGCATAATTTTCATGTCCTGAATGAAAAAAATTTAGAAATACGCATTTTTGCATTATGCAAGACAGATTTAAAACACACACACACAAAGGAAAACCCTGTAAGGAGTTAAGAAAGTGGGAACTGCATTTGCACCACTGTCCAGACCGCACCCTGAGCAGCCTTCCTGATCCAAACACTCCAAAATCTGTTTCTTCTTCAGAAAGTAGAGCTGGAGGTCGCTGGGTCCTTTGCCAATCCTCGATACAGACAGAACCAAGACACCAAGTGCCCTGGCAGGATCCGGGGGGGAGCACGGAGCTCATTTACAAAACGGGGCCCTCACAGTCATCTTGGGGAAATAAAAAGGTTTTCTCCGGTTTACAAAACGGAAGTCTGACCTTTCCTTTGTTCCAGGCACTACTTAACTGAATAGGTAAAGGTTGATTACAGCCCAGTCAGGGAGGGGTTCCTGGCACAGCCCTGCTAGCGGTGCCCGGTGTAGGCCTTGAGCCACGAGGTGACCGAGGCGGCGGCTGACGAGATCATCCCGCCCGCGCTGCTGCTGGCGATGGGCTGGGACACCTGGGTGCTCTGGCTCTGCAGCATCTCCACCTGCTGAGAGGGGATGTCACAGAACCTGGGGCTGGGCAGGTTCTCCCAGTCCGTGCCCAGGTCCGTCTCCTCGTCGCTCACGCGCTCGTCGCCGCTCTCGTCCGTCTCGCCCGCCGCGCTCGGCTCCACGAACTCCATGGAGTCCTCCAGGTCGGCGCTGATTTCAAAGGGGCCGGACCTGTGGGGAGGACACCATCAGTGCCTCTGTCCTCCCAGCCCCAGCAGCCTGCTCTGCCAGGCACGGCAGAGATGAAGTGCTCTGTCTCTGTTAGCTGGCAGAGGGAGCTTGGTGTCACCCCCTTGGATGTAACACTTGGCCCAGAAGGGACAGGGTTCCAGACCACGGAGCAGGAACGGTGGGAGAGCAGCTCTGCTCTGGCAGGGACAGAGAAACACACAGCAGAGAAAGCTACTGGTGATAACTCAGGGCTCCACTGGTGGGAATCCTGCCTTGATGTGGAGCAGCTTTAATTTCCAACACCAAGAGAGCTCAGCTCTGCCTGGCTGTACCTGCAACTCCCAGGTCTGGCACAACCAGAGAGACTTCAGTCTCATCAGTGGAGACTTCCCACTCTGCCCCAAGCAACACCTCAAGCTCTTTCTCACTCTGAGGTTGGCCAGACACTGGAACAGACTGCCCAGAGAGGCTGAGGGGTCTCCTCTGAGAACACTCCAAACACAGAATCACAGAGTGCCTCAGGCTGGAAGTCACCACAGTGGCTCAGCTGGTCCCATCTTCCTGCTGCAGCAGGGTCATCCCAGAGCACAGGGCACAGGATTGGGTCCAGATGGATCTGGAATGTCCCCAGTGGGGGAGGCTCCACACCCTCTCTGGTGTCTGTTCAGGGCTCAGTCACTGCACAGGGGAGTTCCTCCTCACCTTCAGATGGAACTTGTGGGCATCAGTTGCTGCTCGTTGCTCTGGTGCCATTGCTGGGCCCCTGGAGCAGAGCCTGCTCTGTGTCTGAGCCCTCCCTGCAGGCAGGGACAGACAGGGCTGAGGGCCCCTCTCAGCTGGACAGCCCCAGCTCCCTCAGCCTCTCCTGGGCAGGGAGATGCTCTGAGCAGGGCCACGGGCTGCATCCCCAGGGTCCTGCAGGGTCCCAGCCGCGCTGTGACTCAGAGTTCCCTGCTGCCACTGCCTGGTGGGAGAGGCGATTGCATCCCGCCCATCCCACTGCTTTGGGCTGCCTGTATTCCATGGAAAAAGGTGGATTCTCCACAGCAAGCAGAGTCCCTGACAGAGCTCACTCCAAGCCACAAAACTGCCCCGTGAACATGAGCAGGATTTGATGGAATCATGGAATCATTTAGGTTGGAAAAGACCCCCAAGATCACTGAGTCCCACCATTAAACACAGTAACCATTTAACACAGGCAAGAGTTTATGCAGCCTCAGTGGGAGAAGGAGCCTTAAGCAGTGATTTGCCATGGGAAATATTAATCCAGATAATTAAAGCTTGGTAAAATTATAAGCATATGAAACCAGCAGCATATAAAGGAGATTGTCAGGCAACCACAGGCTTAGGTATCTAAAGGAAAACAAAGAGAGCTGGCTGCTGCAAACTTTGCAGCCAGCTGAGAAATGAAAGGCAAACACTCCTCTTTCATAATCTGGAAAGCAATGGGAGCTCTGCCTCCTGGCAAAGCCTTCTGCTTAACGAGGCAACACAAGAAGGAGTCATCAGGGTTGAGGCCAGAAGGGACCATTAGATCATCTCAAGTGACCTCCTGTCTAACAAAGGCCACTGAGTCCCACCCTTCTCCCTGTCCTGAGCCCAGCAACTCCTGCCTGATGACAGCATCCATCCCAGAAACTCATCCAGCCTTGAGAGGATGACAGAAGGAAGCAGAATCCCTGCCTTCATTCCTGTGGGTAATTAATGTCTCTGCTAAGTGCATGTGCCTCATTTCAACCAGCTCAGGCTCTCTGCTCCCAGTGGTGTCTGTAAAGCCACTCAGCAGCCCGCTGGGTATCTTATCCAGCTCTCCTGTAACCCTTTCTTTTACTCCCTGCACCCAGCTGGTGCCTGGGGAGCTCTGGGACACCTGCACAGGTGCCCACTGCAGCCCCTGCACCCTTCAGAGCAGCTGCTTTCCTTTGAGGACACAGCTCTCCATCCTCTGACTATTTCCAGCACTCTATTTCAGGCAGCAAGCACAGATTTTTGTCCAAAATCTTTTACAAAGATGTGGCTCCCCATGTCTGTGGGCTGGCTCAGTAGGGATAGATCCAGAGAACACAAGGAACTGTGTGCAGCTCCTCTTAGTGGCACTGCAGGTTTTTGAATAAAACCAGATTCGTGCAAGAGAACAAAGCAGAAAAGAAGATTTCAGAACATCACTCACTGTGTTTAAGGGGGGAATAAAACATCAGGCACATCAAACAAATATTTGCAGACTGTCTTGGGCACAAGTGACTTGTGTCTGGGTTATCCCAATAGGGAAATCAGTGTTGTTTGCTTTCTTATATTTAACTTGTAAAAAAAAAGAAATAAATTATTAAACCCAGTGCATGCATGCCAGAACTGATGTTCTTTTCATCACGTTCTAAGCTAAGAGAACAGTTGTCTTTAATCTTAATTTACATATAAATGAGTATTATTTAAAGGGTCAGCTTTGGTCTAGGCAGTTCACTGACTGGAAGTATTCTGGGAAAGGTTTGCCTGGGATTCTTTCAGGGTTTGTATTTCTGGATGCTCTCAGGTATTTGCACGTTGGCAAGGTGTGGGCAGGGTCACACTTGGAGCATGGCAAAGCTGCCTGGCATTTGTGCTGCTGTTCCCTGAGGGGAAGGAGTTGCTGCTCCTGGCTGCAGGGGAAATGAGTCCATCATCAGCTGCAAAGCCTCCAGCTGAGCCTGCCATAGGCAGGAGCACAGCAAACACACATCTGTAAATTTAATTCCCTACTCAGGAGCCCCTTTTTCTGTCCAGTCTTTCCTCCTCCTGGACCTACCCTGATTTCTGTGCTGAGGACTGATCTATAGGCACAACAGGAGAGAAACTCCTTCACAAGTAACAAGGCAAAGGCATCAATTCCAAAGTTCATATTTTGCTTTTCATATTTTGCTTTTCTTACCTGCCCAGGTTCTCGGTGTCTGGGCTGACCAGGTACATGAGGTTCCTGAGGGTATGCAGGGGGTGCAACAGGTCTAAATTTACATGCTGACATGGGGAAGGGAAAAAAAACAACATGATCAGGTCCTGAAGGAAACCAGCAGGCACAGCTGATATTTAAAAAGCTATTTAAAGATATGAAATGTGCATCCCTCCTACCTGAGAGAAGCAGAGGTGAAGGATATTAGCATTCAGCTTCTTCACTGCCCGTGTGAACCTGTGTCTGCTGAGATTCTCTCCACAGAATTCACTGTTAAAACACCACACACACAAAAACACACAGAAAACAAAATGCTGTGAAAATACACTTACTGGAGGCATCAGCATTCCATGCCCTGGCTTCCTCACAAATCCTGGAGTAAAAATCCTCGCAGTGAGCACATGTTCAAAGTCTACAGCCAGTCCTAGAGTGCTGAGGAGATTAATTTTAAACCTAGCAGGACTGTGAGCATTTTATCAACAAGCTCTGCTTGCCCTGGCCTCACCAGTTTCCACAGGACAGGTGGTGGGAACTGTAGGGAACTCAGATCCACCTGAGCCAAACTGTTTCAGATCTCCTTGAAAGTCTTGCATCATTTCCTGTTCCCAACCTTTTCCTTCTGTGAGGGCTGAACACCCAAACAAAATCAGATAATCACAGAAGGGTTTGGGTTGGAAGGGACTTTCAGATCACCTGGTTCCAACCCCCCAGCCACAGGGTGGGAAAAAGCTGAAACCCTACCCAACTTTTGTTCCCTCACTTTGACAACCACTATTTTAAAACGCTTTAAAGAATCTCAGCAGCACATCTGGAACCCCTGGGAGTCTGAGCAGGTCTGCAACTCCTTCTAACAGTGCTCTTCAACCCATATGGGGTTTACTCTTAGGTTTTTTATCCCATGGGACTGCTGCCATGCCATATTACAGCACCTGCCCTACAGCACAGGAGGCAGCAGAGCTGTTCAAGAGCTGCTGGACTGGGCTGGGATTTTGTGGAGCACAGTGGGGTCCAGTGAAATGAAAAGTGCCATTTGTGCACTGCCATATTTCATCTCTCATTTGAGGATGCTGAATATGTCAATTAGAGAGGTGTTATTTTCAACTCTGATGGCTGGTCTCCCTCTCAGGATGTAAAAAAAAAGGGAGGGACTGTTAACTGTGGTCTCAAATCCTGCTAGCCTTCCCCTCAAACAGCACAAAAATCCACAAGCCACCCGTGTTATCAAAAGCTGCTCCAATTCATGACTTTATTCCTCAAACTAACCTGATCTAAGGTCACAGATTCTCCTGCTGTGTTTTTACTTGCCTGTTGCAGAGCTTCTTGGGAAGATTTACATCAAGTATGAGAGACAAAGTGTTAACGAGCTGAGTTGCATAGCACAATGCAGCACTGATGGTATGAGCAGGGTTATTATGTTCCATATCTGAAAGAAATAAAAACAACATGAAATCTTTGTTTTAAATGAAGTCTTGGTGGGTGTGTTAATATGTTCCTGGAGTCTACTCTGGAATATGTCATTTCTAAGCAAGGAGAACAGCCTGAATCTAGCAATCATTTCCAGAGAAATCTGTCAGAAGTTGGAAGAAAATAGTAATTCTTGGAATTCCTGTTAAGATGATGACATGTGAACTGTGTCAAAACTGTGAATAATTAACTTTCTCTATTTCACTGTGCTGTGCATCCCAGTGAGAATTTCATGCAAAAGAAGATTTCAGCAGACTAGTCATAAAATCACAGAATACTTTGGGTTGGAAGGGACCTTAAAGACCACCTAGTTTCAACTGGGCAGGGAATCTTCTCATAAAACCCCATTCTGGCATTTATTTCTGGCTCAGCCTGAGAACAAATGGACAAGTTTACTGCTCCTCAGTGCCTTTTGTTGGCACCCAAAGTGTCCCAGCTGCCTAAAACCATGCCTTGCCCCTTACCAGGTCCCTGTGTAGTCTTCTTCTCCTCCACCCAGTTGTAGTAAGCAGAGTAGTCCCCATTGTTGGGGAGGATGATCCAGGGCCCCGTGATGCTGATGCTGGTGTCCCCGTTGTGGTCGTCGCACACCCACCTCCCGGACAGGTACGTGGTTCTCCGTGCCTCTGCCAGCTTGCTCACAGTGCTGGAGGTCATGGCATTGTCACTCTCTGAGGACACGTCTGCTGGGTCCCTGCAGGGCCCACAGGGGTTGGAAAGAAGTGGTTGGGAACGGAATCAAACACACACTTGGCAGGCACTGAGCTGGGCTTCACCCAGGGCAAAGTGCTGGTAGGAACACTCCTGTAGAAGTCCTCAGTCCCAAAACTACTTTCATTTGTTCTGGGGTTTTTATTTGGCTGCTTTTGTAGAATCCAGGAATGGTTTGGATTGGAAAGGACCTTATAGACCACTTCTGCAAAATTCCTCATTCCCAAAACTACTTTCATTGTCTCTGGAATTTTAATACCTCTTTTTGTAGAATCCTAGAAAGGTTTGGGTTGGAAGGGGCCTTACAGACCATCTCATTCTACCCTTGCTATGGGCAGGGACACCTTCCACTACCCCAGGCTGCTCCAAGCCCTGTCCAACCTGGCCCTGAACACTTCCAGGGATGGGGAATCCATATTTTAAGGAAGTTTAATACTGGACATGCAGATCATATCTCTCAGTGGGGAGATGCAAGCACCTCCAGATTCAGATGTTCTGGGGTTTTTAATTGGCTGTTTTTGTAAAATCCAGGAATGGTTTGGGTTGGAAAGGACCTTATAGACCTTTCTGCAAAAGTCCTCATTCCCAAAACTACTTTCATTTGCTCTGGGATTTTTAATTACCTGTTTTTGTAGGATCCTAGAAAGGTTTGGGTTGGAAGGGACACCTCATCTCATTCTACCCTTGCCATGGGCAGGGACACCTTCTACTAGACCAGGCTGCTCCAAGCCCTGTCCAGCCTGGTCCTGAACACTTCCAGGGCTGGGGAATCCATATTTTAAGGAAATTTAAAATATAAAACTTCCTGGACATTCAGCTCATTTCTCTCAGTGGGGAAATGCAAGTACCTCCAGATTCAGATTCTTCCATCCTGGACCTCTATCTGTGGGTAAGAACACAACTCCTCCTCCTTCTCCTCCCAGACCCTAAGGGAGCCAGACCACCTACCTTAGACTGACACAACTCCCTTCTGGGTGCCTAAAACCAAGCAAAACGATCCCAAAAGGACAAGCCAGCCATACCTCATGCTTGTCTTCACCTCCTCCATGGGGAAGATGACCGAGGTCAGCTCCAGGATGTGCGCGCGCCGCAGGTTGGCCAGGTGCTCGTACTGCGTTTTCAGGTCGTAGGTTTTTTTCTCCACCAGGTCTCCCAGCTTCCTGTTGTGCTTCTGGATCTTCTCCTTCTTCTCCTGGTGCCTCTGAGCCCTGCGATAATGCTTCTGGTTCTCCTCTTTAATCCTCAGCAGCCCCTCTGTGTCTGTGAGAACAGCAGATGTTATCCCTTGGAAAAGGAGCTGGGAAGTGCTTGTAGGAAAAGCTTGAGAAAAGCTTTATTAATATTTATGGAAAACAAGATCTGTGGCAGCTTAAAACAGAAAACCCTGCTAAACTATTAACTTCTTCCAGCTGCTCAGTGGTACAACTTTTA
>NW_005054303.1:13325402-13334608 GCF_000277835.1 Geospiza fortis | reverse complement strand
TATCCAGCTATTTCTGGATTTGGAGCACAAAAGCCAAGATTTCCCAGTTTAATTAAACTCCTGAGCTAATCATCCTGACAGAAATAGCCTGACTGTACATGTTTGCATTGTGCTGGCCAAAAAAGCCCTGCCCTGCTTGCAGCCAAAATCAAGTGCAGATAGCATCTTCATTCACCAGTCCTGGCAGCTCTGCTGCTGCTAGTGTGGGTTATTTGGGATTCTCTCATGGATCCCAACAGTGCAGGCTCCTTGTTCCCACAGGGAACACTGGCTATCTCCCTTTCCACTCACAAATGGGAGTTGTGCTCATGGGCTGAAGTGCTGCAACTGCCTGGATTCACTCCACATGTGAGGCTTGGAAAAATACCCTGCAAGAGCATCTTGAAGCATCCAGGGTTGGGCCTGATGATCTTACAGGTCTTTTGCAATCTTGATGATCCCAAAATCTGCTAATTCAGATATAAAATAAGTGGCTGCAGTAATGAGGGTCAGCCACCTCTGTCTTTTAAAAGCACAGGGAAAGATTTCTTGTGCTGTCCCCAAATACATGTTTAAAACTCTCCCTGTGCCCTAGTTTGAGGTGTGCCTGCCCCTGCAGACACAGAGGCTGCTCTCTCTGAACATCAGGAATTACTTCCAGTCATCTGATCTGCTGCAGTCCATGGTGTGTCTGGTAGGAAGGAAGATCTGGTATGTGGGAGATGCAAAGTGCCAAATTAAGGAGGTGAGAAAAGCTCCTCCATGAAGATAAGAACTAATAATCCTCAGGTTTATATAATATAAATAAGTGACCCCTGTTAGAGGAGCAGTAGAAAAATCCACTTTTCTCTGAGCAATACCAGAATCCCTATGTGTCAGCTGTAATTCCCTTTCCTTTAAGCAGTCCTGTAACATCAACAGAAAATCAATTAACACTTGCAGTCATATTCCTAAACTCTCCCTTTGCAAAAAGAACAGGAGACAGGATGAGGAGGAAAAGGTCCAGCTGTTCCATTTTCACATTCATGTTTGACTTGAAAGGCTACTTTTTCAGAGTGAACTCCCTTCCCTGCAGGTCCAACAGCAATTATTTGGGAATAGGGGAGACACTGCACTGAAATTTCCTCTTCAGCTGTCCCAGTGCACAGACAACAGTCCTGCCCTCTGCACAGCACCTCTGCTTTATGAGGTGATTAAAAATCTGTCCCCAGGAGAATTTCAGGACTGTGCCCCACACACCTGCACTGCCTGATAAATGCAAGCCCAGGCACACTGATCTCTGCCCAGAGGGCTCTGCCAGGGATTTGCAAGCCTGTCTCCTTGAACTGTTCTGCACAGAAAGAAGGCAAACACACAGATTTTAAAACATTATTTTAAGCACCACCAATTATTGAGGTCTCCAGGAGAGTCAACTCCAAAAGCAGGAACTCAGTGTTCTAGAAATGGTTTTTATTTCAGAAAATTAAACTATGCCACATCCAAGAGCAGAGAAACAACCTTTTCACACTTTTTAATGTGGACCAAAAGTGACCAAGTTGGATCCTGATCTGTTGGCTACTCACAGCTGGAATTCATTCCTGGTCTCTCTCCAAAAGCAACTGAGCTAACAATAGAATAGGTTAGTTGGGCAATAGTCAGCTCAGTTTTTAGGTTACATCTAATCAAATTCACTGTGAGCCAAGAGAAGTTGCAGAAGTTGCAGATAATAAATTCCACAGAACAGTGGGAAAATGGAGAACTCCACTCCCTGGTTGGTCCTAACTCTGCCACCTCCAGAGCAGAGCATTTTGAGAAGAGGTGACTAATTCCTTAAAACCACATTGATTTCCTCTTCTCCTTTCTTCACAGGCAAAAGACAAAAAGTCATAATCTAATCTCCATAACAATAATCTTCTACCCACTGAAAAGCTTGTTTTTCTTCAACTTCCTCCCCTCTAAACCAAACATGAATTTTCTAAGCTGTTCTATTTAATTTCCAATACTCAGACTTTCCTCAGATGATTTGTATCTTTCTTAAATTGTTTAAATTGGACACCAGGCTTCCACTGAAACAACAACACCTGGCACAGCAGGATAACTGCTTCCATCTTAAATACAGCACTTATATTAGTTAACCCAGAAAGAGGCCTGAACCTTTCTGGAGCAGCACAAGATTGATCATTTTTATTTAATTTGCAATTCCCCAGATCCCTTCCTGCCAAATCTCACCACCATCCCCCATTCTGGGTTTATGTTTCTCTTTACAACAATGTGTAAAGAGATTTTGATTTTGTCCTTTCCAAATGATGCTGTCTATTTATCTGCATGATTTTGAACTTGGTCCTGGTCTCCACAGAAGTCATTTCACCACCCAGCCTGGCTTCCTCCATTCCACCCTCTATTCTACTGAGCTATTATGGGAAATGCTGCCAGGAACTGGGCCAGGAACTGCTGAGCTCCACCTGCCTCACCTCCTCAGCTTGACCAGTGCCACCACTCTTTGAATGAAGCTTTTCTAACCTTTTGTGATGACCTTGCAGGGGTTACACCCACAGCAAATTTTGTTTGCTCACAAGTTTCAGGCAGTGCCCAAATCCAAGTTACGTGCAGCTTCTGCTTCATCCTCCACTGCAGCACTTGATCCCCAGATGAGGGGTTGATGTGACATGGATATCATGACATAAATAACAAAACATGGATTTGACAAGAATACCATAACCAAGTGATGGCTGTTTTTACCCACCTTGCCTGTCAGTTACCAGCAGAGCTCCCCTAGGTCTGTGACAGGATTCCTGTGCCATCACTCTGAGGTTCTGCCTTGCTGCACCCTTTGAAGGCAGGTACTGCTCTCAGCTTCCTGACATACCCTCACTCCCTCATGTGTTCCCAAGAGCTCCACAGACCACCTCAGCTTGTTCCTTGGCTTCTATAAAGCAAACTAATTTGTATCTGTCTGTTTCCTTTCCTTAGTCCTCTCATGATGTCAAATTTAACCTGGCTAAGCAGCTGATCCCATTTTCTCTGTAGGAAGATGAAGCAAAGGCAGCACTGAATGAATGCCTCAAACTTCTCTGCACTGTTATTGCTCTCTTTCCTGTTAACTACACACTTTTCTGCTCCCTCACCTTTTCTTCATCATCCATTTATTATTGTTACTATCCATCCTCCCTTTTAATTGAAAATAATTTTGCATCTCAGCCTTTTTGATTTTTCACCCCAAGCCCATGCTAATCCTTTATGACTCTTCCCAGGTTCTGCCACTGCTTCCACTCTCTGTATGGCTCCTCTTGAGTTTCAAGCCATAAAAACATCCCAGATTCAATCAATATGCTTCTGGATATGCTTCCTCTACTTCCCTGGCATGTAGGTTGTAAGGAGAGCTGCATAATCTCTTCTGAAAAATGACCCTGCAAATTTAGTGTAAAACAATCCAATGGGTTTCAAAAACTGAAGTTTCTGAATGGAGCCTACACCTTAACTTCAGTGACTCTTGCTCAAGTAGGATTTTAGGATTTTCAGACAGGTGTGGGTTAAAATTCAGCAGTTTCAGGAAATCTGTGACAGCTGCAGAGCTGTTTGCTCCTCCTTATCAAGAGGAAGTGATCAGAAACACTACACTGAATAAAGCCATCTCTAGGGACACAGCCAGAGTCACAGGCTGCTCAGCATTTGCTCTTAAAGCTGCTGCAAAACCATCTCCATCCAGCTGAATAATGTCTGCTGTTTGCTAATTAAAACCCAAGCATAAAAAGGCCAAAATCCACTCGGTGATTTGCCTTCAAGTTGATTTAGGAAGAAACTGTTTGGAAATTCACCATTTTTTAAAAAAACTAACACTCAAATTCACCTCAATTGATTTTTCACTCTAAGGCACAGGGAGTTTTTCCACATCACAAAAGCACAGGCATTACTCACGTCTTGTCATTTCATCATTTTCTTTGCAAATGGTCTGTTTCAGCTGCTCAATCCTCATCTTGCAAGACATTATTTTCCATCTCTGAAAAAGAACATTCAGCAACTCTAGGGCACAAACGACTTCAAACATGCTGAACTAATGATTAACAGCAAAGCCAGCAGCTTTCGTGCAAAAAGTAGCAGGATGCTCTTGAATGGATCAAACAACTAAATATTTCATACAGTGTTTTGTGCACAGAAGAATGCCACAAACAAAATGAGTGCTTAGTATGAAGTCAATTGGTAAAATAAGTTACTGAACAAATATCTAGTGAGAGATGAAAAATTCAGACAGCTTGGAGCACTCTGCTGGCAGAGCCCATTTCAGTTTTGCTTACAAGAAGCTCTTTGGGAAAGCAGCACAATGCCCTCAAGGCAAACTGTAACTTTAAACTATGAGATCTAGGAATTCAGAGAGTTTAAAAACCATGGGACACTTGGAGCAACTCACCAGCTGATCAGTTATTTCTTTCCCTTCCATGGCCTTCAAAACACTAGAGGAAAAAACATGATTGAAAGTTTTATGACTATCTGGACTTCATCTGTCTGCAGCAACAGTGTGTTAAAAGAGACTGTTTCCTTTTATGAGATCTCTTAGCTTTTATATCAATTTAATAAATACAACTTACTGTTTTTGGAATTCCCTCTGCTTGGTTTTGAGATGCATCAGCCTTTCTTTCTTGTCTGAAAACCTGGAAGAGATTAAATTCTTTTATTGATATTTTGCACAATTACAGCACTGTAAGTTGTCTGAAAAAGATAATAAAATTGAAGCTTGGGGATTCTCCAAACCTCAGCTATCTGTCTTGATCTGGGGAAGTTAATGGCTAAATGTGTAAAACTCTTGCAGAATTCTAGAGCATGAGTCTCACTGGAATTGCAACAGAGCCTCCAAGCTGGAGAAACATCAGAGTGTTGAACTATCAAACAAATAGAAAATTACTGCTATTTCTAGATTTATAGCTTAGCAAGAGCAGTGTTTTGTGTGTTACAAAAAACATGGAGTACTTTAAAAACCTTCAGTCACTGGAGAAATTAAAAGTACTATCTCACACAGCCCATGACCCAAATGTCTGCTTCAGCTCTGCTGCACTGGACTTTAGGATATGGGAACTGATCAGAAAGGAATTTTTGCAGTATTCATCACCCTGTGTTTCACCCTTTCAGTATACAGAAGCCAAGTTCTGCCCCCCCCTTATTGTTCCACAATTGATTCTATTTTTCTCTGCAACACATAGAATTGATGATTTCATCCTACCAGAGCTGTGATATTTGTAGATGCTCCATCCCTGGAAGTGTTTAAGGCCAGGCAGGATGGGGCATGAAGGTGCCCATGGCAGGGGTTGGAACTAGATGGTCCTTAGGGTCCCTTCCAACCCAAACCATGTGATTTTATGATTTTACATTCATTTCACGGACATTTATGCTTTATTTAGAAAGAACAGTACACTAAGCCCTGACAGGATGACATCTTGGATTTCCCTCTCTGTTACTCTGTGGATTTGATTTCAGGTAAAACTTCAAAATGCTTCACTTTTTTCCTTCAAGTGCTGAATGCTTGGTGACTACCTTTGGATTCAGAGCATGTGTAACCGCCCTCCCAGATGACATTAGCATTAGAACAACAAAACCACTGGCTGCTGCTTTTGTAGTCAAGCAAAAGAATCTGTTTTCCTTCCAAAACAAACCAAAACCAAATGCAGGTGCTTGGCACAAAAGCCAGAGGCCACACGTGAGCGGGAGGAATGTGGTGCAACTGGAGCCCAGCTGCTCAGCCCAGCTCATCCCCTCTTCCTGTGCGTCCTCACCCCAGGAGTCACCCTGGAGATGACAAAAGGCCCTGCACGAGCCTCCTGTTTACCACAGAGCAGAGCACACCTCCTGCACCCCGACCTTTGGCTGCCACCAAAAATGCCCTGGCCCAGAAACACAGAGCTCACTCAGCAGCCACCCAGGGAGAGCGCTGGGGTCATCTGGCAGTTCTTGGTTTCTGAGCTGGATCCGTGGGCACAGACCCTGACTGAAGAGAATCACCCAATTCCTGTCCATCACATCAGCAAAAAGCTGAATGATCTGTCAAAGGATACAGAATAAATGAAGTTCTGGCTGTGGAGGGAAGACAGAAGTGCTTGTGGAAGCCTGCAGAAATTGCAGCTCACCACGCGCTTCGGCTGCGACGTCAAACAGCTCCTACCAAACCCTCCAGCAGCTTCCTCCCAAGCAAACATTTCCACTGCTTTATATAGCTCTGATTTCAATTGCACTGCATCCTGCAACTCCTTCTTCTTTATATATCTTCAGCCTTTCAATTTGGCAAAGAAACAAAACTTGGGATGAATTATTATAGGAACTCCCATTGAATGTAAACTGAGAGGAGAGAACATCTTGAATTACCCATGAAATGTTTCTCTTTCCTCAAGTTTTATCACATTAAGGTGAGATTTTCTGTGGTTGCCTGGCTTATTTCCACCTGTTCATGATTAAAGAGAAGCAACCAGAGAGAGGGGCTTCCTACATTAATCTACATATTAATCTACAGGAGTTGATTAATGCTGAAGGAGCTGAGGGCACAATATTCACTACAACTGCTGAAAAAAATCACTATTCCTAACCAGAACCCACAGCTTGGAGAAATTAGCCAGGTTCAGACATCACAATTACATTGAGTTTGGCTTTTGCCATCTGCAGATACACAAAGCAAAGCAATTCAGCAGTCTGGGAAACACACTCTGAGAATTTATGCACACAACAGGCTGGAGGACATTCCCAGGAGGAAGAAGAAGCTCTGAGCTCAGACCAACATCAAGATGCCAGCTTGGCTTTTGAACACACAACACATTAGTCATGAAAGGAAGGATGGCAGTGACTGTTCTACTGGAGGACTTCTGGACTACTCATCCTTAATTGTAGCTCTCCTTAAGTAATTAATCTTAACAGCTCCTCAGTCTCTCCCCCTCACAGATACGGGGTGTGATTTTTGCCAGACAGATCAAAAACTTCCAATTTTACTGTAGTTCTTCTAAAAGTTAGTTCACAAAATAGTCCCATGAAATCTAAATAATTAGAACATGAAATTGTTTGTCTTCATTTAAGGAAAATTCACAAGAATATGCTAAAAAGAAACCATTGTTGGATACAAGGAGTAATGCTTGGTTTCTTTCTATTTAACCAGCAAGATAATGATCCTTTTCCTCCATCTGTAACACTTCAAAAAGACAAATGGGAGGCCCAAGTGCCCCCAAACACTTCCACATTCTGAATTTCTCACACTGAACCACTCAGCAAAGCCCTTGCCATGACACTCCTCCAGCAGTGGCTGATCTAAAATTAACCCAGGCACTACTAGAAGGCATAAAATAAATAAATAAACAACTGTGGCTGTAAACAGCAGCTGAGAGGTACCCAGTGAACTGCACCTGTCCCTGCACGGTTCTGCTCTGGTCATCACTTCAAACACCTCCCCCTCTCCCAGGGCTCACATCACAAGAAATTCAGAGACTCCCACAAAGAGCAAACAAAGAAAACTGACCCCTTCCCCACTCTTAAATCAGTCATTCCAAATATTAATTAGAGAATGCAAACAAAATGTTTCAGACATGGTTTAAACATTATCCTCAAACCCCAAGCTTTTGTCCCTACACAGAGTTCCTGCAGCCACTGGGGATATTTAGGTTGTCAACGTTGTGTTATTCATACAGATGTGCTGTTCCTTTAATTCATTAAAATAAATTTGCCATTTCTAATGAAGTGCACTACTGCAATTAATTCATGGAAAAGTTCTGAGCAGCATGAGAAACAAAGCCTGGGGAAATGGAGTGTGTAGGAAGGCTCCAGGTTAATACAGGAACAGTGACCCCCAGAGATGGAACTGTGATCTCCAGGCAGAGAAGGGGGAAAAAAAGACCAAAAAAAAAAAAAAAAGAAGAGATTTAATCCTTGCAGTTAAAAAACACAAGGTAAATATACAGGAGCCTTTCCAGCCACAGACAAGTGGGGCAGTGAAAGCTTCTCAGGAGGATGCAGTGACTGTCAGACAGAAAAGCTGATCCTGTCTCAAGTGAGAAGATAAAGAGGGTTTTCTCTTACACTGCTGCTTCTGGTACTTTGGCTAAAGCTGCTTCTTTATGACTTCATTTTCCTGATGGGCAGAGGCTTCTTAAGCCTTGGTTAATACAAAACAACAGGGCTTCAACTCTAACAAAGGCTACAATTGAATTTCTATAATTAAACCTGATGTTTAGCCAAAAAGTTAAGGCTGCAAAAGAGACAGGAAAAAACCCAAACTTGGTTTATATTCCGAGCTCCATATCCAACCTTTTAATAGAATCTGCAGAAAACCCCAAGCAGTCTCACACAACTACACGTTTTCCACCTATTTTAGACAGGCTAAATCTAGTTTGTGGTTCTCCAACACAGCTTTTTTTAACATTAAAAAAGGGAACAGACAGACAGACTTCAGTGACAGACTAAAGTCTGAGTTCTGCAAGCTGACTCACACTGGCTGACAGCATTTCCCCACTGCCGTGGATGTTGGTGGGTGAAAGGCACCACTGTCCCCTTGTTCCTGGGGACACAAGGAGCCTTTGGAGCGAGGACACGGCCACCCCACACACCTCCCAAAATAGCCTCAGGAATCGCTCCCAACAGCTGCTAACGAGGGACCAGGAACACGGTGCCAGCCAAGAATCAGAGCCCTTCCAGACATGGCCCTGGGGACTTTTGAAGAATCTGGGCTGGACGGCAGCGCTGGAGGAGCCACCTGAGTCATTCCAGGAGGAAATTTGTTTATGGGCACAGCGCTCAGGCAGGGAGAGCCAGCGCTCCAAAAGGAGCAGCGAGGCACACCATGAACTCAAGCGAATACTTTTTTGTCCACATTTATGGGTATACACACAAGAAAATGTTTATTTTCTTTCTTATACACCTTCCTAATTTTGCTTAACGATTTAGAAAACTACTATTTCAAGGAGCGTTAACGAAAAGAGGTAAATCGTATGAAATAACACTGCACGGGTCTCTGTGCCCTGAACTGCCTGGAGCTTCTGTGGCTACATCGACACGGACACATCTTCACCTGAGCGAGTGAAACTCGGGGTCACTCCTTAATTATTATTATTATTATTAAAAATATTATGATTTCAAGGCTCGTACCGAGGGTCCTGCTGCGTCCGCCCCCGGTCTCAGGGTGGGCCCGGCGGCCCCCGGAGCGTTCGCCACCCACACCCTGAGACCCCCGAGCCCCGGGACAGCGGGGAAGGGACACAACCCTGTCCCCATGGCCCGCCCCCACGCAC
>NW_005054303.1:13322729-13325251 GCF_000277835.1 Geospiza fortis | reverse complement strand
GGCCGGCGGCCGCTGGGAGCCGCCATGTTGGGGCCGCGGGTCACGTGGGACGCTGTTGCCGGGCAGGGCATTGTGGGAAGGGGCGCTGAGGCGGCGGGCGGGAGCGGGGGAGGGCGCGGGAAAATCTTAATTTTTAAACAAAACTGCGCCCTTTTCCTTCTGCAGGAGGAAAGGGAGCACCGCTGGGATCAGCCCAGAGTGATCGGGGCGTTGTGTTCCGGTTCGTGGGGCTTCACAGGGAGTAGCCGTAGCATAAGCAGGCAGTAACGCTGCTGTGGGGACTGCGGCTCCCAGCTGAAGCGCGGCCGTGTATTTACAGTAACATCCAAATCGCTTTCTCCAGGCGCGAATAATGATGCACATCCTGAAAACCGACAGGGAGGTTGCCTCAGCACAGCCTCCACAGTGGAGCGACGATGAGGAGTTAAAGACAGAGGAGGAAGGAGGGTGGAGGAGAAGGAACCTTAAAAATCATCCAGTTCCAAGCTCCTGACCTCGAAAGGAACCCCTTCCACCATCCCAGGGTGTCCAAGCCCATCCAGCCTGGCCTTGGACACTTCCAGGGATCCAGAGACAGCCTCAGCTTCTCTGGGCACCCTGTGCCAGGGCCTCACCACCCCTTTTCTGACTAAAGTTTTTCCTGCTAACTAATATTTCCTAATATGAACCTACTCTCAGTTTGAAGTAATTTCCTCTTCTGTCTGTAGGCAATTAGAGGAGACAAAGGCCACAGAAGCCAGAATAACTTAAGCAATATCCCCATATGCCCCTTCCCAAAAGAAACACAACTGCAACAACACATTAACTTTTTTTTTTATTATTTTTTAAAGAGCAATTCCCAGCCTCTATTTTCCCCCTTCCCAGTGTTATCAAACACTAAGCAGGAACAGCACTGTAGAGGTAGAACCAAGATACCAAGATTGTTGTTTTTAAGACAAGAGTTACCATAGCAAACATTAACTTAATCAGTAGCTCAGTGAAAAGGCACAGAGCCCATTTCTTATCTCTAAGGCTTTATCTGTACTTCTAAAGAACACTAATTTTACCACTGAAATCATGTGGCAAGCTCTTAAGCAAAAACGTGATTTCTTGAAGAGGGCTCATCTTAGATAAACTTTTTTCCCCCCAAACACCTCAATAAAACCAGGGTGTTTTCACTTACAAAAGATTATTCTAACTGAAGCTCATGAGCTGCTTCTACAGCTACAGTGCAAATAAAAGTCCAGCCCATGGCTGTGGAAAGTCTCCAACGTTAGAAAGCAAACAGAAAAGTAAGCCCGTGTTTAAAATAGATTTGAGTGTGGAAATCCACAGTTTGACAGAGAAACTGATAACAGCTAAGACCAGCTTATCGTGAGGAAGTGCACAAAGTTTTTCAAAGTTTGCAGGGGGATAGATAAAAAAACACTTGTGAGAGACACATAACAGATCCAGAAGATGAAGCCATACCCTCACCGAATCACAAATAAACTTTTGTGGCAGCAAAACTCAGCCCAGCAAGACCCTGTTGTGAGTTGAGTATTTCCAGCAAGGACCGAGGAGGATTTTGGCCTGGGTTACGCTGAAATCATCTAAGAGCAGCCTCTAGTGGTGTTTGCAGACAGGTACCAACACCTTCAGGAGGGAAGGACACAGCAGAACTGCTCTGGCTCGCTCCCAGGGGCTTTCCAGAGCAGCCATGGGACAGGCTTTGCACTGTTCTGCTGGGCAGGACACCTTCTGAAAGAAAGGCTTGAGTTCAAACCAAGTACAGGAAACCTCACTGGTTTCGCTCCAAAATTACTAAATTACTGCCATTGGCTGAACTCTGGTTAAATAACAGAGATAATTAAGTCATGAGCATCCAAGACTTTTTGTATTTTCCTCAAATCCATTTCTAACAAAGTTCCAAACCAACATGCTTCTGTCTGCACCAAACTCCCATCATCTCCCATCAAATGGGTGCCATTTGGTTAAAATCTAACTTGTCCCATGTCAAATTAGATAACTTAACTAGTTACACCCCCTCCACCCACAGATTTTCTTGGTATATCCCAGCAGTCAGGACCTGGAGCGTCTTCTCTGTGAAAGAAAATCCTGTACCTACCCTCACACACAGGAGTTTACCCAGCCAGTGGGATCAGAGCGATTCCAGCACTTGTGTTCTAAACACCAAAATCAATTCATACAGGATTTTGTAAGCCATGTTATAGACAATTACATATGTTAAGCTTAAACATGAAACTACAACATTGCAAGAGCAACTCAGGACATTTAGAGCCGAGGATTCTGATTAAGCGTACCTACCCTCACACACAGGAGTTTACCCAGCCAGTGGGATCAGAGCGATTCCAGCACTTGTGTTCTAAACACCAAAATCAATTCATACAGGATTTTGTAAGCCATGTTATAGACAATTACATATGTTAAGCTTAAACATGAAACTACAACATTGCAAGAGCAACTCAGGACATTTAGAGCCGAGGATTCTGATTAAGCCAATTTGAGGTGCAGTGTGGATTCACCTGTTCAACAGGGAAAGA
>NW_005054303.1:13322026-13322236 GCF_000277835.1 Geospiza fortis | reverse complement strand
ACATGATTTCTATTACAAAATATTTTAAAGTGCCACCTTAACATACATTCTATTAAAAGTGCATTTGTTTATCAAGTGTTTTAACTTGAAAGAAATTGTCAGAACTCAGATAATCTGAAAGAACAGAACATTTCACAAGCTGTAGAAAGGCATCAGCATGTGTGGCATTCAGAAATGAATAATTTGCTTAATAATCCACAGATGGATCCA
>NW_005054303.1:13318588-13322011 GCF_000277835.1 Geospiza fortis | reverse complement strand
CCTTGGTTCTGCTCCAAGCCCAGCAACACAAGCCCAGGTGTTATTCTGGATTGCTTTGGGAGCCGTGTCACGATGGTTTCTTGAAACCTCTTAAAATGGGGTAGATGTTCTCAAATGCCTCATAGAGTTCAGAACGGTCTTTTGCTCCTAAATGGACATTTAAGATAAAAAAGACCATGAAATAAGAGTGCTGACCTTAAACTAAATGCAGTTTAAACCCAGTAAGGTTACAAACCATGAAGAAACCCAGGAGATTGAAAGCACCTTACTAGTAAAGGCAGAATTTCTATCAGCCACCTCAGAGAGCAATTCCTAGCTTGCTTAGCTTTAAGACTAGTTTTGTTTAATCTGTGGAACCAAAACACCAGTTTTCTGCTCTTGACAGGTGCAAAATATTGGCTTTGAAGAAGGGAAAAAAAGCAACTGAGCACCACCCTGGTGTTATCTGCTTAAGAATAACAGCTCTGCCTGTTCATGAGGTGAGTGGAAAGGTAGAAACAAGAAGTGAAAGGCCTTTATTTCATGCTGGGAGTTGTTCCACACTTGGAGAACTCTCCTTCTCTAGCTCTGAGAAGCAATTTTAAGCTGTGTGTTAGGACACTTTTGATTTCAAATCCTTTTCCTGTGGTACTGTAAACTAATCTTTAATACCAAGTGTTGCACACAACCTGCATTGCAGTAGGCAGGAACATTCCCTGCCAGCAACACTACTCATGCTGGTCCAACAAACATCAGCCAGAAGAAAACTGCATTTAAATGAACTAAAAGTGGAATTAAGCCCTGCTGAAGTTGAATGTGTAAACCTTCACTCATGTCCTCACTTGGACATGAATAATTCATCTGCCTTACCACAACTTTTACTTTCAAAAGTAAAGTTACTTTCTTGATTAAGGAGAAGAGCCCTCCTCACATCTCAGCAAATTCAGTTTTGTCATTACAGCTGGGCCCAGGACTCACAGCAAAGGACTGAGTGTGCAGCAAGGCCATTACAATTAGTGTACCCCAAAAAATGCAAGCATCAGTGGAATTGAACTGACCAGTATGATTTTACTGACCAATATAATTTCACTGGACCTAAGAGAATTGTGGACATTGGAGTGGGAAGCATTTAAGCTTTGTCCTGAGTGCCCCACCCTTCAGCTGACTGAGCTCATTCCTGATTTATGGTTGTGACAATCTCTGGCTAAGGGAGGCACTTCTCTTGCCTTCCCCACATCCCAAAGCTGTGTTGTGAACATGAATACCACATTCAGAGCTTCTGGGAACAAGCACCATTTAACTTTCAGTACATCTGAATAGAAGCATTTTCATGAGCTTCACAAAAAGGATGTGCCAGGAGCTCAGGAATTCCCCTTTTTTGAAAAAGTCACACCTGGGATCTGAGGTACAGGTATCTGCTGAACACACTGACTCAGCAAGGCTTTTGCCTCACGATTTTTTTGCCAAACAGTCTGGAACAAGCGCTAAGATCTCCACCCTTTCCTCTGATAATCCCTACTAAATGTTGTCAGTGAAGTGTTTTAAGAAGTTTGTTTCCTGTCCAAGCAATTTTAAATTGCTTATTGTGAGGTTCCTATTTAAGTGCCCGAGTAGTTGCTGGCATGGCAGCATCCTGTTGGCATCCTCTGCATTGGCACGTGGCATCAGGCTTTGAATAAAAAAAATACTTAACATGGAAATCTGAGACTCTGTAGATGAAATAATACAAGATTCTAGTGCAACAATACTGATGTTATCTGCAGAAAACACAGATAAAGCTGCAGCAGGCATTAAAAAGATCCCTGAGTGGCTTTACTGTGGCAAGATACTGAATTTTAGTTAATGTTTAATTTAAATGCTCTCTCAGAAATTGAAGCAGTGGGTAGAGACACAGAGAGGCAGCACTTACCAGTCAGTACAACTTTCCCAGACACAAAGATAAGCAGCACTATCCTTGGTTTGACCATCCTATAAACCAGGCCAGGGAATAGTTCAGGTTCATAGCTGTTCAAAGCAAGCAGGTGAGATCAGTAAAATGCAAAATCTGTTTCAGTGTTGTATGAATAAAATGCTCTTTAATTACAGCAGCAATAGGGTAATTAACCACACTGATTTTATCTAGCTGCCCTGAGAAAGGCAACTCAGGTTTTGGACATCTTGAAGAGAAAACCTGTTAAGCCCAGCTGGAGCTGGTGGAGGATCCTCATGCTGACTTTTAAAGACTTGTGAGCCACTTCTGATTTGTCATAACCTTGGAACCTTTATTGTTATAATCTTCAAACAGTCCTCAAATCATGGAATGGCCTGGCTTGGAAAGGCCTGGCTTAAAAATCACCTCATTCCACCCCCTGACATGGGGAGAGACACTTTCCACTATCCCAGGTTGCTCCAAGCCCCATCCAAGCTGGCCTTGGGCACTTCCAGGGATCCAGGGGCAGCCACAGCTTCTCAGGGCACCCTGTGCCAGAGCCTCACAGTAAATCCTTCCTAGTCTGCAAAGAGCCCTTATCAAGAAGCATCCTGTGCAACTAAGACAAGATAACAGCCAATGTAAATATTTAATGTATATCTAGTTCCTAAATGAAATGCAAACTGTTAGATGCAGTGCTAATAAAAGACAACTGAATTTTGGCTTTGTCAGTGCCGAAATCATCCCTTCCTGATGGCAATATCTAGTGTTGAACAAGCTGATCTCACAGGTACAACATGCCCTCGCTCAGCTACAGCTTTTCTTTCAATTCTTGGCTAAAGAACATGCAAACAGAACCAAAACAATATCCCAGAAAAACACAGTATACCTGCAATTCTGTATTTTGCAACTGCAGTTTGGCTTCATGCCTGAAGGTTGGAAACCTTATCCCTGCAGACAGGAATTTGCTTTGCTGGGAGTTAAGAGGCCACCTTAGTATTGAAATCCACAGTGGAGCTGATGCCTCAGGTTTTAACTTTTCTCTTTTTCAGATTCTGTGCTGCTTTAGTGTGTGGGTCTGGGCTCCATATCTGGGGATGGTGAGCTCTGTGCACAGAGCAGGGAGACAAAACAATTCCTGCTCCAGCTGGGCACCAAGGACAAATGATCCAAATCTCAGCCCCAAGAGCACAAACACCGTGGGCTGGAGAGAGAAAAACAAGCAGGGTGGGACTGCAGGGGCTAAAGCTGGAATGGGACAATGAACTGCAAGATGCAAATGGAGCAGAACTAATAGAAGTGTGAGACCCTGTGACTGGTCATCCATTTTGTGAACCATCTTGGGTGTAGCCCTGATTGGGCTCTTGTGCTGCCCAAGGTGGATCCATTGAGGCCTCCTAATAAATCCCAACTTTATTCTTTAACTCTGTCCAGTCTCTGTTCTAGGTCAGCCTTTACAAGGCATCAGAGCAAAGCCACAGACCAGGCTGAAGCGGCCTCAGGCCCTGCTGCCAGGTGCACAGGGCTGCACCTGA
>NW_005054303.1:13310258-13318578 GCF_000277835.1 Geospiza fortis | reverse complement strand
CTCCTCCCGGCTGAACTGCTGGTGGGTGAGAACCAGGCTCTCCAGGCGGATGGGAAACCTCACATCACAGCTCCCCACCATATTCTGGATCTTGAAGTCCAAGAACTTGGCAGGGAAGCCGAGCTTCTGCACCACCCGTGCGTATTTCCTGGCTGCCAGCCTCGACTGCTCTTCACTGAGGGAAGAAACCTTGATTGTAATCTCCAAACAGCCCTCAAATCACAGAATCCCACAATGGCTGGGGCTGGAAGAGACCTTAAAGCCCATCTTGTTCCACCCCCTGCCATGGGGAGGGACACCTTCCACTATTCCAGGGTGCTCCAAGCCCTGTCCAACCTGGTCTGGAACACTTCCAGGGATGGGCTGGATCAGCTTTTCACTGAAGGAAGAGCCAAGGGGGAAAAAACAACTTTTATTTGTGCTTTCCTCTGCTCCTGAGGTGGAATTCAGTTTATAGCCACCACTGTGCTAATCTGCACTCCAGAAAAAGAGATCCTGCCACTCAAAATAGCAAGGCTCCATCCCCAGAACTGCTGCAGAGAGCTAAAAGGAATAAGGCACTTGTTCATTCACCTTCCTGTGGTCTGGTTGAACCCACTGGAGATGTTTCATCACTCAGCACTTCCCCTTTTGAGAGGTTTCTCAGTTCCTCAAAACAGCTCAGTGCTGATCCAGGAGTTAGACTGCAGGCACCAGTACAGTCACCTACCTGGGGTGGTGGTAGGGGCTGGGTCTCTTAAACATGAGTTAATTAATTCTAATTGACTGTTCAGGCATATAAAAACCAAGGCAGTCTCTGCTGAACTTCAGGGGAAAAAAGCTTCAGAGTACAGAAATAAATTTTTGCTTTCCCCAATTCCCATTTCCTCTAGAGGCAGATGTGTTGACTGGTGAACACAGACACTGAAGAGGGACTTGACAGACACAAGTTATGTCCTAAACACTTTAAAAATCGGTGAGAAATGCAAATAGTCCCTTAACAATTTCTGGGAATTTCAGCAGCTTTTCTACTGATGTCTGCTCAGCTCACTCTAAATTCAGGGACAGAAGTACACAGTTCAGAAATTGCTAAGGTGCCATCATGAAGAAAGCAAGATTTTCAATATCAGTGCTTCACTTTTCTTGCAATTAGTCCTTTGCTAGATGTTTTAAGCAAGACTTTTCAGACATTCTTCATCAGAATATGTGCATAACTGCAAGACCCAGACCTTTAGAGGGAAGGGGACAATCAGGAAAATACCTTTTTGCTCCTGTGCAGACCATTTTTCCTGAACTGAAGATGAGGGCTGTTGTTCGTGGTTGCCTGATTCTCATGATCACAGCAGCAAACCTCTACAAATTCAAAGGAAAACCTGACAGGAATTAAACTGTATTTCTGTTCAGTCTTACAAAAATTAACACTTTCCAAGCTTGTCACAACACATATTTGCTTTTTAAGTGTTTCTTTCCCACCCTGAAGTTATTTCCCACCCAGCTAGGAGCAGGAGAGTTAAGAGCACAGTCACAGGAGCATTGGGATACATCAGCACTGGGAAAGGGAAGTGAGGGTAAAGCTTTGAGTCCAAGATTTACCTTTGGGTTATACTCTGCATTTCTGGCATGCAGAGCTATGTTCTTCAGATCCAGTTTACAAGCCAAGTTTACAGTTGACACGATATTCCTGTGGTATGAGGGAAGAATTCTCTCATTGCAAAATCCAGCCACTGCAGAGCCACCCCCCAGGAGTACAGTCACATTCCAATTAATAATTGCCATCAACTGATTTCCTGCCTGTCTCTTCCCCACTCAAGCATTGAGCTACTTCTGGCAAAACTTAAGTAACTCAATCCAAAACTGCACTTTGAGATAGAACAAAGTGTGAAATTATTAGTCTCTGAATTATAAGTTTGTGTGTCTTCCAAAAATTGCATCACTGAAGCCTTTCACAGCTCGGGATTGAACCATTACTGACTATTTAGAGTTACTACAGCACCTAAGGTAGGCAGGGGTGGGTTCTTTTCTACAGGTATAAAGCATTCCAGATTTGCTCTATCCTAGACAGGACAGCATCCTTAATGAGGCCAGAGGTTCTCACACTCAGTTTTGTTTTTCCTTTTGAAAAAGCAGAGTGACATCTTTAAACCCCTGGAGTCTGCTGTCATCCTTCACATTCTGTTTCCTGGAGGAAATCCTCCTTCTCAAGAATCTTCATATTTTTACCCAATATTGTCAGTTCATTTTCTCCACCTCTCCCCTTCAAGAAGAAAACTACTCCTACAAAAAACTACTCTTGTAATTTTTTCAGTTATTTAAGACCAAGCCATGGATGCTGCGTTCTCCAAGTGAAAAGTCAGAGCAACACCTTGCTGTTTAAGCCAAACTCGGACTATGGTGTGTGTGCTACATAAATAACACATAACTTACTGCAGCTGGGGGACTATTCCAGAACTTTCTGAGGCAGATGTCTCCGGGGTGATCGGAGTCATCGGAGGACACATGGCAGGAGCTTCAGGAGATGGCTGAGCTGCACCTGGATGTGACAAGCTGCTCTCATCCATGAAAACACCACTGTCCTCCTTACTTGAGAGTGACCCCTCAAGCTCTTTTTGGGTTTCCTGACCATCCTCAGAGAGGTTTTCTTCTTTGTTATCTTGGGTGACATCTGGGAGAAAGCTGAGGTCCACAGAGGAGAAGTCTGTGTGGAGCTCCTTGGACTGACTTAACTGGGAAGATGCTTGAATTGGAAGTTCTAAATCATAAGGGCTCATAGGAGTGAACAGATGAGGACTAGTGGAGAAGTCATCCTTGAATTAAGAAAAAGTGCCATTAAGGAGTCTTGTATTAAAACAGTTACTGTAACAGGGAGAGTAAATTAAGATTAATCGTCAATGAGGAAGTTTCAATCATTTTCCCCAATATATATTTTAGCAAAGACTAGTTTTAAAATTGAAAGTGTGTCCTTTGCTTGTCTGTGAGTGTATAAAAATCCAGGTAGCTTGTATAATGCATTTTCACCACAGTCCATGGGCACTCTAGAGAATTCCTGAATAGCACAAATTGAGAAATGCAGGTACAACTGTGGCACTTCACCCTTCACAGCCACTGTCACATTATCACACTCATGAGTTCTTCCAAGGAAGACAGACAGCATTTTCTGACTGTCTTGATCTCCCATTCTGTATATTATTCCATTTCCTCTCTCGGCTAGCAGGGGACAGTGTCAGCTTTGCTTTGTGCAACAGAGGGCAGCAGCTCACAGAACCAGCAGCAATTAATTCCTCAGCTCCTGGAGGCCACCAGCCTGAGTGAAGCTAGAGATGAGAAGATGGGACTAAAAAAAGCCTCACCACAGTCAGCAGAACCAAGCACACAACACACCTGCAAGTAAGCTCTGTCATGCTGATGTCCTCCCTCATCAACTATTTTTTATTATTAAAAGCTGTTTAAAAAGCATCATCATGTCAATGAGACAAGAGTTTTATGACAGGATTTATTCCCTCTCCTTTGGTGCACAAGCTTCTTTCTGAAGGTGGTTTCTGCCAACATCCACAGCAGGTGACAGCTTGGACTAAAGAATCCATACAAGAGGTTTTGTGTTTAATCAGGCATTTTGAGGTTCAAGAGCCAGAAGGACTTGAAAAGTCCAAGCACAAATCAGAACAGGGAGTGGTGCATGAGACTGAGGCCCTGGAGTTGGCAGCAAGTGCCTGACCTCCAGCAGGAGCAGGATTTCCAGATCAATGCTTCCCAGCCCTGAGCTAGTGCTGCTCTCTTGTAGGCAGCTCACTTGGCAACCCAGCCATGCACATGGGGACATCTCTGCTCCTACTTTGCAGCATATCTGCCTGCAGACACTTGGAGAACTCTGACAAAGTGACAAATCCTCCCAGAGAACCCTCACTAGCCTGAATACAGATGCAATCAGGAAAGCATTGCCAACACCCACGATTAAAACTGCTTCTAAAACTGACCTCTAAATGCAGAGCCCCACAGAAGATCTGGTGGGGGAGGGATAAATCTATGTACTCCTTTACCCTTCAGAAAAAAGGGTAAAATACGTAATTAATAGTTACAAATAAAATCTTATGGAATCACAAAAATACATCTATTTTAACTAGATCTTTTTCAAGGCAGCAGCAAGGGAAGGAAGTCACAGTCTCAGCAAGAATTCCAGTGGACTAAGGATTAGCTGTGCAGGAGCTCATTAGGAAGGTTTTGTAGGAACCACAATGTAGAGAAAATGATACAAAAAGCTCCCTGTGAGACTACTGACATCATACTAATGGGCATCAAGGAATGAACATAACAGTAAAAAAAAAACCCCACAAACAAACAACCAAAGCCAGTTTGTGACATATCTTAAAGAAGCTGATGAAGAAATGAGTGGTACATGAGGCTGGAAGTGTCACACAGCTGTGAAGTTTTCAAAAAGTAGAGTAAATTGCATAGAGCAGGTAGAAACAGAAAGCAAATTTTCCTTTCTGATCAGGTTTGCACCTAAGAGGTCTGAGGAAAAGCCCTGACAGGGTTAAGTGCTGGGGAATATTTCCTTCTTGTCAGACAGATGCTCAGAGGCTGCAAAAGGGGCACAAGACCATGTTTGCATTGGGCTGGCTGCCAAGGGTTATTGCTATAGACTCTGGGTTAATTAACTTCACCAAGGCCCCACCAACTGCATAGCTTTGGCCATCTCCCAGCAGCTCCAGGGAGGAGATTTCACTCACAGATCCTTCTGAGATCCCTCAGTTTGGGGCAGTTTGAGGGGAAACAGCCTTTTTCACTGCCACTGCAAAAATCCCTGCAACTCAGGTAGACACAAATCAAACCCAGCTGCCTTAAGCAACAGACTTGGATTATTTTTTTCCCCTCCCTGCAGTGATATCACACATCTGCTATTATCAAGGATACCAGCAAATGTGAAATATAAAAAGCTCACTATCACTTCTAAAAGCTGTATTATACATTACCACGTCATATACTTTGTGAAGGCACATTCAGAGGGCTTTACCCACTGCCATAGGATGGTCTCTGTATTTAAACAGCTCGTGTTAAGCCTGTTTTCTGAGCTGAAAAGTAGTTTACAACAGGATGAGAAGAAGTTTTGTTCCCTGAGTAAGGAGGATGCTCAGCTGTGGAATCCAGCCCTCTCCCAGTTGTTCCTACAACCACCTGAGATCAGGATGAGCCTAACTAAACCAACTGAACACTTGGCTTTTGCTTTGAATTACACTGTTTAACAACAGCTTTTCCTGTTGGAAATTAGGAATTTAAGCATTTGCACAAGGCTCCTTAAACAAAACAACATTTTTATTCAAGTGTTTCTTTGGAATGCTTCCTCAACCCTCTGAAGAGCACATCTTACTGGGTTGGCTGGGGGAGCAGAAAAGGGAATGATGAGACTTAACACGTTGTTTACAGTGGGTAGAGTACGACCATTCCGAACACCGAAATAAGGAATATTTGCAGACATTTACTAACGAGGAGACGGGAGCCTGCTGCCCTCTCGGTGCGCACCCGCACCAGCGCCCGGGCTGACCCTCGCGGGCAGCAGCACCCCTCCAAGCAGGGAGTGCAAGCGAGCTCCCGCTCCAGAGAGCTCCTCCATGCTCCCGGCAGCTCCGGGACAGCAGGAACCCCTCGCGACAGGGAGGAACCCCCCGGGACTGTGGAATTTCGGGCTCACCCGGCAGGAGTGCGATAACGATGCAGTTCTCCTGCAGCTGCGGCCCTGCTCTCAGCGCAGCGTTGGTGGTATAGTGGTGAGCATAGCTGCCTTCCAAGCAGTTGACCCGGGTTCGATTCCCGGCCAACGCAGCTACTTTTTGCTTAGCATAATTTTCTTTTTTGCTTAGCGTAATTTTCTTTTTTTCCCCCCTCCTCGCTTGATTTTTTCCTTCCTCCCTTACCTGCTCGCTGCAGCTCTCCAGGTACCGCTCCAGCGGCGACACGCCCTCCATGGGTGCAGCAACTGACACAAAGCCCCCAGCCCTGCTCCTGCCCTGCTTTTAACCCCCAGGGAACAGCACCTGTGGCTTGTCAGGGAGCAGAGCCCATCCCAGCTGGGAGCTTTACCCTCATCAAGCAGCCTTGGAGCCTCTGCTCTGCCTGCACGGCTGTCTGAGAGGGTTTGCCCCATCCTGCAGGATTAGAGAAACCAGGGTGCTCTTCTCGTGTGCTTTACAGGAGCTTAAAAACACAACTTGTGCCTCTGAGCCTGCTTTCCTCTGCAGGGTTGAAGAGAAATGAGTTGGACCTTGTAGTTAGTAGTACTAAATGTAGTTTAGACCTTCCCAGGTGATGCTTTTTAGCAAGTGTCATGTGCCCCTTAATTTCTCCCACGTGCCTCATCAAGTGCAATGAGGCACATCTGGTCCTTCGAGAGGAGCCCCCCGCCCCCAGCCAAAAGTGTAACCTTCAAACTGAAGGCATTGGGATGAATTGGTTCAATCTCAGTTGGGCTAACACTGCTTAGGGGGGAAAGGGAGAAGCCTTTACTCTTTACATTCACTGTCCTCCCCGTGCAGGCATTTCCCCTCTGGAGTGTACTTCTGCCTTCTGTGAGTGATGATTTAGGGCCATTCCCTTTTCCCATGTCCTGGTGTGAGGCAGCACATTCCTAGGAAGGAGCTCATGGCTGCTGGATGCTGTGGGGGTCTCACACTGCTGACACAGTTTGGCTTGGCTGCCACTCGAGTTGATACCAGCAGCTGCTGTCTGACTTGTTCCTTCTCTCCTGTCCTGCTGCTGTGTGGTGATGGATGGATGGATGGATGGATGGATGGATGGATGGATGGATGGATGGATGGATGGATGGATGGATGGATGGATGGATGGATGGATGGATGGATTTCTGTGGAGGCACGTCCCTGTGCCTGCCTGGGCTGGTGGATGTTGTGATCACTGCACCTGCTGCTCTGCCAGACAGGACTTTGCTGTGAGATTTGCTTACAAACAGCAAGCTGAGCTGAAGAAACCCTTTGGAAGAAGATGTCAAAGCTCAGACATGCAGCAGGTCCTTGGGAGGTGCTGCCAGGCTCTTCTCACTGCTCCAGAGGTGCAAAGGCTTAGATTAATGCCCTTTATCCAAGGAGCAGAGCATACCTGAGCATCCTTCCCTCCTCAGGCAGCCTGCTGGGCTTGTTTGTGGTATTTCTGGGACTCACCTTACACGTGAGTAATAAAAGGTGCCAAATCCTCCCAGCTCCAGAAAAATCCAGCCTCAAGCAGGTTGGTTTACATCACACAGCCTGTCCTGGAGGCAAATCAGGCAGCAAAGCAAGGAGAGCACTCAGAGAAGTTGTACTTTGAATTAGGGAGGCTGGTGGAGATAGCTCAGGTCAGCTCAGGATGGTTAAATCTGAAACGTCCCATTTAGGGCTGGCAGGTGATTGGGGTGCTTGCAGACAGCTCCATGGTCTCAGCTGCCTTTGTGGGCACCACAGGATGGGGCACTGAGGGCTGTGGTGAGGTGAGGGGCTCTGCAGTGCCAGCCCAGCCCTCCCAGCTGCTCCCTGGCAGCCCTGTGGGCCTGCCCTGCCCACAGAAATCACTGAACTGAGCACAGGGATTGTGCTGAGTGTTGCCCTTGCAGTGACATCTCAGGGGGCCAGGAGGTTGGTGCTCCCCCGGTGTGTGACACTATTGCTGTGCTCCAGTTGGGAAGCTGGAGGTGCTCCTGGTGTGGCCCTGCCTGTAGCATTGCAGCTTTAGCGCTGTGAATTTCCTCAGCTAATTCATCCTTCATTGCAGAACCCCCCGGAGAGGAGATGTGCTCATCCTGGAGCCCCTGGGAATTGATTGGTCTGCATTTTGTGAACCTGAGATACAGAAGGTCAAATTATGGTGTTCAACATCAGAGAGGATCAGAAAACACAAATCTCTTGATACTGGTGTCGTTTCTTGCCTTGAATAAGGACAAATGGCAGGGGCACAAGGAAGTGCTGTGATTTTGGGTGAGTCACAGAGTTTGGTGTCTCAGGTTAAAGGGGTGAAAGATTCTTTACCCCTTTGAGGAAGGGAAGGTGTTTAGTAAGCTGAGAGAGCCTCTGAGGATCCAAGAGTCACACTGTGTGTGCAATTCAAGCTTCCAGGGTTGCTTTGCTGTAGGGAAGGGTCTTCTGGCCATTGCCCAGAGGAGGGCAGGTATGGCTGTGCCTCAGGAGGGCTCTGTGCTCATGTCCTCTTCCAGGGAGGCTCCATGAGGGAGTGTGCAGTGCTGGGAGCCCCAGGGAGTGAGGGCCCAGGCGGTGGGAGGTCCAGAGAGCAACATTCCAGCGAGCTGAACCCCTGGGCTGCTCCCGACTTCTGTGTGTCTCCTTCTTAGTCAGCAGAGGCATCATTC
>NW_005054303.1:13299816-13310244 GCF_000277835.1 Geospiza fortis | reverse complement strand
TGGACAGATGTTCATGCAAAATGTATCACTTAGAACTCATGAGACCTACATGCTTAATTTCTGATCATCTAAATCAAATAATGTTAGAAAAAGCAACTATTTTTCCCATGCATATTTAAAAAAATATTTTTTCTCTCCCAAACTGCCTGGGGTTCCACCTACCCCCTTTTTCCCCTCTCCCTCTCTTCGCTTCCTCCCATTCTCTTTCCCCCCACCTTTTAAACTCCTTTGGGAAGCAGCAGCCATCCCGATCCGGCCCGGGTGAGTCTCGGCAGGAGCCCCTCCCCAGTTCTGTGACCGGCTGATGAATCACTGCGCTGCAGAGTTACTGTCATGAGGGATTGCCACGAGCCTTAATTAGCAAATTGGTTAATTTGACTTAGAAAGTTGATGATTAGCTCAACAATAAGTGCTTTGTGTGTCCTTTGTGAGAGTCATTCAATATCACTCTTCCTTGGATAACTGATTGGGGGAGGCTGTTCCTCAGAGCTCCTGCTAGCTCACCTCCATCAACATTTCTGTAGCAGGCACTGCTGCATCACCTGGATGCTAGAATCTCATTAGGGGATGGGACTAATCACAGGAAGCTTCCAAAAACCTGGAAGGGACGAGGAGCAAGTCATTAAAGAACCTCTACCTGTTTAATTCATCAGTGCTCTGCCCAGCTGCATTCTATTCTAGCATGCCCTAAATGCCTTGCTGCTTGCTTTGAAGTTGGTTAATCTGGTTTGGCTTTATCTTATCTTTTTTAGGAGCCAGTTTCAGAATGAAAAGCTTGTGACTGACAGTATTCTGCTTTCTGCTCTCCTGAGCTTTATGCTAAACCTTCATAGGTGTGATTGTCTCAGAAGAGTGGAGCTTGCCTCAGGTGTAGCTTCCATCTCCTGGTGCCCTCTCTGCCTGCAGCATTAAAGCTCTGCCTTTGGAGCACGTAGAAGAACAACTGAGAGCTGGACCACGTTCCAAGGGGAAAAAAAAATCAATATATTATGCACAAAGTGTCTCCAAATTCAGCACTTTGTAATTAGTCCATGAGCCAGCACTGCTCTGTCAACAGCAGGATCCAAGTCTTGTTGTGGAGGTTGTTCCTTCTGTGTAGTTTAGCCTTGTTTTGGTCCCTGTGCCTTGATTCCCCTCGTGGCAGGGATGTAAATAGAGTGAGGTGCTGAGGGGGAACTTGGAGAGGGTCAGGGACAGGAGCAGGTGAACTGCAGTCAAATCAGTGGGAGGAAAGGATCTGCATGGAGCTGGAAAAGCTCTTGAGAAATGCCTGCAGCCCAAAAGGCAACTCAGAGAGAGATGCTGGAGTGCCTTTGGTCTGACAAGTGTGACCATCACCCTCATATTATCTGTCCCATAATTCTAATTCCAGACCTGATCAGTGCCTGGCAGTATCAGCAGACACGATTTATTGCTGGGGAAGGAAAGAAGTTGCCATGACTACTCCCTGAGTAATAGTGAGTAATTTGGCTTTTAATTGTGAATTCTTTAACATCATCATCACATTGTGCTGATGTAAACAGGAACAGAATCAGGTCCATTAGAGTTGATACCTGGGTCTAACTTTACCTGTGTAAGTCAGGAGTAACCCTGTGGCAGAAGTGAGGTTACAATGGCTGGGAGCTGAGCCAGAATCTGGGGTCATTTCCCAGATTTGCTGGGTGATGGGAAGGGCTGTAAATTCCCATTTACCCCCTAGCCCTGTGTGCCCCTCTCTGGATCAGGTGATGCAGCCCCAATCACACAAAGGTAGGGCTGCCTCTTTGCCCTGCTCAAACTGGGGCTCTCTTACTCCCTGAGAAGGGCAGAAATGGGGGAATTTGATACTTTTTGCAAACGTTAGGGCACTCTGAGCATTTGTGTGCTGTGCCTGCCATGCTCACTGGTGGAGACCAGGGTGTGTTGGCTTTTGGAGCAGGGAAGAAAATCACTTCTGTCAGATGGGAAAGGGGTAAACTGGCTAGAAAAGAGCCAATTTTTTTTCCTGGCTTCTACAGCTCTATTATGTGCAATGGAGACACTAACTGCCCCCATGTCAGAGAATTGCTGAGAACCAGACCCAGAGAGGATTGCCAAATTTTCCACTGAATGCCAGAGGAAGAAACACTGTAAGTAGAAGTCATCTGTCTCAACTGAAAGGCTGAATGGTGACTTGAAAACTGTACAGTTAACTTCATTTAATTTTCCTGTCTGTGTCAGGCAACAAACTGATTAAAAGAAGGCATTCTGTGTGTTGTTTGCCCAGCAATCCACTCATCCTGGCCCAGCCTCATGTGGGGCAGGGCACAGCAGTCTATTTTTATTTTTCATTCTGTGTTGTATTTAAAATGTGGCCAGAAAAGTGGGGGAATGGGATGAGCAGGGTTTTAAACATTGGCTGCCACCTTAATTGCAGCCTAGCAATGAATGGCTGCAGGCTTTCTTGGACAGCTCCTCTGTGAATGTCACACGCAAATCCAGCTGACACCTGGGGTCAGAAGTATTCTTCTGTGCTTTTTGTTAAGTCATCTTTCCCACTTTTGTGCCAAAGGGTCTGGCTGAATTGAATTGCATTTAAATGAGGTGAGTGTGTGATGGATCATCTGAGTGCTGCTGTTTCCCTCCAAGTTTTGTGACAAATCTCTCTAATGCAAACACTGTGTCTCATACCTTGAACTCACTGCTGCAATTAAATACTGATCCTTTAAGCCTTATCTGGAAAAACAATATAGTAATAGCAGCCCTGTGTGTTTGCAGAGAAAAGGAGAGGTGTGCATGCAGCAGATGCTGGCAGAGCTCTGCTAATTCACTTTGCAGGGGTCACAGTCACATTGGAGACACCAGCAGTGACATTAGCATGTCCAGACCTTCAGTGCCAGCTCTCCAGGAATTACAGCACGTGCTGTGATGCCTCCACTGCTGTGTCAGCTGAGCTGTGACACCACCACAGCTCTTATCAGCTTATTGTACAACCAAATGCAAATACAATGAGTCAAAGAAGGGTGCTGACCAATCACTGAATTCCCCCTAAAACTGAGTTTTGGCTGAGTGATCAGCAAGATAGGATGACTGACACTGGAATGAGTCTGCAGGGCACACAGCTTGGTGATTAGTCAGTTCTCATTACCTCTTCCTCCAATTAACGTCAACAAATCAGTGCTCCTGAATCAATGAGGACCTCAGGAGAAACAAAGCTTCCCCAAAACGCTGCCAGATGTCAGCAGAAGCTCCAATCCTCCTGCTTGATGGTTCTGTACTTTTAACACACATAATTAACTGTTAACACCGTCCTGTTTCTGTCACTGCAGCCCCTCACCCGTGCTCTGCTGATAAATGCTGTTAGTTTAGCTGTGATGGAGGAGTCTGTGCCCAGCTCTGCTGCCTCATGCTCCTGCACTTCATCTCATTTCCATGCTCATCCCAGCCAAGCAGGAGCCCAGCCTGAGATCCCTTTTGTTACAGCTTCATCACTCCATTTGGCTCTTCCTCCCTCCTCCTTGCTGTCTCTGCAGTTTCCCTCCAACAGCATTTGGCTTTTATGGTCAGCCTCTGGAAGTGGAATAGGAGTTCATTTTCCCCATACTTTCCAAGATACTACAGGGAATATTTTTATATATTTTTGGTATCTGCAGGCTGTGGAGGAAGCTCACTTGTCACAGTGCCCTTCGTTACAAAGGTGTTATTTTTTTTTTCCTGTTTTTTTTTTTTCCCTGTGACTTGTCAGGAATAATTAAATGCTGTCATTGCTTTGGCCTCCCTTCAATGGGCATTTACCCAACTCATAAATATAAGAGTAGCTCCCCTAAAATCTGTTTCCACTCAGGTAGAGTTGTAAAGGTTTGCTCAGTGATGCTCTGAGGAAAATGAGGAACCCATATGGGCTTGAGTTTGGGAGTTGTTCTCTAAAACCCAAAGAGTGTTGCTCAGATCAATTAAGATTTGCTTATCAACATTAAAAATACATTTATCCCCAGGTATTTTCACAGTCTCCTTTGCTCCCAAATTGGCATGGGCAGTGCTGCTGTCCAAAATAAATGAAGTGTGTGAAGACAGACAGTTTAAAGGCATTGAGGAATTTCAGACCTTTTACATCTCACTCAGCTTTCACCTAATTTGTTAATGGGTATGTTTTTCCCTGTGGGAAAATAAGGCTTTTCTCTTTGATATTTTATAAAGGACCTACTAAACCTTCTTTTGTCCCTTTGGGTAAAATCAGTTGAATTGCCTTTTCTGGTGCCTGTTTTCCCTAGAGAATCTGAGTTGGTTCTTAACCCTTTCTGCCCCCCAGACCTTATGAACAGTACGACAGAAACCCTTAGATACCTTACAAGTCTAGGCATAATGTGGGCAGCTTTAGGTTCACTAGGGATAGGCTTATTACTATGTAAAATAAAATTAGATATATAGGTGAAGAGAAGAATATTTGCTCATTTTAGGTGTGAGCTAAAATAGAAGCTTGAAGAGGGAGGCACGGCGAGTTTGCAACATTGGGAATTTCTGGATCTCCTGAGGCACCAGAGAACAGGACGTGATCGTGAACAGGAAGGGTTTGTGAACATTTCCAAGTCTCCAGCCACCCTGGGGACACAGGTGTGTGTCACCACCAGGGATGGCAAACTGGGGACCTTGGTGTGACACTCATTGCTCCAGGCAGGCGGACGCATCCCCTGTGAAACCTCAGACAAAATACCTCCATATTAACGCACTCTGTGGTGGCAAGAGCAGCTGGGATGGCTCTTTGATTTCTCCAGGCAGGGTGGTTGCTGCACATTTCCTCAGAGGTTTGTCACACCTGACACGCGCTGTTCCCGCGATGCCTCGCAGAGCTCAATCCACGTCCTTCCCTGGCTGCAGAGGAGAACATGCTGAGCCAGCCTTGCAAGCTGCTCCAGCCCTGGGACACCTGATCCTCAGGCTGAAGGAGCCCTCAGAGCATGAGCTCTGTCTGACTCTGCATTTCTTTATTTTCTCCCCTGTCACTGTCATATTTTCTGGAAAAATCCCTTCGCCAGGATTTCTTCTTCTGGGAAGCTGAGAAGAGAGGAAAAGGAAAACCAATATTATCTCATTTTTCTCTCCTGTGTTTTGCTGCTCTGGAATGTGGTTGGAGATTGTTTATCCAACATGTGAATTGTTTTTATTTAATGACCAATCACAGTCCAGCTGTGTTGGACTCTCTTGAGGGTCATGAGTTTTTAATTAGTATCTTGTTAAGCCTTCTGTCTGTATCCTTTCTCTATTCTTTAGTATAGTTTTAATATAATATAATATAATATAATAATAAATTAGCCTTCTAAGAACATGGAGTCAGATTCTCAATTCCTCCTTCATCCTGGGGACCCCGAAAATACCACACTCCCCATCTCTCACTTCATATTCTGTTTGCTGTCCATCCTGCTACGTTTCAGGTGCTGAGGAGGGACACCTGTTGGTGTTGCTAAGGTTTTTCTTTGCAAAGGAAAATATCTTCATTCCATAGGTATTGATGAAGAGGAGTATTAATTTAAAACCTGTCCTAGATTAATGTATAGCATAAATAAATAGCATAATAAATAAATAGAGCATAAATAATGAGCAGGTGCTGTGAACGGTGAATGGGAGAAAAGGATTTGGACTGTCACTGCTCCACCACACAAGGGAGTGTTTTACAGGAGACAAGGTGTTTTCTGTGTCATTTCTGCATTTGCTTTACTTAACAATAACCATTAACTGTCCACTCTTAAAAAATCATGTTCTGCTGGGATGCCACCAAGAAAGAAGACGACAATTTGGAACTTGCTTTGAAATGGCATTCTCATGGGAATTCAAAGCATGGTTATTATTGTGCTGCTTGGAAAGCTGCTTTTCTGTCCAGCTTCCCTGTGATCCTTTTAGCTCTATCTGATACCAAAGGCTTGAGATCTCCAGATTAGAAATTAAATTCCACCTCTGTGGCCCAGACCTGATGACCTGCTGCAGTCACAGCAAATAGGTTTTCCTTTACAGTGAGTGCTTCCAGTTAAAGCTGTTGCTTTTTGGTCAAAATCAAACTTTTTTTGGGAAAAAAAAAAGGATAATTAAAACCATGTGATGCAGGTGTATGAATAATAATTGACTTGAAATTGAGTAGGGATTATTCAGAGTGATGGCAGGCCCTGATCTTGCAGGGATTTAGGTGCTTGTTTGGTTCTGCTGGCGTGTGTGAGTACACAGGATGGTTGGGAGGGCTCTGTCCTGGGGGATTTAGGGGAGGCTGTGGCACGGCCAGGAGCTGTGCAGTTGGGACAGCTGGGTGGGATGCAGCACTTAGAGCATCAGGCAGCAATTTCTGCTGCTGAGCTGGCTGTAAACCACAGCTGGGTGTAAGCCACAGCATTGCAGGGGGGGACAGGTCTGGTTTGGGTGTCTGGTGCAGGAACAGCAGCCTGGGGAGGGCAGGAGAGGGATTTTCCCATTGAGATTTCTGCTTTACTTTGCAAATGTAAAAACTGGGAGTGACTGGTGTCAGGCCTGTGCTGGGAGGTGGGTACTGAAGAGCCTCAAGGGAGACTGGCAGAAATCATGATTTCAGTGTGATCACTCTGAAGATGTCAGTCACTGAGATGGGCACTCAGCTGTCTGTGTCTCTCTAATTGTGCTGCTCATATTTTCAATGTGATAAAATTGAGCAGTACAGTTTTAAACCAAATTTTGGGCTTTTCAGTGCTCTGTTACAATGATGAAATCCAGAAATGGAAGGTGACTGTAGTTTTTAAATAAATATTTTTTTCTAGTGAATTCTGAACAGTTTTGAACAATTCACTTAATTAGCTGGATTTCCAGCCGTACAAAATGTGACCATCTCAATTTAATTAACAGCATATCTACATTGTGGTAGTGTGGGGATTATGTGGAGACTGCTAGTAGCCTGATGGATTTTCATCCTGCTCACATACAATGTCATGGTTTAGATTGTTGTTTTTTCATTATGAGCTTTTACTCTTCTTGCAAGAATTTCCACTGTCATTTCTGCTGACAGATGCTGCTTAGGACAGATTTATTTTTATTCCCTTACAGATGAATTGGATCAAACATCTTTTTCCATATAACTCAAGTTTCCACAATGGAGTTACTCCTAAATGACTACTCTGAGAAGAAAATTCTAGTAATTTTTGTGACCTTCTTTAGCAGCAATTCAAATGTTTTTTGGCACGTGTGCATGTAATCTATTAATTTCCACTTCCTGTCAATTGCAGGGATTCATGATTATAAATAGTACAAAAAATTTTAATGCAAATAAAGAAAGAGAGAGAAAATCCAGCATTTGGTCTTTTTTTTTTCTCCCTAGCTGGATTCAGTGAGGTGTTGAAACATGCAGGGCGTTTGTTTCAGGCTTTGATAAGGATCTCTCACATTCTTATATAAAATGCTAAATTAACAATAATCAGCCCCCATGACTTACAGCCCTGCTCAGTGCATAGCTTGCCTTTCTCTCGGGCTCCCTCTGAACCCACAGATCTGAGAGCTTTTTCCCTGTGATCTGAGAAAGCAAAATTCCTGACAAAACTAATGACTTGGGGCTCCTGCAGAATTTTAAAACCTTTTCTTTTTGCCCATGAGTGGCTGCCTAATGTGAGTGGGATTTCAGTGGCTTTTTTAAAATTTGCATGATTTCCTCCCTGCAGTCAGGACATTCAGCACCATTTGCCTGCCTGGCTGCTTGGCACAGGGGTGGCTCTCTGGTGAGGTTTTCCACCAGGTTTCCCAGTCCACACAACTGAGATTGTTCATGTTTTGGGTAATGGTATCTGACATAGGATTTTAAAGCATTTTCAGTCCTTTATGCTGTGGTGTTGTGGCAAATCTGTAAGGTGTGAAGGACCAGAGACTTCTGAGCTGGTAGGAAGTGGAATGTTCTCAGTTGAAATCCTTCAGAGCAAGCAGTGACCACCCAGAGAGGAAATCAACCTTGAATCCTGGAAGGAGGAAGAGGAGAAAGTTCAGAATCATAGAATCAGAGACTATCCTGAGTTGGAAGGGACGCACAAGGATCATGAGTCTGACTGCTGGCCCTGCACAGACACCCCAACAATCCCATGCTGTGCCTGTTCCAAACATTCCTGGAGCTCTGGCAGCCTTGGGGCCGTGCCCATTCCCTGGGGAGCCTGGGCACAGCCAGCACCATCTGGGGGAAGAACCTTTCCCTCGTCTCCAACCTAAACCTCTGTTGGCACAGCTCCAGCCATTCCCTCAGGTCCTGTCACTGTCACAGAGCACCGAGATCGGTGCCTGTCCCCTCTGTAGCTGTAGCAGCTGAATTTGCACTCTCTGCTCTTCCATTGCCAGCATTCCAGCTCTCTCCCTCCAATGCCCTTCCCAGGCTCGTGGCTCCAATCTTTATCTGTTGGCAGGACCCTCACCCACCGTGAGGCAGCAAATCCCATTCCTGGGAGGCCGTGGTTTGCTTCTGATGCCAGCTGGAAAACTCTACTGTGGACAAAAGCAATTAAACATCTGCAGAATCTGCTGCTGCTGAGCCCTGCTACCACTCCTGGAATGGTTAATATGAGGAAGATTTGGCCTTAAATTTTCACCTTGGAAGCTCAGGGTGGGGATGCTGCCTTTGGCTGGATCATGTGCTGCTCTCAGCAGCCGAGTGACCGGCCGGGATGTGCTGAGCCAGGGAAGCTCTGGGATGAAGCAGCAAAACGTTGCCTGGCCAGCTGATGGCCGGTCACACATTCCAAGTGTCCGGCCGCCTCCACACCCCCGTGGCCAGCCCTCCGGGCCCGCTCCACCTCCCAGGCAAAGGCACAGCTTCCCTCAGTCAGTATTCACCTCATGCCGCTGCCTTTGTCTGCTCCGGAGAGTTTGGGAATGCGGCGGGATTGCAGCTGAGTGCCACGCATGGCTGGCCGGGAGGGGAACGCTGAGCTCTCCCCGCAGCTCCGTGCGAATCCTTCTTTGATAGCGGGTGATTTCTCAAAGGTGCTGTGGGATAAATAAACAAATGGCCTGGAAGTCAAAGCAGGCATTGCCAGAGGTCAGAAGAAATGATGGGAGGGTGCAAAGCCCTGCGGTGATGCCGGCATCCCTTCTGCCGGCTGCACGCCGAGCCTGGGGATACCTGAGCAGCACCAGAACTTCCCCGCAGCCACCGCTGGCTCAGCCGTGCTGCTGAGCCGAAACCTCTGCATTTTCTTGTGTTTTCCCCAACGTGTTTGGGATTCCGGGAAGCTGAGGGTTAATGTTAGTCCCGCAGCGATGGAGCTGGACGGGTGCCCTCGGTGGCTTCTTGGGCTGTTTGGCTGTCCCCAAGGAACTGAGAGAGCAGCAGTTTCCATCCCCGTGGGTACCCACAGAGCCGTGGTCAGCCGCTGAGCTCCGGCAGGGGAAAGCAATCTGCCCTGGGAGCACTTTGGGAAGGATCCACGTCAACAGGAAGAAGAACTTGGGGCTTTAAGAAGTCAGAGCCGAAAAAATCCAGTTAATCTCCCTCCCTGCAGACTCCACAGCTTGCTGGGATGTCACTGAATAAGCCCCTGGTATGTCTGTGCTGCAGGCAGGGCTGCCGGGCATTTTTAAGACATTTAAGGGAAATTGAAAGACAAGCCCTGTTCCTGGTCATGAGGAGGTGTCCGGTCTCTTCCATGTCCTGGAGGAGGCTCTGGGGTGTGCTCTGTCTGCTTGCCTTGGGTGCCTGGGATCCCACGCCTGTGTCAGCTCCGGGAAAGGGGGTGGAGAAGGAATGGTGGGAACTGGCTGGAACTGGGGGGCTGGATGGGCGATCCCTGTGCCCGGTGAGCCCGAGCAGTGGAGTCCCTGCATCGGGCAGCTCTGCGGAGAATGGCCCCGCACACGGGTGGGGAGATCCCTGGGGATACCTGCGTGCGGGAGGTGATTCCCACCTCGGGTGGGGTTTGCGTGGATGTGTTCCCTGCGTGTGGGAAACGTGGATGGGAGGATCCCTACCTCCGGGAGGTCTGTCCGTGGGTGGGGTATGGTGGGGAGATCCCTGGGCATCCCCCTCGGGGTGGGTGATCCCTGGGGATCCCTGCCTGGTGGAAGTCGGGGTAGGCGATCCTCAGGAACAGGTGAGGGATTGCAGCATGGGGGAACTTGGGGGTGGTGGGATCCCCGCATGGGGGGAGTCTTGGTGGGTGATCCCTGGGATCCCCGTGTGGGGATAACGTGGGTGGGTGATCCCTGGGATCCCTGCGTGGGAGGAGTCTGGGTGGGTGATCCCTGGGGATCTCCACGTGGGGATAACGTGGGTGGGTGATCCCTGGGATCCCTGTATGGAGGGAGTCTCGGTGGGTGATCCTTGGGGATCCCCGTGTGCGGATAACGTGGGTGGGTGATCCCTGGGGATCCCCCCATGGGGGGAGCCTGGGTGGGCGAACCCCAGGACGAGGTGAGGGATCCCCACGTGGGGAGCTCGGGGGCGATCCCCCAGCGCAGGGCGGGCTGCGGGTGATGTACCCACACACG
>NW_005054303.1:13284169-13299282 GCF_000277835.1 Geospiza fortis | reverse complement strand
CTGCTGCAGCGCCCGGGTGGCCGTGGGAGCTTTAATGAGCATTGCGCTTCATTACCGCGGTCCGGCCCGCCTCGGGTGCCCGTGCGGGTGTCAGATGCTCGCAAACGCTGCTCCCCACCCTCGCAGGTGGTGTTGTCAGTGGCATTTCGTTCCTGAGGTTGCCTTTGTCCTTTGGTCGGGGTTGTGTGCAGCTCTGTTAACCCTGGAGGTGTTCCTGCCCCCATCACCTCTCCTCCACTCACGGCTGACTCCCTTCTTCCAGCCTGCGAGTTGTGGAGAAGGAAAGAGGAGTTAATGTGGCAAAGCTGCACCTTTTGTACCCGGCTGCCTTCAGCTGATGAAGTATTTTAATTGAGTAGGTGGTTATTAAGAATAACGTAGCTTAGTGTCTTTTCTGCATTAGACAGTGACAAGTTCTGCTCTCCAGTGATGTGCATCCACCCGTGTGCTTTAGGTTTGTCGTTTTATGACCTTTTTTCCCCCAACACCCCCGCTAAGGCACTGCTGTGTATTTTGAGGTCGCACTTAGAAAACCTCGAAGATAATTTCTCACTTTGTGGAAGAGGAGCTGTGCTGATACCCCGTTGTAGCTTTTTTCTGTTTAAAATTCTCCCTTTTCCCCCCATATTCCTTTAGTGTTTCTGTTGCTGCCTCTGTCCACCAACACAAATGGCATTTAGTTGACATAACCATTCTATTTAACATCTCTTTACCTATGACAAGGCAAAAATCTCTTGCTGGGCTGTCAAAACCGATTGCTGCAAAAGTTGAGAAGGGATTCAGTTCCTGTGTTCCACCTCCTTTCTGATGTTTTTCCTTGCCTTTTCTCTCGGTGGATCACTATCATCCTCCTGTTTGGCTTGGGCTGGAAGCATTTCTCTGTCTCGTGGACCTCTTGCCTGTAACTGTGCTGTAATTTCTGCCCTCCAACAGGCCATGCAACTCGCTTTACCACATATTTTTTCTCTTGCCTCATGTGCTGATGCTGCTTTCTGCATACTGTGATTAAAATAACTTTTGTGTGTAACTGCAGCAGTGAAAGGTTGGGGATTGGAAAGAAACACTAATTCTCTGGTAGAGTTATTACCAAATACCTTTTTTGGTAGTTTTTTTCCTACCACCTCCCATTTCTAGCTGCTCTCAAGAAGATGCTTTCCGCTCTCAGAAATAGCAGCAGCAGGATCTGAAGGACACAGTGAGATTTTGATTTTATCCTTTATCCCCCGTCACAGACCTGATGACTACTTTGTTTCTGAGACCCCTTGAAGAAAAGGGAAGGACTTACTCAAGCCTGTGTAAAGCTGTGGTGTTGCTTGGTTAGCTCTGTAACAGCTTTCATTTGCGTCATCTGCTCTTGCTGTTGGAGATTTGGTGGTTATGGCTCGAAAATGTCTAATCATTCTTGACCCTGGGTGCTGGCTAAAAAAATCCCTTAGGAACTGGAATTCCCTGTGAGTTTCAGAGGTGCTGGCCAGGTCTGTGTTTAAGCTACACTCAAGACCCTGAAGTGTGAGGACACAGGGGACAGGACATGTGTTTTATTTTAAGCATCAAACTTGGTTGCTCCTAATCCCTTCCCGTGCTGCTGCCAAGGCACCCACCTCTCACCATTGACTTTGTGAGGCTTCAGCTCCAAGTTTAGTTCCCTGGTCATAGCCCAGTGATGTGCCTGAGTAAATAGTGTGAATGCCCCCTGTGCTGTCCCGCAGGGATGGGGAGGAAGCAGAAGGCAGCGTGGCAGGAGGAGGTAATTCTTCATCCCACTCTTCACTCCAAAAGCTGTGGCAGCAACCCAAATCAAGTTTAATTTCCCCGTTTTTAGCACCCATCCTTGCTGTGGATGCCTTTCATAACACAACTTCTTCCCAGGTGAAACTTGATCAGTTTATTCTTTCTCCATCTCTGCAGGAGAGCTGTTGGGGAACCTCCTTGAAGTCTCGAGCAGTTGCTGAATTTCCATCCTCACGGTGCTCGTGGCCTGTTTGTGTAATTTGGTTTTGGTTCTAGCGTTTCCATTTGGTTTAAATGATTGTTTTCCCTCCCTGATGTAATTGGAGCAATTGAATCCCCTCTTGACCCCTTGTTTTCATAGGTTAAACGAGTCGAAGTCTTTAAGTCTCCTTGAGTTGTTGTCTTATCGATATTCTCAGGAGTTCCTTGTCAGTGACAACCTTTTGCCTTTACCCATCAGAACCTTTTTTTAATATAAAGGGAATTTTATGCATCTGTGTTTAGCACTTCCTGCTCTGCGTTGGCAAAGCAGCAGGATTGGGCTATTTTTAAAAGTAGGAATATTTTGGAGGGGGCTGATTGCTGCACTAAGCTCACAAACTTTTTGACATTCCTCGGGTGATTGTTTCAGGCTAATGAGACAGGGAGTTGCTGGGCTAAATCTGTCCCAGACAAATCACTTCTTGTTAATGACTGTGCATAAACTATGGAGATGATAAATTGGAGAATTACCAGCCCATGACTCCTAGGAATCTGCTTCTCCTCTCATGTTATACAAGATGTCCAAGCAAATAAAACACATGGTGACTTTTTTTAAAAAAAGTAGTATTTATTTATGTTTTTAGAAATGTAAAAGCTTCTTCCTGTTCGCATGCCTGAACTACATCTGGTGGCAGGAGAGAGGGTACTTGGGAGCTCTGAAAACTTCCTATTTCTTGCCAGAATGGAGCCTTTAAAGTATTTTCTTACAATGTGGACTCTTTGGCACTTGTTCCAGGCTGATGCCTGTGGTCTGCAGTTTGGGAATGCATCTGTGCCTGCTGGCGTGGGCACTGCCTTAGAGACTGATTCCTGCTTTTTTTTGGCCCCCATTTCCAGTGATTTCAGAGCAGGAGCAGCAGCCCTTTCGTGGATAAGTGTTCCTCCACAGATAAGCAGCATGCATTGATCTGGACTCTGCTGCTTCCAGCTGAGGAATTGTTTTTTACCTGGTGGAGGGAAGAAGCAGAGTGGATCCAGGTGCTGCTCTGAGATAGTGCACAGGCATCTGTAATTCCTGCCATTCCTCTGCAAGAGGTTTTTTTTTCCCTCTCTGTGAGAACTAAGTAGCACCTGGGCTGGGTTCCCTGTGTTTGAACTCGTCCTCTCCTGGTCACTGCCATGCCTGTGTACAGGACTGCTGCATCTAATTAGATTATATTAGAATGAACAAGTGAATCTCAATAAATGAGCTTACAGGGGCACTGTCGGGTCAGCTCAGTCCCTAAATATAGGTCCTGGGCAGAGGGCAGGCTTGGTGCAGGATCTCTCCATAAAGCAAAATTAAACAGAGTTCTCCTGGGAGTGCATAAATTCTGCTGCCTTGGCCATCTTGTGAGCCTGGATGCTCCAGTGTCTTGGTACAAGAAATACCAAAGCCCACCCAAATATGAAGATTCTTTAATTGGAGCTTGGGTGTGGAGTTGGAAGGGGAAGTCAAGGCAGTGGAAACTCTAATAATCTGAGGTGCTAAAGAATGCAAATCTCATGATCCTTTTTAATGCTTCCAATTTAACTAGAGGTGAGGGTTTTTTTTTTTTTTAAGTCACTTAGATACTGTAGAAAACAGGAAAAAAGAGGATTGGTATCCATTACATGAAAACTCTGGAAACAATCTCTAACTGCACCAACACAGATAAAGAACGTTATCTCCTTGCCACTCTGTGGTGCAGAGAAGTAGTTTTAAGCTTTGTGGCTTCAAGTGGTTTCAAGCTTTTTGGGTGCTTCAAGCCTTGAGTTTTGCTGTGGAATGAGTGTGAGGTGGGAGGGAGAGGAGAGGGGCAGGAGCTGTAAGGTTTGAGGGGTAATCAGAGTTATTTCTTTTCAGCTCCCCTCCTTTTCTGCAATGCTCTGTTTTTGTTTGTGCTTTGTGACTACCCTGCTTACCACAATCCACAGCTCTAAACTGCTGTTACTGAAGAGAAGTAAAAGTAGTTTCTTCCCCTTTTCTTCCCATGAAGATTTATTTAGAGGAATAGCATTTTTTTCTGTTTCAAATGAAAGCTCATCTTTGCTTGTGCATCACTGGGGCTGCATTGTAACTCGGAGAAAGTGTCTGTAAATCAGTCATGTGGACAAGCTACTCCCTTTTGTTGCACTGATAATCCCTATTATAAATAGTGTTGTCCTCTGCTTGCATTTGCAGCTCTTTGCTCTCAGGTGTGCAGGATTTTCAGTGGTAGTGAAACACAGGGAACAGCTCTTCTTGCAGGGTTTTTTTCTCTTTTTCCATTGGACACTCTTCCTTCTGGCTGATCCCTCTGTCTGCCTTCCTTGTCTGAATCTGCTCACAGCCAGGCAATCCTGCAAATCACTGCTCTGCTGGAGCTGCTGCATCACAGCTCCCCTGTTGCAGGAAGCATCTTTCAGCCCTTTTATGCTGTGAAGTTGAGGAAATAGAGCAAAACACCTGTTTTCCTTCAAGTTGCAGTTGAATGACAAATGGAGGAGCATCAGGGAAGGCTCTTTTTCTCTCAGAAGAGGTGTGTTGATGTTATCCAGCAAAACACAAGTTCTGATTTGGGGTTTACACCTATTAATTGAATAGGTGACCTTCTCAGCCTGCCTGTCTGGTGTCCAGCTCGCTGAGCATGTGTTGAATGACCCAGGGAAAATCAAGCTGGAGTTCAGAATTACGTGGTATATTTATGCCCGTGATTCATGGTGCTTCCAAAAACAATCCAGCTCTCATCCTGCAGAGGGGAAGTACCTCAGTCCGGTGTTACCAACTTTTGCTTAGCTGCCAGAGCAATATAAACTCAACCAGAGTTATTTTGGGCTCCTTATTCTTTGCCTTCCAAATCCCACCCTGCAAGTTCCTTGTAGAAGAAATGCTGGCTTAGTTCTGTTTTACACTCTCCTGTATGGCCTGAAAACAGTAAGCAGGGTATTTTATTTCAGGGTTGTGACAAATTTTAGTACATCTCATTCCTTTCTGTGGTGTGAAAAGGTGTCTTTTGTCCGCCTGCTGCCACACAGGAAGGAAGTTGTTGAGTCTGGGAGATAAAAGCTTTATCTCCTCCCCTGCAAGGGACAAGCTGCCCACTCCCAGGCTGGCACTGCTCTGCTCTGTCCTGCCTGTAGTAGGGCAGAGGGGAAGATTTTCATGGGAAAATGTGAGTGGACTCAAAATGCGTTTGTAAGTGCGTAGCTGTCAAGGAAGATGATGACTAAGCTGTTGCACAAGGTGCAGCTCTTCAGGGAGCTCACCAGGATTGGGCTGGATCATGACTGACTCACAAGAGAGCCTATAATATCAGTCTGCTCCTAATTTCATTATTACTGGTTTGATCTGACCACTGGCCATGACTACTTTTCTTTCCCAGCCAATTTGCTGTGGGGTTTTAAGTTGGAAGGTCTACACTTGATGACAAGAAATTAAAAAATCCAATTTATTGGAGGAAGTGAATGGTTCCCAGGCCTTGGGTGGGAAGTGCTGTGTGGCAGGGGTGTTTAAGCTGATGTTGGCATTTGGCTCACATGGGTGTTTCTCCATCAGGCACCTGCCCTGTGCTGCTGCCAGGCTCTGGCATGGCACTTACCTGCCCATTGTACAGAATGGAAAGCACAGGTGAAGCACCTGCAGGTGAAGATGCCAGGAGGTCAACAGCAGAGAGCTGGTGGTGCCTTTTTCTTGGTCCCATCTGTGACATGAGCCACTGGCAGTCAGCTGGTGGGTGAGCTCATTGTCAGATAGTGACAGGACAAGGGGGAATGGATTTAAACAAAGAGAGATTTAGATTAGATATTAGGAAGGAATTGTTCCTTGTGAGGGTGGGGAGGCCCTGGCACAGGTTGCCCAGAGAAACTGTGGCTTCCCCTGGATCCCTGGAAGTGTTCCAGGCCAGGCTGGACAGGGTTTGGAGCAAACTGGGATAGTTGCTCTATGGCAGGAGGTTGGAATGGGATGATCTTTAAGGTCCCTTCCAACCCAAACCATTCTGTGATGGGACATGGAACTGCTTTCCTGCAGCAACCAGGACTGTTCCCATGTGCCCCTTCCTTTCAGGGTCTCTTCTCTGGTGTGGGTGGGAGGCCAGGGTTAGGGTCAGTGATGTTGCTTCTTGCCTCCCAAAGTGGTTTGAAAGGCTGCCTTGGTGTTCAGTGCTGCTTTGCCCTCTAAGCCATCACGTAGTGTTGGACATCCCAGCTTGGCTTTCACCTTTATTGCCTTTAATTCTGTGTGAGGACCTAAAAACAGGTACATGAAACGAGCTGCAGCATCTCTGCTTCAGCTCCAGGTGTACCTGAGAGCATCACCACGGCTACAGCAGCTCAAAGCCACTGGAGCTTTTACAGGGCATTTTCAGATCTGGGACGTGATTGGGGTTTAGGGGGCTGTGCCAGGAAGGGCCCTTCCCCCAGGACAAGGGGGAAACTCCTTTGCCTCCTTGAGCTTGGTGTTCTCCAGGGAGACTCCGTGTCCTGTCCTTGGAGCAGGCAGTGTCTGCACTTCTCAGGGGGTGTGGTGCTGGGAACTGGCAGAAAATGGAGTTTACAGGTCAGTGCTGTATCTCCTGTCACACCTGCTGACCTTTGCTTGGTTCAACACCTGTTGGCAGCACGTGTGGCTCCAGCTGTGATGGAAGGACAAAGGACTGAGCTGCTTTTTCTCTTCATGCTGCCTGGTTTTGTGTTTACAGCAGTGGTGGTGGAGCTCCATCAAGCTTTACTTCTCCAAGCTCTTGGAGAATTGTGCTGAGAAGGTTCCTCCCAACCCTGTCCCCAGTGTGGACAAGGAGCAGCATTGTCCAGAAGAGAGGTGGAGGTGGCTTCTCAAAGCCTTGGAAACCACCAAGCTGCCTGGAGGATTTGTGGAGGTTTTGTTAGGATTTTATTGGGTTCTCTGGGCTTTCCCACGGCAGCTCAATGGGAGTACTGACAGTTTTTCCTTGTTGCCTTCACCTAAGGTCACTTCCATATCTTCAGCCTGTGCTACACCACCACTAGGATTGGGTTGCATGCTAAATTTAGTGAACCTTTTCACAGCTTGGTTTGTGTGTGTAAAGCCAGAGGGGTTTTTAGCAGCTTTTAAGGGGTCAGAGCCTGGTTCAAGATGCCCAACAAGGCCAGGCTTTCTTTGCACAGGTGGCAGCACCCCAGGCCAGGTGTGGGAGGGTTCTTCTCTGCCTCAGTGTACTTCCACACAGGGATTTGCTGGGGTGCAGAGCCCGTGGGAGGGAGGGAGGGCTGTGGAGGCACAATTAGAACTTGCATAACATGGTCTGCAGTCTGAGGCATGTGAGAAGTGCTGGCGAAGGGGTTGGGTTTCAGAAGTTTTACAGGCTTGTGAAAATACTTGATCAGAGGTTTCTATTACAATCCTGCCTTTTTCAGCCCCTCCACCCTCCACCTCCAAGTTTTTACCTCTCCTCCTGTGCTGTTTGTGTGCCAAAAGAAGAATTTTTTGGCTTCAGGTCTGGTGTACCTATTTCTAAGTGGATTTTTTAATCCCTGCTTGGCATCACAGGCTACTGGAGTAATAGTTTGAGATGTAACTGAAGTTGGAGGCACATAGGTTTAGATCTGTGTGGTTGCAATGAAGTGTTTGCTCAATTCTTGCACACCAAAGGAGGAGCAGATTGTGGGACAGCAAAGCAAAGGGAGTGAGAACCCAGAGAAGCGTGAGAGAAATGACCTCAATTACTCTGCATTTCTGTTGCTGAGCATTTTTAGTCCTTTTTAACAACCTGGCATGTTTTTGGGTTCAGATCAGTGCTGAGCACGTTGGGGAGGGTGTGTGTGCTTGTGTTAGGAGGCTGTTTTGGGGGCAGAACTCTGGGCTGTTGGGTTCTTCACTTGAACTCAAAAACTCTTCAAATATGCATTTCCCTGTTTCCAGTTTCTTCAGGAGACTCCTACAGTCTTGGTCCTTGTGGGGACAAGTGGAATGCACCAGGAAAACTTTAGAGATGTGCTTTGAACACACCTTTTGCAGGGTTCTCATGTGGTGTTGCCCAGCTCTCAAAATTGCACTGTATGTGGGGGTTTGCAATGAACTGGGACCAGTAAGGAGGGTTTGCAGCATCCCCTGGGCTGCTGCTGCTCAGAGGAACATTAACAACCCTCAGCATCACTCACCTGGGCCATCAACAGCTGCATGAGGAAGGTGGTAAAGGTAAGCTCCTTCACTGTGTGGCTCAGGTGTGATTCAAGCATTAAGCAAGTCTGTGGAGGAGCTGGAGCCTTTTCCCTGCTGCTGCAGGGGAGTCTGGTCCCCTCCTCTGGGTGTTTTAAAAGCCAAATATTGCCTCGGGGTCTGCTGAAACACTGCACTGATTCCTGAGCACATGTGACCTTCCTAAGCTGCCTGCCAGAGCCTAAAGGGTGTGGGTGATGACACCGTGAGGTGACACCAGCTGTGTCTCATTTCTTCAGCTGTGGGTGCCTGCAGCAGACTGGGCAATGAAGCACAGGGAGGTTAACAAGGTGAGAAGAAGCTTTGTGTGAATGAAAAATTCAGAGCTTGAAATGCTGTTGATTATGCTTCCCCCCCCAGTCTCATGTTTGGGGGGATTGGTGTAAACAGAGCATGGAAATAAGAGATATAAAACTATATTCTTTAAAAAGAATATCAATATGTAGGTTAAGTTTTACCCTGAGTAATGTGGATGCCACAATATAAGAAGGTTAGAAAGGTATTGGAGAGTACCCAAGGACCATGGGAGGGTCTAGAGGGCCATGAGAGGAGTGACCGAGGTCACCTGGCTTGTTCAGCCTGGAGGGGAGGAACTGAGGACAGACTTCATCCTGGCCTGCAGCTTCCTCACGGGGGGGAAGTGGAGGGGCAGATTCTGAATTCTTCTTCCTGAGCATCAACAGGACCTGAGGGACCGGCTGGAGCTGTGTCAGGGCAGGTTTAGGTTGGATATCAGGTAAGAGTGTGGGTGATGACCCCGTGAGGTGACACCAGCTGTGTCTCATTTCTTGCTGTGAGTGCCTGCAGCAGACTGGGCAGTGAAGCACAGAGAGGTTAACAAGGTGAGCAGAAGCTTTGTGCTGTTCAGGAGCACATCTCCTTGTTGTGGAAACTGTAGGATGGCATCTCAGTGGAGCTGTGTGAAATTCTTGTTGTGTAGTGCAGGAGGTGTTCGGGATGGATGATGAGGTGAGCTCTTAGTGCTGCCCTTGATAAATGAGATACGTGCAGTGTCTCAAAGGAGAGCAGAGAAAGGCCTTAGCACTTCACCTGCCTCAGCAGGGAAATGACCACAGTTCAGCAGCAATTTCTAAAACTTCATGTTGTGCTTTCAAATAGAGTTAGAAGTTGTTGCTCATGATGCAATTTATACTTTGAAATGCACTGGTGTAACTTGTATGGTGCCAGTGCTGCAGGGATTGCTTCTAAAGCCTCTTTTGTTCCTAAACCATTTTGAAATTTTGTTTCTAGCAGTATTAACAGCACCATATTCTACAACATGAGGGATCTGGCTTGGATATAGAAGTGCTGTCTTTATGCCTGCATGATAATGTGCTTTAGGATAATTGTTGAAGGACAGCTTTGCTATGGAGCAGTCAAACTAATTCATATCTACTGTGGAAGTTTGTTCAGCCTTCAGCTGGTGCAAATTTCTGCTGGAGCAGAAAGTCACAATATCAGTGCTGTAGGAAGCCCCATCACCAGCAGGACCTTCTGTGGTCCAAGTTCAGCCCTGAGCATACCTCTAAACATTCCCTGTGTTCAGAGAGTTTGTAAGTAGAGTGTGAAGAGTGCTTTAATCTGGCAAATGATTTTAAATGTAATGCACAACTGAAATAAAATCCACCCCTCTTTGGAGGTATCATTCCTAATGTGACTATGGATTAAAACTCATTGATTACTACCAGCAAAAGAATGAAATAAACCACAGTGCCCCTGCTCCATGCAGAGGCTGCAGATTGACCATTCCAGCTCTGAGCACCTTGTTGGACTGAGGATTGAGAGTGTTTTCCCAACTTGCAGCCAAACTGCAGCCGTGGCCCATTGCTGCCCATTTGTCCCCAGGCCAGCATTGTCCTGTGGCTGCAGCCCCTCCCTGCAAGGTGGGAGCAGAGGAAGCTGGGCAGGGTCCTGTTCCTTGGGTGCAGCTCAGGGCAGCAGAGCTGTTCCTGCACAGAGGAAGGGAGGGTAGCCAGTAATGCCTGCTCAAGCCTGGCTGTTGGGATTTTCCAGTGTTTGTGTGTCTTTCTGACCCACCACTGTGGCGTAGAGTATTAAAAGTAAAAATAGACCTGCTGATGCAGTGCTTAGCAGGCTGCGTGGGCTGAAGAGGAGGCAATTCCAGCCTCGTAGTACTCCCTAAATTCTAGTTTGGTAGTTGTGCATGTTGGTGATAATTTCCTTTATGATTCCTCTATCAGCTTACAGGAACTTTGACTTCTCTGTGTTTAGTCTCTGTTCCTCCAGTCACCCAACCTAAACTGAAGCTGCCCTTTTAAAATCTTGCTCTTGAGAAACTAACTGCATAGCCCTGACTTCTAAACTCTTGGCACATTTGAAAATTTATTATCACTCTGTGAACTTTGGTTGTTTAACTGGTGGATACTTCTCCCCCCCCATTCTTTTATTGTACTGTGTGTGTGGTGACAAAGAAGAAAGAACTTCCCTGTTGATTCCTCACTGTTTGCAGCTGAAGAGTTATCAAGACTCAGTCTGATGGTGAGGTACAGCAATCTTGTTTCACTTGCTGCCTTCTGATGCTCTCATTTAGCTACATCTGTGCCACATTGACAGTAGTTTTCTCTTTAGAGACAACTGAAATCACTCAGCTGCTTAGACATAATCTGTGCAATAAATAATGTCTTGAGACTCCAGGTAGTTAGAAGAAACCACATGAAAGCATCTAGATCTGATATAATTCACAATCACTGAAGTTTTGATTTCCCTCTGAGCTAACAACTCTCCTCTGCCTTGCAGCCTGTTCCCAGCACAGCTCAATCTCATTTTCCTCTAGGAATTTGGATAGATGAGAGCATCTGTCTGCTGCTGGCTTCTCCTTTTGTCCATTGCTGTTCAACAATAGGATTGTCGAGTCACTGAGAGGTTAACGAAGCTTTTTTTATTTTTGTCAGTGGTCCAACCTCTTTGTATAGCTGTGTGGAACAGCACACTGCACAGAAATAATGGGAAAATCTTGTTGCTGGAATGACTGGGGCTGTCATTTTGTGATACCAGGGTAAAGACCTGCTTAAGCTTCAGGCTTGTGGCTGAGCACAAATCTCTCTGCAAGAACATTAAACATTAGTTTCTCTGTGTCTCCTTGCATCCAGCAGTGTTGGAGCAAGGGGAGGGAATCTGAACAGATTACAGTCTCTTCCCATGTAGTATTTAGAGTGGTTTTGTTAGGAGCCTTTTTGGGGGTTTGGCATTAGAAAAAGGGTGAATTGTAGCCCTTAATTATGAAGTGTGGGAACAATTGGAGCTGGACAGACAGGCAGCAGTCCAGCTCCTCTTCCTGAGCGAGCAAAGCTTTTGTGCTGTGCCATCCCACTGCACAAATGGCCGGGCTGTTGCTGGATTGATTGGTTTTGATCTCTTTTAGGAAGGGGTTTGGAAGCTCTAATTTTGGGTTTATCACAGCAGTCAGGCTCCTGCCCTGTTGCTCTGAGCAAGCCTGTCACTGTGGCTGCCCCAAAGAACTTCCCATTCTTTGGGAAGGGGGGAATGTGGGATTAAAACCCAGCTGTTAAATCCAGTTGAACTGGGACAGCAGTGGGTTCAGTGACAAAGTAACTGCCAGGAAAGACAGTTGTGAAGATGCTGTGCTTTGCTCCTGCAGGGAATGGAGAGCTTTGAGGGGGAATTGAGCTTGGGATGGTGTGGGATGGGTGGCACATGGGTGAGCTGTGGCTTGCTGGATGCCACCCGGGACACTTTTCTTGCCTTATCTCTTATCAGCTTGTGGAAGAGGGCAGCCAGCAGAGCAGGGTGGCGATGGGATTTACAGGAGTGTTTGCTGGTGGCAGTGCTCCAAGAAACTCTCACCTGTTCCCTCAGAGCACCTCTCCAGGCTGGGCTTTCCCTGCAGTTCAGGCAAAGTGCACCTGTTATCACTCAGGCCTTGCTGCTGACCCCAGCCCTGCCTCCTTTCCAGGCTCTCATTCCAGCAGAGCTCATACTGAAAAATGGAAAATACAGAACTCCTCTTTGGGATGCAACTTCACTTTTTTTCTCTCTCTCTTTTTTTTTTTTTTTTTTTTTTTAATTTGTTTTCCCCTCCTGGGAACTGCTGAGACTCTGTGCCTGGTGTATGCATGGCCCTGCATTCTCCTGTTGGGAATGTTAAAAATACCAGCTACAATTTTCCCTTTCCACATACCAAAATATATTAATGTGCTGCTGCTTTGATTAGTCATTTCCTCTTCTTTTGTTCCTTTTGCAACAGGGTAAAGGACAGCATGTGCACACTTGAGTAGAATCTTGTCTGGTTAAGAAGTCTGAAGCTAAATAGATTCTCTTAGCTTAATACCTGTCTTTGTTGGCAGAAGAATTCTGTTCTTATCCCTTTAATATACATTCAAAAATAAGTCTGGATAAAGTCACTTTTATGGCGTTCAGACTAAGAATATCTTTATGTGATTTATTTTTGGAAAGAAACTCTAATATGAACAAGATTAATATTCTTAGATGAATTTAATATATTCTTGCAGGAAGACCTTTGGTGATACATTGCTGTAGGAAATTTTCCAAATTCATTTATTTTGAGGTTTCTTGTCTTCCTCCTGTGCCATCACCTCGGTGTACACATTCCTCCTTCCCTGAGCTCCTGTGAGACCTCATTCAGTGTGGGTGGAAACTTGGTGGAAGCAGCAGCAGTGACACTGTTGGGCTGTGCATGGCTCAATTTGGGGTAGTTCTGGCAGCCTCTGCACCCTCGGGGTGTGGGGGTACAAAGGTTAATAAATCCAACTTACAGGGACCTGCTAAAGTTGCTCTGAGTGACCTGCTTGCCCTTGAATGCTTATATTGAGGATATTTTTTGCTTCTCTGTCGCTGTGGCTGCCTTAGTGAGAAACTGGGGAGAAAAGCTTTAGCACCAGGTGGTCTGGAGAGCTGCAGAACAAGTGGTAGGTTGCAAACTTCTTATATGTGTGGAGGAATTCCAGTGAATAAGCTAAAAAGTTGCCTGGTGAGTACAGTTAAGGGCAAAGTTGAGTAGAAATCCAGAGAATCGAGCAATAAATTAAGACTGATCTCTTCTCAGTTATGTCCAAACTTTAGAAACACAACCCATAAACAAGATGCCATCCTCTTTAGCAATCTGTCGTGGTTTTCCTGTCGCTGTGGCGCCGAGGGCGGCTGCTCTGCCCTGAATTCAGATGGAGAACAGCTTGTGCCTGCCCGGGGAGGGAAAAATCTGCTGCTGAGGATGTGCAGAAAAAGAGATTTTACCTCCCCTGGGATGAAACAGGCAGGTAATACACTCGAGTTTTCTTCTTGACTCTTTGCAGCTCTTGTGTATAAAAACCTGGGTTGTTTTTTTTGAATGAGCATTAGCCTCCCAGTGCTCAGATGCCATTCATACTTTCACAGAATCTGCTAAGGCAAAAAAAAAAAAGGCAAAAAAAAAAGCTGGACCAAAGGCCTTTGCTTCTTTTGTTTCTGTCTTCTCTTATTTCACATTTGTTTTTTAAAATATTAACAAGAATTCATAGTAGAGGAATGTATATTTATATGGTTATATTTGCTGTATACACTGGGAAGGGGAAAATGTTTCATTCCAGCTGTTTTCTCTTTGCTGATTGCTGTGAAGGTATGAGAGGAATTTGAGTACTGAGAAGCTACTGCTCATACCTGCTTTCCTCTGTTACGGAATCATGGAATGATTTGGGTTTGGAAGGAACCTTAAAAACCATCTGATTTCCCCCCCATGCCATGGGCAGGGACACCTTCCACTAAACCAGGCTGCTCTAAGCCCCATCCAAACTGTATTTGAATACCAGGGATCCAGGGGCAGCCACAGCTTCTCAGGGCAACCTGTGCCAGGGCCTCACCACCCTCCCAGCCAAAAATTTCTTTCCACACTTGGATGTAAGGAGATGAAAGGGATGTAGCTGCCCTAAATGTCTCAGGAGAGGTGACCTTAAGTTTTTTTTTTTTTTTCCTTGGAATTTGGGGCTCTGCCTCATTTATGACCAGAGGGTGGTCAAGGGCATCATTCCCATGGATGTTTCAGACCTTGTTTTAGTTGAGTTAAAGTAATAGAGCATGTCAGGGGTAGGTGCAGAATGAACACACTTACAGTAATGCAACTTCTTCCTGCGTCAGAAGGGGATTAGGCTGTGTCAGAGTGAGCAAACCCAGCTGGGCTCAGACCTGTATTGTACCTGCCCTGGCTTTTTAGGGGCTGGTAGCTGCTCCCTGAGGCTTTCTGTGGGTCCAGGGTAAGGATTATCTTGTGAATGTCTATTTATACACTAGACCACAACAGCTGTCTTAAGGCCTTTGTTGAGGTGTGCAGCACTTTAAAGCTGTGTAAGTGGCTTTTGTGTGTGGTAAAGCTGAGCTGCTGTGGAGCGTGGATTTTACAAACCCTTGTGAACTTCCCAGACAGCTACTTAGAATAAAACCAGGTGTGGCCTGGTCCCTCCCTCCTGTCCAGGTGCTGGGCAGAAGCAGATTTCAGGGTGTGGTTGTGTGTGTTTAATGCCTGTCTGACCCAAGAGTCCTGGCTCCAGTCTGTACCAGGTTTGTGCTTTTTTTTTGGGCTCATGTTGCAGGAGATCCCTTGATGCTCAAAAACTACACGACAGATGGAACTGCTGCTCAGACAGGGAACCTCAGCTCAGCTTTGGCCATAAGTCTGCTAGATTTGGCTCTTATTTGTAGTATTATTTTGAGAAGATTCTCTGATCTTTTTTTTTTTATGCCTTCCTATTTTGAGAAGTATCACTTCCCAGTTCCCTGTGCACGGAAGCGGGCGGTGATTGAAGAGCAAATGTCTGATCTGGTCCCTGCCTGCATGGAGAGCAGGGAAAGGGGAAATGCTTACCCAAAAGCCTGAGCTGGCTGCTTGGGTGTTTAAATGCCTCTCAAATAGTTCATGGTGGTGTGGGCAGAGCATGTCTGTACATGAATGTGTGAAGGAAGGAGCTGGGGGAGCCTCAGGGACTCCTTGGAAGTAGGGATGGGAAGATGCAGACTT
>NW_005054303.1:13280774-13284159 GCF_000277835.1 Geospiza fortis | reverse complement strand
TGCTGGAATAAAGAAACCTTTGATTCTTTACAGGCACTTTGGAAAAAGGTAGTGTAAAGATAATTTGTTATCTTCGAACTCTGGGGATAATAGGGGGTGTGTGTTAGCTGCTGGTGATTTAAAGGGGAAACTTGCAGTTTCTGGCATCTGGTGGAGCCAAGGACATTTTTTACCAGTCCTGACACATGCTGGTTTTTATCCCAAGTAACATCCCCTCACAAATACTGCAAAAAATGTTTTAATTTCCTAAAACTTTGCTGTGCTGAGCAGTATAGACTCCTTTAGGTTGGAAGAGCCCTGTAAAATCGAGTCCAACCATTCCCTCAGCACTGCCAAGGCCACCACTGTCCCATGTCCCAAGTGCCACATCTACACAGTTTTTAAATCCCTCCAGGGATGGGGACTCCACCCCTGCCCTTGGCAGCTGTGCCAGTGCCTGACCACCCTTTCAATGAAGAAATTTTCCCCAATATCCACATTGAACCTCCTCTGGTACAACTTGAGGCCGTTTCCTCTTGTCCTGTCCCTGTTCTGTGGGAGCAGAGCCTGAGCCCTCTGGCTGCCCCTCCTGTCAGGGAGTTGTGGAGAGTGAGAAGGTCCCCCCTGAACCTCCTTTTCTCTAGGCAGAACCCCCTCTGCTGTCCCTGGTGCTCCAAACCCTTCCCCAGCTCCGTTCCCTTTTCTGGACAAGCTCCAGCTCCTCAATTTATTTTCATGAGGAGCCCAAAACTGCCCCTGTGACTGGAGGTGCTGCAGCAGTGCCCAGCACAGGGGACAATCCCTGGTCCCTGTGGCTCATACCAGTGTATTTGTGCCCATGCTTTGGTGGGGTTCTGCTGTGCCAGGCTCTGTGCAGTTTGGGATATCAGTGTGAGGAATGCAGAGCCTGCTTTTCCCTGCTCTGTGCCAGCAGCAGGTGTGTGTGCATTGATCCCCTGCTAAACCCAGGTTGCTCGCTGCACTTTCACTGATGCTAATTCCAGTGCTGGGCTTTATCCTCCAGCCCAGGTGGTTTCAGGGCGTCAGCTGCCTCCTGGTGAATCCCTGCCCTGCCTTATCTTGTAGGAACTTGCCCAAACAGCCAGGCTGTGGTGGAAACCTCTTGTGGGAGGTACCTACCTGGGTGCTCCCTGCTGCCGGCACTGGGACAAGATCAAGGACATGTGCTGGTGCTGGTAGCGAGGTGGTGCAGCCTTATTGTGCTCCCAGCTCCCTCTCAGCACTGCTGCTGCATTTTGTCAGGTGTTGGCTCTGAAGCTGTATCAAAAAAAAAACCCCTCTGAAAGTAAAGGCTTTTGTTGAAGCAAAGCTACTCTTTCTGGAATTTAATAAAGAGCTTGTCTGTGTTAACTAACATCAAGCGACTGGGAGCAGACAGAGCCCAACAGATGGTACAAACAGCGGCATGTTTGGAATGGAAAATATTTACCTAGAGGGTATTTGAAGCACTGAGCTTGTGCTCTGCAAATGGCTTAATTGTATCAGTGAAATAAAGCGGAGAGCAAGATTTATTGACAAGTTTTGCACTGCTCTTGCTGTCAGCACCTTGGAGGGGGTGTCAAGCACTGTTGAGCTTCCCTTGAACAGGTCTCCTTCCTGGGAAGAGTAGTTTTAACACCTGAATGGCTCAGTTGGTTTTTTTGAGTGTCTGCAGCTTTCTCCTGGGGCTGCACAAATCATTGTCAGGGCAAGTATTGAAATGAAAAATTCAGAGCTTGAAATGCTGTTTATTATGCTTCCCCCTTCCCCTGGCTTGTTCAGCCTGGAGGGGAGGAACTGAGGACAGACTTCATCCTGGCCTGCAGCTTCCTCACGGGGGGAAGTGGAGGGGCAGATTCTGAATTCTTCTTCCTGAGCATCAACAGGACCTGAGGGAACGGCTGGAGCTGTGTCAGGGCAGGTTTGGGTTGGATTTCAGGAAAGGTTCTTCCCCCAGAGGGTGCTGGGCACTGCCCAGGCTCCCCAGGGAATGGGCACAGCCCCAGGGCTGCCAGAGCTCCAGGAGTGTTTGGAACACACTCTCAGGCACAGGGGGGGATTGTTGGGGTGTCTCTGCAGGGCCAGGAGTTGGACTCTGATCCTCGTGGGTCCAACTTCCAACTCAGGATATTCTATTGAGTCTCTTCTGTAATTTTCTGATTTGCCCCTGGGATCAAAACTCACAGGTCCATTTGGACCTTCAGCTTTTCTGGCAGCTGAGTGCCTCATGCATGACTTTAAACTGTGCAATGTAAAAGTGACCCGTGAGAAGATTGTGTGTGATCTTACTGGAAGCTGTGCCTTTTCTTTTTGTAGGTGTCAGATGAGGTTTATGTGCAATACCTTAATTCTCCTGTGAAAAAACTGCTCGGGTGCAGTCAGCTCCTTGCTGGTGTTCTCTGCACTGGGTGTTTTTGGGAATGCTGAGCTCAGTGTGGCTCACCTGCTGAAGTTAGCCAGGTGTTAATGAACTCAAGTGAGTTTGATGGGCTAAAATCCCTGCCTGCTCCAACAGCTCTTTGTGTCACATCCCAGCAGCTCTGCTGTCTTTTGTGTCTTGTCTTGGGACATGAAAAAAACCCAAAACTGCTTAAAAAACCCGAAACTAAACCAACCTAAGCTGAAATTCTGCAGTTTTCCCATATGCACTACCAACACTGATGTTAAATGAACTACCCTGCGGTTTTTCTGGCAGATCCCCTTCCCAGAGCTTGAGCCCAGCAGTGCTTTAGTCAGGTAATACAAACAAATCACAGAGAGCTGGTTGCTCTTGCTGTATGAATGTGGAATAGGCATGGAGTGGCTGAACTTCTTGTTTAATTTCATACCTTGCCTGTGGCAGATCTGGGTTTAATTGCCCAAGTTGCTGGGCATCATCTCTGGAAAAGCTCTGGGGGAGGAAGAGCTTGGGAGTGAAGCTGTTTTCAAGAGGATCCTCTTTGCAGCTGGCTGATATGGAGAGTGTTCCAAGCTGCGTGCAGAATAGGGAGAACCAAAATAATGTTATCTGTTTGAGGAATTTATTGAATCCAGATACAGCTCTGAGACTTCTTGCTGTGTTCCTAATGACTGTTGGATGTGAGTCTGCTTGCCAGCTTGAGAAAATCCCAGGGAAATATCCCAATTAAAGGAGCTGTTGCCTTGGCTGAATCATACGTGGTATCTCTTAAACTGCTTAGTATTTAAAAAAAGGCACCTTGGTACCTGTATTTTCCCCCTTTAATGTTAGTTTTTCAAAGAGGCACAAATCCCTGAAGATTATGTGCATTTTGGGACCCAAGCTTTTATAGAAGCCGTGCTTCTCATGTGCTGGGACTAAGCTATGAGTGACTCATTAGCCAGATGGAGCTATAATTTATTTCTATCTTCTCAAGTAAGTTAATCCCCTGGACCTAAACTGAATGAA
>NW_005054303.1:13279395-13280629 GCF_000277835.1 Geospiza fortis | reverse complement strand
GACGGGTGAGACGGGAGCGTGGCTGCCGGTGGGGAGCCTGGCACGGGTGCTGGGCTCTGGGAAACGTGAGCAAGAGCAGGTTGAGTATCAATCAAATACAGATGAAAGGTGAGTATTTAACCAAATACCTTGAAATTTAAGTGTAGCTAAAGTTGCTGTGCCTCTGTAGGCAGTAGGGAGGGGAGTGCAGTGGGATTGCACTGGGAGTGCCTTGCCTGGGATTGTGGGTTTGGGTGGGTGGGGAGCTGGTGCAGCTGCCCTGAAGACTTCAGAGCTGCAAGTGATAAAAGTCCCATTGCAGCACTTCTGGAGGAGAAATGCTTTTTTTTCTAGAGTGTATCCTAACCAGGATGATAAAACTAAATGGAGCAGTTAAGCTGGTAGGTGAAGGTGTGTCAATGCAGCATTTGCTTTTTACTGTTTTAATAGAATGAATTTCTTCATCCTGTTTCTTTCTTTTTGGCACAGAATTTTTCCCCCCCTATAGACTGGTTCTGTTTTTTCCTAGATGGCTTCTCAGTGTAATACAGAAACACAAATAGAAATGATGAAACTGTTAGTAATTGTAGATTGTCAGAGCACAACTGGAAACTGTGTGTGAGCCAAAACACTGCCAATTTACCCCATGGCAAGGATGCCACTTTATAAAGACATTTTGACAGGGGGTGGTGTGATGGATGTTGTTTTGTCATTCTGCTCAGAGCCAGCAGCAGTGGGATCCTCCTGGAGTGAGTTTTAAATACCCTTGCTGGGCTGAGATGAGAAATTAGTGTATGGCCATCAGAGCAGAGCTTTTGCTTGCTGTTCCTGTGTACTTAATCAATTCTAATTACACCCTGAGACTTTTATTTAGATTTAGTTTTTTTTTTTTTAACTGTGCTTCTATGGGAAAAACTAGATTTGTGTATGGAATTCAGAGGTCAGATCTGATCATAAATTCAGAGGTCTTCTTCTGATCAGTGTTTGGGGTGGAAAGGTCTGTGTGGCTTGTGTTTGGCTTTGCCCTGATGAGCAGGAGGGGGAATGGAGCCTGGGGATGCTCTGGAGCTCAGCACTGCAGTGTGATGCTCCAGATCTGGGAGATGATCCTGTTTTTGGGGAATTGCAGGGAGTAGGAGGGGGACAGGAGCGGGAATGGAGCTCTGGAGCTCATCACTGCAGTGTTGTGTTCCAGATCTGGGAGATGATCCTGTTCCTGGGGAATTGCAAGGAGCAGGAGGGGGACAGGAGCAGG
>NW_005054303.1:13251877-13279321 GCF_000277835.1 Geospiza fortis | reverse complement strand
TGGAGCCTGGAGAGGCTCTGGAGCTCATCACTGCAGTGTCATGCTCCAGATCTGGGAGCTGATCCCGTTTTTGGGGCAGTGCAGGGAGGGGGGAGCAGGGTGGGGGACAGAGGCTCAGCAGAGCTTGTCCAGCTCTGAGATCAGAGCCCAGCTAGTCCAGCACACATTCCCCACCCAGACTAGCTGTTGTCATTGTGGATTTATGGCTCCTCTGGAAGCAGCTGTAGCTTTTCATGTTGTCTCTCTTTGTGGAGCATGTCCTGCCTGGATGGCCATGGTGCCCTCCTGACCCTCTTGAAGAGCCTTGAAGCTCTTCACCAGAGTGTTACCCTGAGCCTGTGCTTTGTCCTGAGCATCTGGTGTCAGATGGGAGCTGTGCAGGGTGTGCCTGTCCATGCCATGAGTTCATGGCTGGCTGTGTGCTGCTGTCATGAGCTGGGCTGTGCTGGGCTCCTTGTGCTTGGCTATTGTAGCTGCTGCAGCAGTGTATTGGAATGATCAACTTAATTACACTTGTGAAAAATCTGCTTAATTACATATTTACTTTGGGGATTAGCTTTTCCCCGTAAGCATTCAATATTGACTTTGGCTGAGACAAATTTTCAAGATCTGCTTCCTTCAAGAGATGACTAATATTAGATCACTTAGTGCAGGGAGCTGGGTTTATCAAGTAGCTGTAATTAATCATTTTGAAAGCTCCAGCTTAGTTTTGAGCATCTGTGCTCTTTTTTTCCCCCAAAAGACAAGCTTTTCTTCCCATCCCTCTCAGCCCTTCCAAAACTTTCTGTGCTGGATGTAATTTTAGACCCTGTAATTTTCAGTGAGCTGTGTGCACGCAGAAAATAAATACAAACTGGGAGGAGACTTAATGTTAAGACAACTGATGAATAATTAGTGTATTGAAGTGTTAGTCTTTTATTTGGATAACTTAATAGCCAAATTAGAGTTCCCGAGCCCTGCTTTCTGTGCTGCTCAATGCACTGTACAAATATATTATCACAGGAACTCCTCTCTGTCCAGAAATTATTCTATCTAACAACTCTCCCCTCTTGAGCCAGAGCCAGACTCCACACCGAGCTCTCTGCAGTGTGGCAGGATGGCCAAAGCCAGTTTGTGATAGCAGCTTCCAAAGCAGTCAGGAATTGAGGTAAAACAACTTGAAATGAGTAAATCTCCTGCCCAGAGGCAAGGAGAGCCTGCCCTCTCCCTGCACCACGCAGCATCTCCGTGGATTTTATTCCCTGTGCCCTGGGTAGGCACATCTGTTTTCATTTTTCAAGCAGCAGTGGAAATATTCTGAACAACCTGGGTTAAATCCCTTGCCTTTCATTCCTCAAGAGGATGGGTGTCCCAAGGGACTCTGGAGTTGAAGAGTCATTTTTTTCTTGTGTAGAGGAAAATGGAGTTGTGGCATGTGCTTCCCATGATGGGTTTCAAACTGAGTTGGTGGATTGGGAATTGCACTTGCCTAATTAGTTTGGATTAAGTGTGGATTTTTTTTTCAATATTAGGTGGCGGTTGGGGTTTTTGGGGGGGTTTATTTTCCTTCTTGGAGCAAGCAATCTGGAGAAGATTTGGATTCTTCCTGCAAAAATCCAGGTCTGTTTGTAGCAATCAGTTGTGAAATGGGAAAATCTGGCTTGTTTTGACCCCAAAGTTAGGTTTTTTTAACCTTGTTCTGATTTTTGTTTTTTAACTCTCTGGTTCCTGCTTTTTTAGAAAGAAAATAAATGTAATGTTTGGGACAAAAATACTGTTTCCAGTAAATTATCCTGGAATCATCTGGTCTGTATAAGTGCCCTGGAATTTTTATACCATCACATGTTCAAAATAAGTAACAGATCTTCCTGTTTCCCAATAATTGTATGGAATTTTCCTGAGTGTAAAGCTGGGTTTTAGACTTCAAAAAGCAGTTTTGAAAATACCTGATTCTTTATGGCTGACTAAAATTCAGGGCTCTCTCCTGTCTTCTCCTCATTCCACTTCTGAAGCTGTCATAAATCTGGGAACAAAAGGAAGGTGAAATTTAACTCCCGCTTGCCAGGATAAGAATCTTAATTGATTATATTTGATTTATGAAAGAAAAAAAAGAAAAGAAGTGGAGTTCTTCATATACTTACTGGTCTCTATTTCACAGCCTCTGGAAGTGCTGTCTCATGTATTTCTGAAATCAAAAGCTTTAACTTTATGAAAGTCACGTGGGAAGGAAGAGTGAGGAGGATGAAGAAAAGCAAGGGAAGGGAATTATTCCCTCCCCAGATCAGCATTCTGGCAAACTGCACTTTTCCTATCCAGGCCAACAACTTTGAAGCAAGTGGTAAATGATTACAGAAGCTGTTCTATGGCTGATGTAGTTTGGTAATTTTATTAAAGCTACTTTGAGGCTGCTCTATAACAAGGAGAAATCTTCTTTTATTATTATAATTGGTGGAGGAAATAACACTGAGGGAAAACCTGTTCAAAACCTAATTTTTCTTCTTATTTTCCCCCTTTCTCCTGTAGGTTTTTTAAGAAATCATAGCTAAGAAAAAGCACAATGGAGTTTTACGAGTCTACCTACTTCATCATCCTCATCCCTTCTGTGGTTATTACAGTCATCTTCCTCTTCTTCTGGCTTTTCATGAAAGAGACTTTATACGATGAGGTCCTCGCCAAGCAGAAGCGGGACCTGAAGTTCCCGCCCAGCAAGGCCGACAAAAAGAAAACCGAGAAGAAGAAGAACAAGAAGAAAGAGGCTCAGAACGGGAACATCCACGAGTCTGACTCAGAGAGTGCCCCTCGGGACTTTAAGCTGTCTGATGCCCTGAGCACGGATGAGGAGCCTGTCCCTGCTGTCCCCTCGGGTGGCACCGAGGCTCCCGCCGGCCTCAGGGAGAGGAAGAAGAAGGAGAAGAAGCACAAGGCCAACCAAGATGATCACGTAACTAAGGACTCGGAAGGATCCAAGTCTTCAGGCAAGAAAGTAGATCCAGTCCCTGTTACAAAACAGCCCACTCCACCATCTGAACCAACAGCAGCTAAGAAGAAGCCTGGGCAGAAGAAGCAGAAAAATGGAATGGGTATCTGATGTTGCATATGCTTCTTGCACAGAACGCCAAAACCGTGTTCTGCTTTTTGCAAGGCCACAGAGTGTCTCTCACAACACTGTTCTGCCTGATCTCTACGGGGCAAAGCTCCCTTCTAACCTTCTCCTTTTTTATGAGCTATTGCTTTTTTCCCCCCTGTTTTTCATCTGGCAGCAGTGCTCTGGTTTTCCTCCTCCCGTCCTTGCTTTCTTCTGCTAAAGATGAAGTGAAACAGAGTAGCTCGTTCCTCTGCTTTGCTCTGTGGTTTGGCTGCTTTGCTTTCAATCAAAATTCTGATTACCTGAGAGAAGTCAGGAGATATTTTTGCTGTGTGCATTCTGAGCCAGGCAGTGAAAAAGCAGAGTCCTAAGAGTGGTTGCTCTGATAAGGGAGGGCATCTCAAGAAACCTAATAGCAGTCTGCAAAATAAATCACTCTAAGTGCAGGCTTAATGCACAGAGAGGTGTTTGGTGGCTGAGTCATGGATTGGTGGTTGATTCATTTTTGCCCACCTGCTACACCTCTTTAACTGAATGGAACTGATGCTAAAACTGGTCTGGCTGTTGTGACTGAAATATCCAACCTGGAACAAACCAAAAACTCACCAGAATCACTTCTGACTGTCTTGACCATATCCTCATCAGGATATGTCTCAATGTGGTTGTCTTGACTAGGAATAGAAGTGAAAAAAGAATAAAAATACCCTGTTCTAGAAATAAATGAAACCCAAGATATTTGCAGTTTCCCTTGTGAGATGCAGGCACAGCAGGTCTGCACAGGGAGTGAGGAAAAAGAATGACATTGCTGCTTGATGTGGTAGATTTTTTTCTGAAAAAAAACCTGGAAAAACTGGAGAAAAAAGACCCACCCACTACCAACAGAGAAAGTATCCAATCTTGTTTGTGGGTGTTCTCTGCAAATCTCTGTGGCACAGTTAAAATGTGGTCTGCAAGCACAGTTCTGAGGGCAGCCACAACGAGCTCTTCTCCTTGATTACAGGAGCTGACACCAGAGCCCTGTGCTGTGTGTGTCAGCTCTGACAAGAATCTTAATATAGCACGGGCTGTCCAAAATGATAAAAAGATTTCTCACTAGAAACTGCTTTTAAAAAGAACAGTTCCCTAATGGGAAACACTCATTTTCTGCTTCTCACAGTCCCAGTAGCTATTGGGGGTGTGTGTGTTTAAAGTGCCCAAGTGGTTTCATGGAGGGGAAAAGTACACTTCTAAATAAGAAAATAATGTGGGTAATATGTGCTGTCTGCTCTGTCACAGTGAAAGCTGGATTGGAGTTGTTAAACTGTTCCTTGCATTGCTGTGTGTTCTGCTTGCACATGAGATTCCTGTGTTAAAAATCACTGGGTGCTGTGGCTCTTGACTCTGCTAAACCTTCCTGTTGCTTTGGGGTCTCACCTGATCTGGGAATTGTGTGTGTGTGTGAGAGTCTGTGTGTGTATGTATATGGGGATAAATCTGTGTTCTGATTTAAAAGATGTGAGTTTGTTTTCCTGGGATTGGGGAATTTTGTTATTACAGATCTGCTGATTGAAAGGTAGTGCTGAGAATACACAGAAGAGCACATATTGTCTCAATTGTCTGTTGCAGATGATCAAGATAGTAAGACTGATTCTGTTGTATCTCCTGCCAAAAAGCAAGAGCCAGTGCTGCTCCACCAGGAGATAAAGCAAGAAAATGTGTCAGGGAAGAAGAAGGTCTCTGCAAAGAAGCAGAAAGTTGATAATGGTAAGAATCCAGTCTGTGACATTGCTCAGATAAACCTGACTGTTAAACCTTTTTGCCATCCATGCTTTAGTTCCTCTTCCTTTGGAAAAGGAGCTCAGAGAATAGTAACTGTTGATTTGAAAAAGCAGGAATTCCAGGTAGGAAAGATTGCTGAGCTTGAGATCTTGTGAAATTTTATGAACATCTGGCCCCACTGAGCATGGGATAATGAATGTTGTGAACCTTTCTGAGCTCTCTTGGATCCAAATATCCACACTTGAATGAGGAGTAATGAGCAGACTTGAAGTTGCTCTGAGCAAGGCATGTCTGGAACTGCTGCAGTCATTGCCCCAAACAAGAGTGCAGTTTTTTCAGCCAGTTGCTCTGACCACATTCCTCTCTTATTGTCCTTTTGTTGGCTGGCTCTTGCTCCAACAGAAACTGTTCATCTTTGCTCTCAAGGCCTTCACTGTTGTCATCCCTTGTTCTCTGCCAAGATGCTGCTTCTTGTGTCCTCTTGGCTCACTGTGCCTCTGTGTCTGTGTGTTTTTCTCTTTTTTTTTTTTTTATTTTTTTACAATGACTGCTGTTGTGTCTGGCTTTTGGGCACAGGGTGACCATGAAGTTCTGTGAGGCCACCTTGTTAGCTCCTCAAGACTCTTCTCTGCTGGGGCAGCTCTGAAGTTAGGAGCTGATGGGCTGCTCCTGGAGGAGACACTGTTGCCCACTGTTCCCTTTATACTTTGGTCAGGTTATGAGGGTGCAGATCTGTTGTGGGCCCTGTTCAGTCCAGGATGGAATTCCAAGCTCTGTAGGGTTCCTGTATAACTGGAAAACTCCTAAATGATTCCTGGAAAAAACCTACTGATGGGGAACTCAGGATGGAATCACCTTTTATTCTTGTGCTTTTCCTGATGGAAGTGGGTGCATTGCACTTTTTTAGGGGTCACAAACTTGTCTGTACAGGGCAGTAAAATTCAGTACCAGCTCAGCAGCAGCAAAGCTCAGCTGTCAGTGCTACAGGGCAATAGCTCATGCATTATTTGAATGCAAACTGTTTTCTTTTCAAGCCACCTCTCCAAAATGACAGTGTAAAAATGAGCTGTGGTGGACACCAGGATTAGCCAAGACATGACTGTGGGGATTTCATATTGCAAAATGTCTCATTGATATTAAATAGGTGTTGAAAGGGAGAGAAGTTCATAAGAAGAGGAAGAAAAAATACGAGGAGAGCAGCTGGTGGTTGTTTCTGCTAGAGGAGAGCTCTCCTCTCTCCTGAGCTTGCGGTGTACCTGCAGGTGTTTGCTGGCTGCTTAAGTGGAGAGACACCAGGTGACACAAAAAGGTCCATCTGGCCTATTCTCCTCCTTTTACAGAGCCAGAATTTAGCAGTGTTTCATAACTGGCTCTCTGGCAGCCAGGAGTGCATCCTTGTTCTGCACTGATGCCCAAACCCTGCATCCCACCCAGTTCCTCCTCTCTCTGTGCTGCTGCCTGGCATCTGTTCTCCATCAGCCCTGCATTCTGGGCTGGCTGGGGCAGGGATTTGCCTGCTGGCCCATGCTCAGCCTCTGGCATCCTGCAGGCAGTGTGGAGCAGGAGCTGGGCAAGCAGCAGCTGCAGCTCTGTCACTCCTGCTCTCCCCTCTCCTGCTTTTGTCTCTGCTGAGGAGCTCTTGGGGCAGAGGCTGCACCTCACCACGGTGATCCGGCAGTGTGGGAGTGGAGGGCTGGGGTCAGGCAGAGCCTCTGAGCACCTCTCTGCATGTTAATGATGCCCAAACCTGCTCTGACAGATGAGAGATCTTCATTAAGGGCAGTGGAGTCTGCATACAAAATAAGCTTGAGTGCTGCCCCTGCTGCATGTTCTGCCCAAGTGGCTGAATTCACAGGTGATGTAATCCATGAAAATGCTACCAGTGAAGTACCAGCTTTTAACAGAATAGGGGCAAAAGGCTTTATTCATATTTTAGGGATGCTGAATGATTTTCTCCACAGCCACAAGTAAAACCATTGATGCCACGTGCAACTTTCTTGCTAAAGTGAAATGAAAGTCAGATGTAAAGGTTCTTCTCTTCTTGTTAAAATGCTAAAAGACAGCTTTGGAAGTAGAAATTTAATTGAAGCTATTAAATTACTATGCATTAGAGACCTTTATTTAATGGACTTACCTGAAGAGCTTTAATGAGTTAAACTGTGAAAGATAATAGAAATGGAGAATGTAATTAACTATTGAGGTTAGAAATTCTTTACTTCAACTCTTAATGTTGTGGCACCTTTTCTAAAAATGTTGGTGTCAGTTATTACAAAGCTTTAACCCATCCTGTGGACTTATGATTACAGTTTTGGTGGATGAACCTCTTATTCAAGCAACTACTTACATTCCTTTGATGGATAATTCTGACTCAGGCACTTTGGAAAAGCGTGAGCCGGTTGAAGTTGTAAAACACAATGTGAATGAGGGCATCCAGAAGAGCAGTGGCAAGAAACTGAAGAATGAAACAGATAAAGGTAAGAAACTGATATTTCTGTGTGTTTCTGGCATAGCCTGCTTGCAAACTTCAGCAGGGAAGACGTGTGGGGAGGGGGATCCTCTCTGATGTAATGTGAAGAAGAGATTTGAGGAAAACGTTTTTGCAGGATGCTCTTCTTGTGCGTGCTCATTTCTGCCTTGTCTTTGGCACTGTGGAAAGGGCTCTGTGCCATCTGAGTTCTTTCAGCTCTGACTGGGCTTTTGTGTCCCCAGTGAGCAAAGGGGTGATCACAGACCACACAGATGCAGCGAGGGAGTTCACAGGGGAGAGTTCAGACACTGCTCACAGGGATGGACTCCAAACCCAGGGCGTTCAGCACAAGCTCTTGGGGTCTGCTGGAGGCTGGAAGGGCAGCCTGCATGCTCTAGGGCTGTTCATGGAGCTATCTGAGGCTGACCCAGTGCAATACAGAACGACCTGAAGCAAATTGTCAGTGGAGAGAGTCTGGCACTTTCCAGGGAGACTGAATTTTCCCTTCAGTGCAGTTGGAATTGCTTGGGACAGGAGAACTTCCTTCATACTCTCTCACAAATGCCTGGAGTGATTAATGAGCATTGTGTTCCACTCTGAAGCTTTAAATAGGCCTCTGACCATCTCAAAGCCTGATGAGTTGAGACCTCAAGTTTGTGAGCAGCCAGAGAGAAGCCAGGCAGCTGAGCAGTGACACCCAGCTCAGCTTTGGGCAGGAGGCTGATTCTCCAATATTGTCTGCTCACTCACTTCACTCTTTGGAACCTCTCTTTTTAGTCTTGTCTTCTAAAATACCCCCTCCAAAGCTTCCTGGCAGCTCTTTAATTAGATTCCCACATTCCTGAGGCTCCTGTTGTGCTGCTGGCTCAGTGGCTGCACGTTACTGTCCTGCAGCATCAGAGCCCCTCACGTGCTCCTGTCCCTTCTCATTTCCTTGGCACGCTGTGACCTTCTCCATGAACTCCTAATTCTCCTGTGTCAGCTGGGATTTGCCCTCCCAGTATAGAAATCTTGCCCTGCTCTAATTGTAAGCTCCTTGGGTGCAAGGGCAAGGTCTCTGTGCCTTCAGGGAGCACAGGGCTGGGGCTGCTCCTGGCCCAGCTGGGATCAGTTCCTGGGCTGTGGTCTCAGCATCTTGGCATATTCCTGGTAGCAGCATCACTGGTGATGTCAGTGCAACACTGGTGTGAGCTGAAGTGAAGACTTAGTTGGGTTTAGGACTAGGACAGAGTGTGCTAGAATTCCTCAGCACTCCCTCCCCATGCTCTGTCATTCAGTGATTTTATGCTTGGTAATTTCTTTTAGGGCATAGAGTCACTGCTGCCTTTTTGTTCTTCATTTATTTCTCAGACAGATCTTTGGGTTTGGTGTGTTAACTTGATTTCTGGGGCATGTTTAGCACCTGTGGTGACCAGACCTCTCTTCATGATCTATGGGACAACTTCTGACCAAGCATCACTACTGAGCTTCTGCTTTTTTTAATTCTTCCCATCCCTTCACACACTTTTGGGCACTGGTGAATATTTGGCAGGGATATGGGGTGCCTTGGTGTTGTGCTCCCATTTTCTGGAGTCAGAGGGCCACCTAATGACCTGTCTATGAGCAGCCTGTTTGTGAGCAATGGTTTTTGTTAGAGAAAACAGTTTTGTTTCAGTGGAATTGTCTTTCCTTGTGTGTGTCTCTTTAAACACTTGGTCAGCCATTAAGAGGGATCTTACTGATTTATCTTCCTACTGCTGAACTCTTCTTGCAGCAGTTCCCTCAATCTAAATCTGGAAGTTAATATTTTTGTCTTCCATATATTGTAATCAAAAATGTGCCAGTTTTTTAATTAATTAACTTTTCATGTGCATATTGCTTGTGCAGCCAGGCTGTCCTCCAAATTGAGAGCTCAGTTTAAATTACTGTCATGATACACTGGAAAGGACTCTTGAATTTTTCACATTTATGCTATTTTTCTCCTCCAAAATCTGTGTCATGCTTTGTCTTCTTGCTAGCAACACTATAAACGTTACCAACTGTGCAAACAGAGTGGTGGGATTTTCTCTTTTCCCAAAACTATCAGCTGGCAGATTGTTATCGGGTTTAAATTGGAGAGATGTTGTTTTTGCTGAATGTTCATGACCTCTTGCTTCTTGGCATTTCAGACTGGAATTAAATATAATGCATAATGATACCCCATCACATGCTGTTTCAAGGCAAAATAAATAATTCTGTATGGAGTCCAAAGTAAACAAATCCTCCCTTCTGTGTTGCAGAGAATGCTGAAGTAAAATTCAAGGATTTTGTAACATCCATGAAGAATATGATCTTCTCTGAAGATGAGGCCCGCTGTGTAGTGGAGGTGTTAAAGGAAAAATCTGGTGCAATTCATGATTTCTTGCAAAAGGTGAATGACTGGAGTGTGGGGGGAAGGAAGACAAAACTGATTAAACAAACAGAAATTGGAAGGGGTGCTGTCAGATGAGCTCTGTCAGTGGGATCTGGGCAGAGTCTGCCTTTGGGAGGCTCTCTCCAGCTGCTCTGTGCTTGCCTGGCATGCAGCAGTGAGCTGTCAGATGCCTTTGTGCTGCCATCTGCCATGCCAGGGGTGGCTCTGGCCACTTGGGGAGAGCAGCAATGGCCATGGAGAGCAAGGAATCAAGCAGGAACGCTGCTGCTGACACGTGTGTGTTGGCACCGGGAGGGATGGCTGGTGACTTTTGGGAGTGATCTTTCCCAAATGTGTAAATAGGATAAGCTATGGGAGGAATTCAGAACAAGTTCCTGTGGCTGTGCACTTGATCAGCTAATTCTGTGTTTTGCAAGTCTATACAATGTAGTTTGACTTCTTTGGATATTTTTCATAGGATTGTAGGGCACTGCAGGTTTGGAAGGGACCTCAAGGGGTTTGGAGTGGTCCAGCCTCCTGCTTGAAGCAGGACCAGCTCTGAGGTCAGCCCATGCTGCTCAGGCCTTTATCCAGGCTGGATATCTTGAAGCCTTCAGGGAATGGCTGCAAAACCCCTCTGGGCAACCTGTGCCAGTGCTTGGCAGTTCTTTTTAATTCTTGTAGTCGACACAGAAGAGAATGGTGTCCACCAATATCTCATCAATACAGAATCTCACAATCCTTGGGGTGGAAGGGGGCTCTGGAGGCCGTCCAGTCCAAGCCATGGCTAAGGAGCCAGGTGAACAGGAATGTGTCCATGTGGATTTGGAATGTCTCCAGAGAGGGAAACTCCACCCCTTCCCTGGGCAGCTGTTCCAGGTCTGTGCCATCCTCCAGGGAAAGCAGCTCTTTTTTCACGTCGAGGTGCAACTTGTGTTTTAGTTTGTGGCCATTGCTCCTGGTCCTGTTGCTGGGCACACACCTACTCCTCCCTGCCATGACTCACTGTGGGTGTCACTTTGTGCTTGTCACATCCTGTGTGTCACACTTGAGCTCTTGCAGTCCTGTGTTCCTCTGCAGACACGGTACCCGAAATGCAGAACTGGCTCCCTGTCAGTCCAATTAATGCAATAATCAGAATAACAGCACAGTTTGGGCTGGGAGGGGCTTCAGGAGGCTCTGCAGTCCAGCTGCCTGCTCAGAACAGGTCCAACACTGAATTCTGAGCAATTTGCTCAGGGATTTGTCCAGTTGCATCTTCAAAACCCCTAAAGACAGAACTCAGTAGTGCTGCCCTTGAAATGGTGTTGCCTGTTTGAGCAGCTACCCTGCTTGCTCTGCCTTTTTTTTTTTTGCTTTAAAGGAAGGTTTGGTGTTAAAGCTGAACCTTTAGGATGAAAACTAGTTCCTGGGCTTATAGACAACAAAAAAAAGTGGGTTTCTGTAGGTGGAAGTGTGAATTGTGTTCTCTCTGTAGCTCATGCAAGTCCCTGACAGTGTGTTTGTACTGCAGGCATGCACATTACCACTAAAGGAGAATTTCCAAACAAATTCAGGGTCCATTTATGGTACTGACACTGCTTTCCTTCTTCAGTTATCACACTTCAGTGAGTGATGTCCAAGTAGTCCAACCTCCTTCTCAAAGCAGCACCAGCTCTGAGGTCAGCGCAGGCTGCTCAGGGCTTTATCCAGTCTGGGCTTGAAACCTGCAAGGGCTGAGACTGCACAACCATTGCACTTCCCTGAGTCAAATCTGAGCACAAACACATAGAATTTGTGCTCTTTATTACATTTATTTCATTTGTAGCACCAGTATGCAAGTAGCATGGGAATTGTTCCTCTAGGTGTATTCTCTGGAGTATCTCTGAAACTTTTTGTGTCAGTGTGCCAGCAGAAATGTAACTACATCAGCTGGACGCTCTCCTGGGAAGTGGAAGGAGACACCAGATCAGTGTTTCTTTTTCCCTTTGTGGTGAGATATTTCAGGCAATTACATTTGTTGAATTATACCTGGCCTGAGTGTGGGCTGGACCAGCTGATCTTGGAAGTCCTTCCAACCACAGTTATTGACTGAATCAGCATCTCTGCATCTTTTCCCATTATTTCTCTTAATGGCTGTTCTTTGTTTTCCCCACTGCAGCTCTTTTCCAATGGGAAGCACCTTAAGAGCCCATTTACCCTCTTAATTGCTTTCCATGCTTTCAAAATGCATTTCTTTGCCTCATGAATCCATTAGTGGCAGAATTGGGTACTGGTGGTGCCACGTGCATCATGCAGATGGAAAATTTGGGAGCAGGAGGGAGTGTTTCCTCCTCTCAGGTTTGCTCTGCTGCCTTTTAATGTGCTGTGCCACTACTTGTGGTTATTTTTATGTCATCCTCCTGCAGGCCAGCAAGGCTGAGACAGCTGCAGCTCTGCACCAGCTCCAGGACAAGGAGAAGATGCTCACAGCAATGAAGGAGGAGGCAGCTGTGGCAAAGGAGCAGTGCAAGCAGCTCTCCCAGGTAAATACTGAAATGTTGATGGGTGTAGAGGGGAGCAGGGATTTGGAGGACTAACAGCCAGCAAATGCTGGTTTACTCAGCTAAGCCAAAAGATAGAATATTTTTACTGAAAAAGCTTGCCAAGACACTACATTTGACTTTACAATGTATTTATTCAGTTACTTTCCAGTAGTTTTTCCAGAGAATTCAATTTACTGAGACTTGTAAGCTGAGCTTGTTTTTCTTTTCAAATGATTACTTTAAAAGCACTTCCTTCACTACTGTGATACTTTCTGTGGATGCAAATATGAAATGTCTTTCCTGCATCACAGTTTTAATTTGGTCCATAGTGTAGCATTCACATCCCTGTGTGTTTTTAGGCACAACAATCACTGGTTTTCTTCAAGAAGGAAGATGCAGAAAGTGCAGAATGTCTGCTTTTGGCCCCTGGAGGTGCAGCTCTGATTGCTTTGGACTTAGAGGGATGCTGATGCATCACTGTCAAAACTGCTTTATGAAAATTTACTCTTTTATGAATGTTTCAGAGGAAAACAGTTACAGTAGACCAAATAATGAGGCAGATATGAGAATTTTGGAGGCTTAGGAGAAAGATTTGTGTGTTTTGGCTGGTCTGGAAGCACATGAGCATTAGACTCAGGAAGGCCACGTCGTAGGACATAATTTGGGCACAGAAAGTTGGGTGGCCAAAGGTGGGAGCAGAGTGGCCAGAAGATGCAGGAGTTGGGAGATGAGAGGGGAAGAGGGGAGTGGGTGTTGTGTGAGCTCCTGGCAGGGCACAGCTGTTTACAAGTGGGATCAAGAGGTAGGTTTGGGATAGTCAATGGCTAACTGGAGAGAGAAGGGATTTGTGATGTGTTTGGAGGGAAAAAAGAAACTGGCTCAGGACTGCAAAATAAAATTGGAGAGAGTGATCTGCTGCTGAAGGAGCAGAGGGAATGGATGAAGGAATCTGAGTGTGGGAAATGCAGATGTGGTTGGGGAAAAAACATCTGCAAAGTGGTGCTTGTGAAGGAGAGGCAGGAGCTGTAGAGAGGTGGGAGTCATGGGGGGGGGTTTCCCATCTGAATTGGGGAAGGGAAAAGCTGGGAGAAAATGGATAAAAGCCAAGTTGCTGCAATGTTGAGGTATCAGGACAAACAAGGGATAAAGCTCAGCTTGACTGATAAAAGCTCTTATCTCCCAGTTAATGTGTTTCTCTGAAAGCACTGTCAAAGCTAAAGGTGCTGTAAGGTGCACAGTGATTCCTGCAGGGATCTTGATAAAGATAATACCTGGAGAGGATAAATGAGAGCAGGAGCTGAGTACCTCAGAACTCAGAGGTATTTGGCAAAACACAAACTAGGGAAAAGTTAGTTTTCCCAGGATCTCTGGTTCTGCCCTGGCAGGGTAGCTGGGTTATTGAGAATTACAAGTGAATGGTGGGATTGGTGCAGGGATAGAGGAGGCTGCAGTGTGTCCTGGCGCCCTTCTTTTAATTGCATCTTAGTTAAAAAAAAACATGGAGAAAGATTTGTTTCAAGCTGTCTGTATTGTATTTGCAAAAGTGGCTTAAAACTTGGGGTTTGATCTACAAGACAGAATAGCTTTCATTTAAACTAAAAGGTGAAAAAGACTATAATTACTCCAAAGAGATGGAGGGTATTCAGGCTAGTAATTTAGAGCATTTAAATTGTGTCAGGACTCCCTGGCAGTGTTAGGATTTGTGTGGCTGAAAACACCTGAAGCTTGGGCGGTACAAATTCCTATTTGTGTGATGGCAGCTGCTGAAAGCTGCACTTAATGGTTTTGCTTACTACAGCAAGTGCATTTATATTGCAGAGGGGGAGCTCTGTGGATTTCTCAGGTGTCTGGGTTGAATTACTGGCTAATAAAAGATTAAAAAGCAATGTGTATTTTCATCTGAAAGCTATAATGTGGCATCATGCTGGTGGGATTCAGGGCTTCTCTGGCCTTTGTAGTGCACTAATAGCCCATCTCCTGTGGCAAAGCTGTTGGCTTTGCAACCTGCTGCAAAGCAATTATTTTGCTCTAAAGTGCTCTATTTTGCCATGGTGCTTTACCTGTTCTTCATTTTGCTAAACTTGGGATGAAAGTCTAAAGCTTTGTCCTCTGTGATATCTGTGGTTTTAGTTGTTAGGACTCTGTAATTTGGCCAGACTTGATAGAAATGAGGCTCCCATCTCTTCTGAGACAACACGAGATCAATGTTTAAATTGGCAAACTTTTTAATAAACCTGAGATTCATGATGATACAGGATCAGTGTCAAGTTTTGGAAGTTTGGTTTGATTCTGTAAATTTGCTGAATGAAGATTTGATGCTGACTTCAGGAAGGTTGTGAGTTCAATCCTCAAACCATTAAATGTTGGTTTTTGGCTTCTTTTTTCTCTTGTTGAGGTTGGGATTCAAGGTACTCCAGACAATAGTTTGCATTCAGATTAGGTGTTTATTATTTCTTATTTATATTACAGTTTCACAGGTAGTGAATTCTGCAGTTCTTCACTAACTAGGTATAAAATGGTTAACAGTCTTTTGCTATAAGGTTTTTCAAGGCTAAACCATCTAATTAAGAAATGACACTTAAATTATTTTCACTTTTAATGCAATAACTAATCACTCCAAGTCCGCAATGCAGACTTTTCTGTCCAATTACAAAATACCACCCAAACCCAGGAAGAAGGAAGGAAGGAGGAGGGAAGGAAGAAGGTTAAGAGGAAGGAAGGAAGAAGGTAAAGAAAAAGGAAGGAAGGGAGAAGGTAAGCAAAATACCAACCAAACCCAGGAAGAAGGAAGGAAGGGAGAAGAAGGTAAAGAAGGAAGGAAGAAGGAAGAAGGTAAGGAAGGAAGAAGAAGGAAGGAAGGAAGGAAGGAAGAAGAAGTAAAGAAGGAAGGAAGAAGGTGCAAGGGAGAAGGTAAGGAAGCAAGGGAGAAGGTAAGGAAGCAAGGGAGAAGGTAAGGAAGCAAGGGAGAAGGTAAGGAAGCAAGGGAGAAGGTAAGGAAGCAAGGGAGAAGGTAAGGAAGCAAGGGAGAAGGTAAAGAAGGAAGGGAGAAGGTAAAGAAGGAAGGAAGGAAGAAGGTAAAGAAGGAAGAAGGTAAAGAAGGAAGGAAGAAGAAGTAAAGAAGAAGGAAGAAGGTAAAGAAGAAGGGCTGGCTTCTGCCTTAAAACTTATATCTTGCTCTATAGATATTACTATATTTTAAAACTCTAAACTCTTAGTTTTCCCCCCTGTGATATTACACACTTCTAATCAACTACACACCCATAATCCCAGTTTTATCAATCAATTTTGGAAACCTGTTTCACAGCCTCAGGTAAAATTTTGAAGTGCTCTCCTGGGAGCCAGAGTCTGTCAGCACAGCGAATGTAAAATTCTCAGCATCCAGAGCTCTAACAACTTCAGTTTGATGCACACTTGCTGCATTTTTAGTCATCTTAAAAGACTCTTGGCCTTAAGAAAGCAGCAGTGGGAGACTTGAGTGCTCTTCGGGATCTCTAGCTGGTCAGAGTGACTTGGAGAAAAGCTGGAAAGTCTCTTTTCCCAGCCTGGTGCTCGAAGAAGGAGTCAGAGTTCTTCAGTTCTCAGTCTCAAGGTTGTTTATTTTATCTTATCTGTAAAATTCTTTCTCCTGTCCTGCTGAGGTTCGCACAGCAAGACAGCCCAAGGCACTCTGCCTGCCCCAGGGCAGTGTTATGTCTTTATACTAAAAACTACATGTACAATGTTTACAATTACTTCCCAATACCTATCACCTATGTTAGACAGTGAGCTTCTACTCTAAACCAATCCCAAAGTGCCAACATCACAGCAGAAGATGGAGGCCAAGAAGAAGAAGAAGAAGAAGGAGAAAGGCTGGACACACCTAGATCCCTCCATCTTGCCCCCCTGAATCCCCATTCTAAAAACCCCAAAATCTGCTTTTTCACCTTGTGATAAATTCCCTACCATTCTACTTAATTTGTCATGGCTTGCAGATCTTCATTTGAGGTTGGTAACTCGCTCCACGGGTCATAATCAAAACCACAGGTGTCTTGGTCTCTGTGCCAGGGTCTCTGAGCCCCCTGGCAGGGGTCTTGGCTGCTCAGGACAGCCAGAGGGATGTCCTGGGTCCTGACAACTTGTTTCCCTTTGTCTGTCCCTTCCCACCCCAGGAGCTGGTGGCAGAGAAGGAGAGGAACGGTTTGCTCACGGCCAAGATGCGCGAGCGCATCAACGCGCTGGAGAAGGAGCACGGCACCTTCCAGAGCAAGATCCACGTCAGCTACCAGGAGTCTCAGCAGATGAAGATGAAGGTAAATGCTTTGCCAAAACTCCTGGAGTCGGTGCTCATGCATAACTGCTGAGAAATCGCTGCAAAACTTTGTGGTGGATTCCTGGTTTTAAGGAAAGGGAGTTCTCACTGATGGTTTTTTTGAGGTGTGTAAAGCCCAGTGCTGGCCAGGCAGCTGCTCCCTGATCTAGTGACTTTTCCTTCCTGGTGTTCTGCTGAAATGTTATTCAATTAAAGTGTAAAGTCTAATTGAAATACTCAGCTTAAGGGAGCCACTAATGCTGATGATCATTTACCAGCAGATAAATGTCTCTAAGATTACAGGACAGAGTGACAGCATCGCATAATACACGTGAAATATCAGTGCCTGAGGGAGTGCTTCACTGGAAGTATTTGCAGAGCAGCCACTTGTGGTTTTTTAAGACCCTTGTTACTTTCTATTATAGTTGCTTTATAGTGGAGTGACCTCAGAAGGGTTTGTTTCATCAGATTTAAATGTATAACTTAGATTTTTCTAAGGAAAATGGCCCATCTTAGGCTTAGATTTCATTCTAGTCATTTTTCCTGCATGAATGTCACAGCATCAAGCCCAACATGTGAACTTCCCAACTTCAAATTTGTATCTTCTGTCATGGCCCTTTGGAGAGCAGCATCTCTGCAGTTTTGAAGCAGAGGAAACTTCCTTGGAACCTGTGTAGATAACTGGGCAAGGAGAGGCTCTTGCTGCTGGCTGGGGAAGGAGACTTGGGCACACCTGGGAGACTTCAGCAAATACTGCTGTCCCAGGCTGAGCTGGAGAAAGGAAATACAAAAGATGCAGTGCTCTGGTCCTGCTCCCTCTGCTGATGTGCTGCAGCATGGCAGAGGAGCTGAAAATGGTCACAGCTTCCAGCTGGCTGGGGTTTGTGTCCCTGCTTTTCTTGGGATCTTGTTGGCATTAAAAAACAAAACAGGCAAGGAAAAGAACCCCCCCCCAATAAATGTCCAAGGCCCAGCTTGTTATGTTTTTTTGGGGCAGAACTGGAGGTGGCTGCCCTACAAGGGACTGCTCCCTGCTGCTGGGTTGTTACACAAACATTTATTTGGATTTTCTGGTGTGAGAAAGGCTCACTGATGAATCATCCACTTGATGAAACTGGGTCCTGGAATGGTGTCAGCCATATCTGCAGACTGGCACTGATAAAGGAAGAGTGTTGTGTGTGCTCAAGGATTTTCAGAGCAGACTTTTGGGCTCCAGCACCAGCTCTGCTGTGTCTGCGTATGCAGAGTCCATTTTTTTCTCTTTAAATCCTGTCTTTGCCTTTGTTCACACCATTTTGAACCTTGGATTATCAGGGCTTCTTTCTGCCTCAACTTTGGAACCTTGCTGAAAATCAGAATATTGGGTGAGGAGTAGCCTTTTGCAGTTTGCATGCTGTAATCTCTGTATTGTTAGGTTCTTTTTACTTTTCCTGTTTTTTTTGAAAGGAACAGTAAAGGAAGATTGTCTAATGATAATTCACAGCATGTTTGTTTTATTTCCCTTTGGAAAAGTGATATATTGGTATCCAGTTATTGATAAATATCTCAGTTTATGTAGCTGAGCCATTGGTATTCTGAGTAACACTTAGGTAGCCTTTTAAACAATAAAAAAGGTTGCCTGATAAATAGGTTGATGCACTGATATAAAAGGAAACCTGTGCTTTGATATGAGCACAAGGGTCTCAGTAGCACAGTTTAATTTAAGAACTGGTGTGTGAGGAAGGAACAAAGCTCTCCCTCTCCCAAAAATCCACTTAGTTTTATTTCCTGAAATTATTGTGATATCTTACCTACTTGTACAAGCTGGTTTCTTTTGTTTTTATTGCTCCTTAGCTTAATCTTTTCCAGAATTGATCTTTCTTTCCCCATCAGTTCCAGCAGCTCCGTGAGCAGATGGAGGCAGAAATAAGCCACCTGAAGCAGGAAAATGGTATCCTGAGAGATGCTGTCAGCACTTCCACCAATCAAATGGAGAGCAAGTATGTTGGCAGCTCTTTGGAGCTCTCTGTGATTTTGAGCCTCCCCTGAAGAGTTGTTCTGGCTTCTGCTTCTTTTGTTTCCAAGTCCTTGGCTGTCTCTGAATTAGTGGTTAAGCTGGGAACACAAATATTTTGGGCTGGACAGGTAGCTGGTGGTGTTTGCATTGAGCCAGGGCTTTCAGAACAAATATTTGCCTTTTTTTCAACTTGAAGCCTGAGCTTTTAGGCTGTGCTGCTGAGGCTTTAAGAGAAAGAAGTGCAGCAGTGCTCAGGCACCTCTGGTGTTTTTGGCAGGGTGTGTATCCTTTAAGAGGTGCTGATTGTGGCCTCTTGAGACAACAGCAGCTCTAAACTTACATATCAATACCCTGCAGTTGCTGGTGCTGCTGGGGTGGCACTTGGATTTATTTGCTGGTGTTGCAAATGGTTGGAAAAACAAAATTAGTCTTTTGGGAGTTATGACTTGGGCTACCCCTGAGCTGGCAGGGAGGATTTTGTGCAGCTAAAAGCTGAGCACCCTGTTTAAGGTGTGTAGAAGACAAAACTGACACAATATCCTCTCTCAGATATTTATTACTGAATGTCAAGTGCTCAGAGAAGGATGTGGAACCCCTTCATTTTATGTGTCCTGTTCATTTATATGAAGCATCATTATCTTTCAGACAGTTATCCTGAAAAGGCTTTAATTCAAGCAAACCTGAGATAAAAATGAAATGCTTTTTACTTGCTTAGGCACAAAGGGGAACCTCTTAAAATTCTTCCCTTGGGCTGAACAAATGCATCTTCTCTCCCAGCTGAGAAAGTGCATCAGATACCTCCATAAGTTAATAGTCAGGTCAAGGCCAGGAGGCAACAAATATTCTGAAGAAAAGTGTGCAGTTAGTCCAGGAGGAATAATCCTCTGCAAGCAAGGATCAATAATCCTTTATGGGAAGAGGAAAAGAATGTGAATTTCAATGTGAGACCTTTCCTCTGCTGAGCCTCTTTAGTTGACATCAGCCTGCCCAAACCTTGCCAGGCAGCTTGCAGACCTCTTCCAGGAGCTGCTGCTTGTGACTCCTTGCTGACCTTTAATTCCTGACCCTGCCTTGTGGCTGCTGACTTGTGCTGCTCACCTGGACCGATGGTTCTGCTGCCGTGGCCAGGAGTACCTGACCCTCATCCCTTTCCTAGCAAAAACCATTTCAGAGGGGGAAAACACCCCAAACCCACCCTTTGGTTGCAAATGCATGACTTGCTGTTGACATTTGAGGAGCAAACCTGTGGCAATGTTTGTTTTTTTATTTGCAGGCAGTCAGCAGAGCTGAACAAGCTGCGCCAGGACTACGCCAGGCTGATGAATGAGCTGGGGGAGAAGAGCAGCAAACTGCAGCAAGAGGAGCTCCAGAAGAAGAATGCAGAGCAGGCAGTGGCTCAGCTCAAGGTGCCTGGGGTTTGCTCTGCCTGTCAGGCTGTGCTCAGGGTTTTATCTGAACTGGGATGTGAGGCAGGTGGGAATTGCTTGAGCTGCTTGTTTCAGATGGGCTCAGCCAGCCTAGGGCTTTGTTTAATGGTTTTATTCAGTGCACTGGGTTTTGAGTGATTACAGACCTCCCTGAGAAGTGAAACTTACCTTCCAGGTAAATATCTTTTCAACATCACCAGTTAAGCTTTTTACTTTGCTTTCTGTGAGAGTACAGTTCCGACAGGAGTTGGTACTTCAGAGCCATTCATCCAGATGGCACTGTCCTTGTGAGGTTTTTGTTTGAAGCTACATGCTTTTGCTTAAATGTATTTTAAAATAAATCTACTTTTTAAAGAGTTAAGTTAATTAAATTTTAATTTTTAAATATAAATTAATAAAATAAATAGATTTTAAAAATAAATATACTTTTTAAAGAGTTAAAACGTAAGTGGACAGGCTTGTAGATAAATCTTTCTGTTTCTTTGGAAGAAAAAGTATTTTGATTTTTTTTTTAAGAGGAGAAAGTGTTTTCAGGTGAGAATGTCAATCCAGAGCTCATGATTTCTTTAATATTTGCAATTAAATCTTACATACCAGAAGTTCTCCCTGCCTTTTGCCCTGGCAGGTGGAGAATTGGTATCTAGAGTTGAGATGTTTTAATTACTGAATGCAGATTTATGGGATGCTTGGCTGGTCTGGCTTCTGGTGTTAATTCTGAACTATCAGGCAAAGATGGTACATTTTCATATTGCAGAAACCATTCTGTTAAGAGCCTATAATGAAATCCTGTTCACAATTTGCCTTTCAAATTAATGGGCTGAACTAGTCTAGGAGGAGGATTACAGAGCACTTTGTCTCTCTGATGTGCCCTAATGGAAACAAGAAACAATTTCACTTCATTGCCATATGTTTTGGGACTAGCACTGAGGAGATGCACTCTGAATGCTTCAAAAAGAAATTAAAGGTAAAGAAATTAATTAAATTCTTCTCATCAACTCTTTCTTCAATGTGAAGGTCCAGCAGCAGGAAGCAGAGAGAAGATGGGAAGAAATCCAGGCTTATCTCAGGAAAAGAACAGCAGAACATGAAGCAGCACAACAAGGCAAGTATCACAAAATTCCCAAATAATTCTTACTGCAATGAACTGGCTGTTGCCATTTGTAAAAAAAGGGCATTATTGAATAAATGTCTTAAATAAAGCTCAGGTGAAGTCAGCCCTGCTTCAGCACCCCTGGGGAAAGTGTTTTGGGATCCCAGGTAGTCTGAATGCTGATGGGGGAGCTGAGCCTTGTTGGGGTGAGGTTCCTAATCAGCCTCCCCATTTACAGTGAAAATGATTTCCCCCAAAGTTAAATATTGACTTCTGAATTAAAATCCTGACATTTCTGCTGCAGATGTGCAGAATAAGCTTGTGGCCAAAGACAATGAAATCCAGAGCTTGCACAGTAAACTTACTGATACAATGGTGTCAAAACAGCAGCTGGAGCAGAGGATGCTGCAGTTATTGGAGGCTGAGCAAAAGAGAGCTACTGAGGAGGACTCCATGCAAATGCAGGTGCAGGTAGTATTCCTCGAGTGTTTTAAGGGTTTGGGGTTTTCCCTTTCACTCTGTGTCTGTAGAAACACAGAAATATCCCTGAAATGCTGCTTTAGTGAAGCTTCCCCACTGAAAAAAGGATGAAAAAACTCTTTTTATGGAGTGAGACCTTGTGTGTGGTGATTTGAGGAGGTGTGGGGCCACCTCACACTTGGGGCAAGTCAGGAAAAGGTGCTGACCCCATTTCCCAAGCTGTGAAATGATCCATGGTGTGGGGAGCACCCTGGCAGAGCAGCAAACCTTTAATTTTTGTGTGATCGCCCTCCTCCTGGCATCAAGTGGTGAGAGGCAGCATGGACATAACCTTTGAGGGCTTCAGGGAAACCAGATGGGTTATGGTGGAGCAGGGAATGTTTTTCCTTGATACAGAACAGGTTCTGGTGCTTCCACTCCCACTGGTTGGTTGTAGTGGGGAGAAAAAACAAACCAGCATCTTTTGTAAAGTGTCTGACATGTAAATGCTGAACTGTTCTTACTAACATAATCATGGCTAAAAGCTAATCCTAGCAAAAGTGGAGTAGCTGCAGATCTCAGCCTGCTTTTCTTTCTGTGCTCTCTTACAAGGAGCTGATAGAGCAGAATGATGCTTTGAATGCTCAGCTTCAGAAGTTTCATTCACAAATGGCAGCCCAGGTACAGCATGTTCTCAGACTTCCTTTTGTAGTCATGACTTGTGAACTTTCATTAAAAGTAAGACTTTTTGTAGCTGGGTATGAGATGTAATGCTGACAGCAGAGACTTATTAGCATCCTCTTTTCTAATGTTCTTTAAACTGTTTTAAAACTTTAAGCTTCTTTTTTTTGGGGGGAAAAATCCATTTATTTCCTCCCATAATGGCTTTAATTTATAACTAAAGGGTACAGTACCTTTTTCAATGGTTTTTGTCCTGTAGCTTTGCATGTCTACAATTCTGTCTTGTGGTTCTTTTGGTCTTTCTGCAGTCCTCCTGTGAACCACCTGATTGTGCTTTTTCCCTTGTGGTAGCTCCTCTATCAAGCTGTCTGTTCATTTTAGTGCTGATTTCTGTGCAGAAGCAAAAAAGAAAAAAAAAATCACACCAAAACCCCACCAAACCTGCACAATGCCTTTCTCGGTTATTTTAACATTTTAAATTTTGGTGTAACTAGTTTCTTACAGACATTATTTCTGTTGTAAACACTGTGTAAAGCCTCAGGATCACTGGAGTTGCCTCCATGTAGAGGAAGGTCACAGAAATCAGCTCAGAAAGGCTTTGGGGGTACAAGTGGAGACTGTTCCTATGCAGTTGGATGCTTCCTTCTTTTAATCATGGATGTGCTTGATGGAATTTGATTAAATTCAACATCAGGCTGAAAATCTGGCTTTGCTTGAAGTGCTTTAACCCATTGGGTGAGGAGAGCAATGAGGGAAGAGCCACTCTAGACTTCCAGCATCTTCATGGCCTGCTCCTCTCATCCCTTTAAGGGCTTGGGAAATAAATTCCTATGGAAATTGGACTTTTGGTTGTGAGTTACACAGGGAGGGTGCTGGAGGTGTGTGCTTTCCCCAGGCAGCCTCAGCTAGCCATGAAAATTCAGGGATGTTTTTCCAGCATGCACAGTGGGGGTGAAAATAACATTTTGGAGAAGGGAGTTGGGGCTGCATCCTGCTCTGGATATCAGGGGTGATGAAACTCCTTTAGTTGTTAAAAGGGACTGGAATTGTGAGCATGGAAGTTCTGCCACAGTCTGCAGAGGTCCCTTCAAATCCAGTGTGGTGGGTCTCTCGTGCCCTGTTGTGTGTGACAGCCTAGGGACAGGCTTTTTCCAGAAGGAAAAATGCTACTTGTTGAATTTGTGATGTTGTTTCTGTTCACAACACAACTCCTGATGCACTGGGTGGGTTGGTTTTTTTCCCCCCCTTTTCCCCCCCTTTTTTCCCTCTTTTTCCCCCTTTCCCTTTCCTTTCTTTTTCCCCTTGTTCAAATTTTTCTTTTTTTTTTTTTTAATTGGAGTATTATGTCAGCAGAATATCCCATAAAGCACTCAGTTGCTAGGAGGGAAGTACTGGTGAGCCTGTGGCTTGTTTGAATCTAGTGAAGGACAAATATTAGGGGTCATTTTTCCCTTCATGTTGCACCAGGCCAGAGGGGAAGGGCCATTGCTGTATGTTGGTATTCCTTCAATGTTCCTTAGCCAGGAAATATTTGGAAGCATCCTGTGCCAGTTTAAAATAACCAGACAAATGCTATTCCTGGCTCAGTGTAGATGGGCATTCTTTGACTTGCTTTACTTCCAATTATTTGTTGTTTTTTTTTTTTTCCTCCTGCAGACCTCTGCTTCAGTCCTGGCAGAAGAACTGCACAAAGTGTGAGCATCCATTTCCTCTGGGATTTTGGGATTTGGGAGGTGTTGCTGCCACCTTCCCTCCACTCACGTGCAGAGCATAGGGGTGGCACTGCTGAAGGAAATGTTGCTGTTTGTGCTTTTAACTCCTCATGAGACCACCTTGGGAGCTGGGAAACAGCTTCCTACAGATTTCCCTTCCCTGTCTGGCCTCAGGTTTGGAGTTTTGCTGTAGCTCTGAGCTCCAGAGAAAACAGCATCTCCTGTGTTGTTGATCCCTGCCTGTGTGCGGGGTCAGTGCAGCGTGCAGGAATGTGCGTGACTGTGAGAATTGTTGTTATTTGGGCTGTGGGGCTGTGCCAGGAGGCTTCTCCCTCTGGGACATGGGCTGCTGGTTGTGTTTCAGAGCTAGGGAATGTCTCATAAATTTTTTGGCAAGCAGACAGCATTTAAAATGGAAAAGCTTTTGGACCCAAAGTGTACAGTCAGCAGGATTTGGAGCAGGAGCTGGGCTGAAGGGCCAGGGTGTATTTTGGGTTTAGCCTGATGCTTCCTGCACCACTTCCATCTACATCTTCTGTGCTGATCTCTCTCTGTTTCCCTCTTGTGCAGGATTGCAGAGAAGGACAAGCAGATCAAGCAGATGGAGGACTCATTAGGCAATGAACGTGCCAACTTAACCAGCAAGGAGGAAGAGCTCAAGGTACAATAAAAGCTGTGCAAATGCCAGCTGATCTGGCTGCATGTACAGAATGAAGCCCCCAAGGCTGCTGTCCTTGGGTCTAGAAACAGCCTTTTCAAGTACAGGTCTGCTCTGCTAGGCAAGGCCAATGCTAGACGCTGGAAAAGCTGTTGATAAGGAAACTTGTGGATTTTCCTTCCAAAAATCCCCTGAAACTTCACCCTGGAGAGTGAAAGACACTCTGTGTATGAACTGCAAATGCATTTCTTTTTTTCCTTCCTTCAGGTCTTACAGAATATGAACCTCTCCCTGAAATCAGAAGTACAGAAGTTACAGGCTCTGACAAATGAACAGGTGAAACAGTTGTTTTGCTTTTCCTCCCTTCCAGTACCTGTTCTGTCATAAATGCAAATGCAGATCTGTTGGCTTTAAGCAAGCTCTGCTTAAGCACCTTAATGGTGTGAGGCTTCCGGATTGGGCTCAGATCTGATTCCCTGCAGTTCTTAGAGCTGCTCGGAGCCCTAATTCTTCCCTCTCCTTCACCAGCAAAGTCTTCTACTTGGATATCCAAGTTACTGGAGCATTTTGCTTGGTTGGTTTAGATTTCCAGGCATGCAGACTGCAGGCCACTTCACAGGAGTGAGCACAGCTGCCTGTGAATATGCAGGCCTGGAATTTGCATGCAAGAGTCATAAACATCCCCCCCAAAAAAACCCCAAAGCCCACAGCTCCCCCTGCCTCACCACAGAGATGTTCTTAGAGCCAAACAAAATGCTGTCCCTGTGTTGCTGCTATATGGCCTGTTCATTACAGAAGTGGAAATGAAGTGTTTAATTAGAGATAATCCCAGTTGTCAAATGAATCTCTTGGAGATGGTTTTCCCTTTGTATAATTGCATGCTTGTAGATTGGTGCTGTAAAAGTGCATGAAGACAAGCTTACCCATTTCACTCTTGATTTCAGTCATGTGCTGGGAGGCCAAATGACTTGTTCTAGCTTTTTAATATTGTGGAATGAAAGGTTGATTGAATCATGTGATGTATCCTAAGTCTGTGTTAATCCTCTTTATAATCTAGGCTGCTGCTGCACATGAGCTGGAAAGGATGCAGAAAAGGTAAATAGCTCTGGGATTTGATAAACAATGTTTATCAGTCTTTTATGTTCTTTTTAGTAATGCTTTTTGTAAGACTTCGATGGGGAAATGTGTTTAACTGTTCTGCTCTGTCTCAGCATTCACATAAAAGATGACAAAATAAGAACTCTTGAAGATCAGCTTCGAGAAGAACTCGCTCAGATTTCAAACACAAAAGAAGAATTCAAGGTAAGAAACAGAACACGTGTTTTTGTGCTGGTTTTCAGTAAATTTTCCAGTCTCCAGAGGTTGTGGAGCAGCTGCAGAACAGTGAAATTGAACTGACCTTTGGGTGCTTAGGTAAATTAGAGTGTTGTGTTTGTAAGGCAGGAGCAATGTGGGATGTCACAGCAGAGTGAGAGGTGGGACAACACAAGTTAAATGCAGTGTCTGACTTGTGGAGAGAGAGGGCTTTGAATTCTGCTAGAGGAGGTTGGACAGTAAAAACTGTTGTGATTTCCCTGCATTCCACCTGCAAATGTGCCTTTCAAGGCCTTGGTGCTTTTGTTTGGAGTTTTTGCTGCTTGGATGATCATGCCAAGCCTCTGTTTTCTGTCAGGCAGATGTGAAAATGCTTATTTTAACTCTGCCTCTTCCCACATTTTCTCATAAGGCTGCAGCTCAACTGCTGAAGCTTTTGTTCTGACATCTGGGGTCTGCACAGCAAAGCTGCTGCTTGTTTCTGGGTGGTGTGTGCAGAGAGCAGCTTAATTCCTCCTTGCCCTCTGCCACCTTGGCCTTTTTCTTCTGAGCCTGGGCTGCTGGAAACAGAGAGAGAGGTGCTGACTCCATCCCTTGAACTCCTCTAAAGCCTGTGGTGGGTGCTGCTGCTCCTCTGATGTTTCTGGTGTGAGGTCAGTCCTTCTGAAGCTGCCACTGTCACCTTGGTGAGTTTGCTAGTGAGGAACAGAGTGAGTGGGCAGTGGCAGAGGCAGGATGCTTTTGTTGGAGAAGCCTCTGGAGTCTCCTGGAGCTCTTTGAAGCAGGCAGTAAACTTGATTCTTGTATTTAAGTGCCACTTTCAAAGAGGTTTTGATGAGAGTTGCTTGCCAGGGCTCTGTAGTTTCTCTAAGCTGTCAGAAGAGAAGAGGGAAGAAGTTTGTTCAGTTAATGAAATAGGAAACAAAGCACAATTTCAGTTGATTTTTGGAATAAAGCTGTTGATTGACTCTTGTGTGCTGGGTCACAGGTGCATAACCAGTGTGGGAAGAGGTGGCAGGCTGGGGGAAGTGGGCAAGTCTCAAGTTAGTGCCACTCTCAGGGCTTTGTGTGGTGGAACATTATAAATGGTAGGTGAGGTGAAAATGAATGTGAGAAGAAATAGGAGCATCCTTTTAGTGTGATGGTTTCTGTAGTAACTGTTCCCAGGAAAAAGGCCTTGGAGGTGTTATGAATGGTTATGTGCTGTAATCAGTTCAGTGCTAAAGTAATGGCAAAAATCACCTGCAGGCAGTTCCAGCAGTTCTTGGGAGGTGAATAGAGAGCTGAATGCAGATCATCAGCATTGTGATGGTGCAGAAATCCACAGTGTGCTCTCAACATGAAGATTATGTGCACTGCTGTTCTCTCCTTCCTCCTGTCTTTGATCCCAAACAGAAACCAGACCAGTGCTGTTCTAAATGCTTCCACCTAAGGAAGTGCTGCTTTTTTTCCCAGGCACATGAAAGAGGGAAAAGCCAGGTTCAAAACAGAGGAGTGCATTTGATCCTTACTGTTGCTGTCTTTTCCTGCTTGTGTTTTCCCTGTGAGATTTTGGGGTTTTTGCAGACCATGTGTCCTGCTTTTCACTTTTGTAAAGCACCAAGCAAGGCTTCAAAAAGACAAAAAGCAATAATAGAGGAGGATTTTAAAACACT
>NW_005054303.1:13228910-13251824 GCF_000277835.1 Geospiza fortis | reverse complement strand
AAGTCTGTTCCTCCTTCCCATCCACCTCTTCCCAGGTGTGGGAGCTGTGCAAACCTCTCTGTGCTGGACTGCCAAGTCCTTGCTGTGCACTGAGGCAGCTGAAGGGAACTCAGAAAGGGGATCTTGGATGATTTGTTTCACCAGATGAGGTTTTTGTAAGAGGCAGTTATTAAATCTTGACACAATGCTGGTGCTGCTTTAGGAGGAAAATGTTTTTTCTGAGCTTCTCACATTTGGTACTGTCTGATTCTCTGCCAGGGAATAAAGATGGTAACAGCTGAATTTCTCATGGGACATAAGGACAATACTTTTGTCCTTAATACAGAAAAGCAAGACAGAGAAGGAAAGGACTCTTGAAGCTTCCAAAGAACTCTCTGTAATGACTTCTGTGCTATTTAATTGCCTCTTTGCCATTATGGAAAAGCTGTATTTAGGCTCTGCAGTTCTGAACTGATCAAATGCCTCCATTTTCTTCCAGGTTCTGAAGGATCAAAACACAGCTCTGCAAGCTGAAGTTCAGAAGTTGCAGACTCTGCTGTCTGAGCAGGTACAACCAGTGTTTGCTGAGCTTTTATCAAATATCTTCTGTGCTTTTAATTTCTTCAGTGTTTTTTCTTAACCTGGCTGTAGGCTGAGCTGGTTGATGTCAAAACCTGATGCTTTTTTAGGTATTTTCTCTTCTGTGCAGGGTCAAGTAAGGCAGTTGTGGCTGTCTTGTAGACCTAGTCAGGAGTGTCCAAACAAAATCTGGATTTTTTTCCACTCCTGAAGACTTACATAGCTTAACACAAGCAAGAACTTATTTCTGCAACCACTCTGTCCCTTGGAAGTAGAAAAGTCTTTACCTTGTGATGTCTTTTGTCTCCTGCCCTGTATTTGTGCCCATGGCTCACCTGCTGCAGTGGTGCTCACAGGGTGCTGCAGGTTCAAAGCTGTTGTGTTGTTCAGCTCCATCTCCTTTGGGATGTTCTCTGGGAGAGCCCATATGAACATCCCTGACTTTGCACCATTGTGGAATGACAAAAATTCCTGAAACACTGGAATAAGACTGGCAGGAGAGGAAACTTCTCCTGTACTCCTGTTAGTCAGGAGCTCCCTTTTGGAGCTGCTCCTTTTACTCTGCTGGAGAACCAGACCTGCAGCCCCTGCTCCTCTGGCTCTGGCTGATCTGGTGGCCTGCCTGAAGGGCTGGAGGTGATTTTGCTTGCAGGCTGGTTTATGTTTCCCACCTGCTCTCTCACAGTGTGGTGGAGTTGAGGAATCACAAATGTTCTGCTCAGTGAGCCTCAGGTGGAGCTTGTGGTTCTGATAAATGCTGAAAAGGGGCAGATTTTTCAGGTACTGAGCTGGCTGCAAGTCCAGCAGTGTAAAACCATCAAGGCATTTGGGCTGGATCTGTCCCTCCCCTGAAAGATTGATTTTTTTCCAGCATCAGTATTAGACACATGCCATGAGGACTTTCTCTCCCTACTTTGTTTTCCTTTCTGGATTAGTGTTGTAACCAAGCTTCTGGTGAAGTTGGTGCTTTCCAATTATTTGCTTTTTAAATCCCAAACTATTATTGATCCAATTAATGATGGCCCTATTTTTTTTTCTTCATAGACAAACAAAGACTTAATAGAGCAGATGGAAAAAAGGTAAGAGACTTTGTTTTGAATCAGAAGCTAAAATAAAGATTTTGGTGGCAGTAAGGTTACTGTTGATAGCTAACTGCCTTCAAAGTTAAATTCTCTTTTTTCTTAATTTTCACTCTTGCTTTTTCAGCATGAGAGAGAGGGATGATAAAATCAAGACAGTTGAAGAGCTGCTTGAGGCAGGACTCATCCAGGTGGCTACTAAAGAGGAGGAGCTGAAGGTAAAATCCCTCTTATGATCTTTTCATGGGGAAATGGCGATTAAGTGCTCTTATGCAAGATGAATGTTGGAGTGCTCACAGTTCAGTCTGAATTCCTTCTGAACAGGAAAAGCACCTTGTGAAGATGAGGTTAAAACCTTTTATGTAAGACAGACTAAGCATGAGCATCAGTGGAGTAGAATAAATACTCTCTGTGCTTAGTCTAGGACAGATTTTGCCAAAATACCCTTTGGAATAATGGGAATATATTTCTAGAGCTGTACATTTGATTTAATCCCCAGCACACCTCTCTTGAGGAAAGGGTGTTTTGTAAAAACTTGGTATTATAGAACTCCCTTTTTTTTGGTCTTAGTTGATAATCTGAAGGGTTAAGTGGGTTATGAACTAGTGACATTTCTGGGATGGTGATAAAGTTATTTCCTTCCTGTTTATTTCTAAAGAAGGCAGTGATGAGAAGCCTGGAGAGCCAGTACAGAAATCCCCCTGTCTGTTTGGAGCTGGCTCTTGCTGGAAAGGCTGTGTCCACCTGGGCACAGCCAAGACAATGTTCTTCCCTTTCCTAACGTGCCTGAATTCCAGGGGCATTGCTGCCCCCCCTGTGCTGGGGAGGGCTTGTAAACCCTGAGGTGACTGAGCAGCCAAAGCTGTGAGCACCCCATAGACTCCTTTAGGCTGAAAAACCCCCTGAGATCAAGCCCAGCCATCCCCAGCCCTGCCAAACCACATCCCCAAGTGCCACACCCACGTGGCTTTTAAATCCCTCCAGGGGTGGTGGTATTTTGCAAGTTATTTGTTTGAAATAATATTTTACAAATTTTTTAATAATGCTGACAGTGATGTTTAGATTCTGTGATTTTTATTCTTGTAGTACTGTTCTGTACAAATGAAAATCTTTGAATTCTTCTTTATTTTGGATGTTATTATTGACTCTAGAGTAGGATCTAGATTGTTAAAGCCCATGCTGTTATATAATTTTTATTTATATTCCCAGAGTGGTGAGAAGCCTGTCTCTGGGAGAATCCCAGTATTATGTAAATACAAATAAATAAATGGGCTGTACAAAAGATGGGCTGTAATATGATTTGTTACGTTTGTTTTTCTGACCTCTCGGCTCAGTTACAGCACTCTCACGTTGCCCTAATTTCCTATAAATTAGTGTCCACTCCAAGTTATCCGTGGTGAATAATTAGACTGTTGAATACTTTGGCTCCAACACCTGCAGAGGGGAGTCTCTTCCAGACTTTCAAAGTCTTTCACTTATTCTAAAAGAAATTACTTTTCTCTCAAGCTTAACACTTTTTTCCCCCACAAACGAGGCTTTCATTATCTCTGTGTCTGCTTTCAAAGGCCCTGAGAACGGAGAATTCATCTCTGAGAAAAGAACTTCAAAGCCTGCAAATTCAGCAATCAGAACAGGTAGTACTTTTCATCTAAAACTTTTATTACACCTAAACTAAATCTGAAAGAATCTTGCTGTGGTTGCAAAAGTCAAGGGAGGAAGGTGGAGTTGCCTTTGAAGCCTGTTGGCAAAGCATCCTGTTTTCTTTCAGCGTTGGTCTGGGAGCTGATGCTTCTGTCAAATCTTTCCTTTGCAGAAGTGTCAGAAGCAGGGCAGATGTTCAGGATCCAGGCAGTGCTGCCTGGGGCTGGTTTGAGTTTGAGGGTGAGGGGTTGGAACACAAACCCTGTGAGGAACCCCTGAGGGAGCTGGGGCTGCTCAGCCTGGAGAAAAGGAGACTCAGGGCTGCCCCCATCACTCTGCACAGCTCCTGAAAGGTGCCTGTGCTCACCTGGGGCTGGGCTCTGTCTCCAGCAGCACTGACACAACCAGAGCACACAGCCTCAAGCTGTGCCAAGGGAAATACAGGTTGGATATCAGGAAAAAGTTTTTTACAGAAAGAGTGATAAAGTTCTGGAATGTTCTGCCTGGGGAGGGGGTGGAGTCCCCATCCCTGGGTGTGTTTAACAAAGCCTGGATGTGACACTGGGTGCCAGGGGTGAGTTGGGGCTGGGTTGGACTGGATGATCTTGAAGATCTCTTCCAACCCAGTGAATTCTGTGAATTCTTTGAGTTTGCCATGCTCTGAAATGGTTTGGATCTCCTTTTGCAGAAGCCTGGAGCAGCAGGCATGGCTGGCAGGCAGCTTGTACTGCCTCAGCTTCATGATGAATGCTTGAGCTTCCCAGTGTGAATCCCCACTCTGCAGGTGTCACTTATCCCCTTTCTCCTTGTGTCTGCTCAGTGACACTGTCAGTGTTGTCACTTCTGATGTGCTGGTCAGGAAGGGCCTTTCCCTGACATCCAGCTCTGCTTGGACACCTCAGGAGGGCAATTAGCTCCTAGAAAATCATGTCTGGAAGAGGGGAGGCACAGTGACCCTGTGGAGATGTGCAACAGTGTCAGTATTAAAGGGCAGCTGATGAAATGATGGTCCTGAACCTCACCCTCTCCTGGTAAAGTTGGTGTGGGTTTGCTTTTGTTTTCCTGGAACTTGCAGCAAGCTGAGTATTACCGCTTTGCCAGGAGCTGGAGACTAATTTTCTCAGGAGCAGCCAGATTAGTAAAATATTAGGCTGCTACATAGTTCCTCCAGTGCCAGAGAGCTGCAGCTCTCTATCCTCACCCCTCAACATTCACAGATTGTTTTGCTCTGTTCTGTTTTTCCTAAGATGAAGCTCTGTTTTTCACAGGTTTCCTTCCAATCACTGGTGGAGGAACTGCAGAAAGTGTAAGTTAGTGCACAGATTTAATTTTTGATTAATTCTCTCTGTCTTTATTCCATGACTACAAGTGTATTGCTTCCCTGAAATAATTGCCTTTTGGCTGGGTGAAGTGTGTGTGTGGCAGGAAGCATTTCCATTTTTGAAACATGTCACAGCAGATCAATACCTGCTGAAAATTCAGTTGCTGCTCTGCTAAGCAGTTAATTTCATAAACCTGGCTTTGACTAGGTGAGGAATTGCTCTGATTTGTCAGATAATCATTTTTGTTCAGTAGGCTCTTGAAAAGGAATAGGATTGTCCCCTGTGTGTTTTAAGTTGATAAATACTTTGCTGGAATGTCCAGTGAAGGCTGATTTTAAGTGTGTGTCATTCCAGGCACTCTTGATTTCTTAATTTGCATTTTTTGACTGTAATAATATTGATTTAGCATGTGAACTGCTGGTCATATAAAGCCAGCTGATTCTGCACTAGTCCCAGTCTTATTCTCCCTATTTGTTCCTCCTGCCTGGTCCCACTGTGGATCCCTGAAGCTGGTGATGGGATGTGATGTGATAGCAGGACCAAATTCTGTTTATTTGCTTGAGCAGCACATTTTTTTTCAGCCAGCTTATGGTGTTTCTCTGCTCTTTTTAAGGATCCACGAGAAAGATGGAAAAATAAAATCAGTGGAAGAACTCCTACAAGCTGAAATCCTAAAAGTAGCAAGCAAGGAGAAGACTGTTCAGGTATCTGTGTGCAATCCCTGCAATTCCTTTGTGTGTTGGTGCCACAACCACATTTGTCTGTTACTGCATGGCATTCTACAGTGATCAATCTGTAGCATCCATTTTTGTGGTGTTTTTGTGTTTCCATTGTCCAACCCTGTCTTGTTTTGTCATTGAAAAGGCTTTGACACAGGAAATAGAGGCTCTGAAAGAAGAAGTAGGAAATTCCCAGCTTGAGATGGAAAAACAGGTAAAATACTTTAGTGGCAGCAGTGTGAACCAGCCTTGCCTTGGATGTGCTGCTCACTGTTTCTGTTCTAGTGTGTTCTGTTTCACTGGTGAATGTCCCTGGGTAAGGAACTTTTTCATGCTGGAGCTACACTGTTCTTGGATATAAAGCCATAAAAATGTAGGATAATTAATGATATCCTTCAGAAACCACACACCTCTGGAAGCCTGAGCTTTTTGGGCTTTTAGTATAAAATTTGGCAAGAATTGCTGTAGTTTAATGCATTGCAACATGAGCTCTGCCTGGGCACACTGTCCCTGTAGTAAACATGAAACCCTGGGGCATCCCTGGGGGTGACAACTTGGAAATCTCAAGTGCTGAAGTTACTGCTCCTGTCTGGCCTTTCTGTGTTGCTGGAGCAATACTACAGGCTCAGGTAAAAACCAAGACTGTTTATTTTTTTTTCCCCATTGCCCAAAAAGAGTTCAGTCTTGGCACAGTCAGTTTTACTTTAGCTGTCAGGAATGCAGGGATGGAGGAGAATGGGCTTTTTTGGCATGATTGCTGTCTGGCATCCAAAGCGAGGGAAGCCCACGTTTCCTCAGGGAGCCCATTCTGCAGGCAGCTCAATCCTTTGTGCTGTCAGGAAATGTGCTTGTTTGTGTGGGTTGTGATTTTGGTCTGCACTCTTTTCAGTCCCTTTAGCTACATTCCAACGTGTCACCCCCTGCTCAGGGTTAGAGTTTTGTCCTTTTTAGGCAAAGCTTCACAGAATGTGTTTCCGCCTTGGGCTTTTCCTCCAAAGCAAATTTCCAGGAACTGAGGGAGTTATTTGTGTGTATTTCCTTCCCTGGAACTGTCAGAGCCCAGAAAAAAAAAATGCAGTTTAGATTTGCTGTTTCTGGAATGCTCTGTGAGGAATGCTTGCTCCAAAGGTGATGTATCTGTGCACCTTTTGGTTTCCTGCAAACAGAAGAGAGATTTTTGGGAATGTCTGAAACTCCTGCTGTGTTGTGGTAGAGGATTGGCAGATAACCACTGTCAGGCTTTCACACAGCATTCAGAAGTAACATTCCCACTAAATCTTACATCTCCAATCCACATTCAGCCTAAGAATGGGAATTTAAGGGATTGCTGACTTTTCAGAGAGCCCCAAAAAGCACTTCCTTATGCGAAGCTCTCAGTGGCCAGGGATGATCTCTGTGGTTGGAGCTGCAGTTGACAGTGAGGTGGTTGGTGGTCACAGTCACTCTCAGCTTCTTCCTCTGTGTCTCCTGTGGGCCTGCTTGTTGTTCCCATTTGCACTGTTTCCTTTGCTGCTCTGGAAGTCATATTTTAAATGTGGAGAATGTAAATAGTTGGAGACACTTGGTGCCTTGTAATTAAAAAAAGTGCATTTATGCTTACTGCAGTAAATGGTGCCACTTTTGAAAATGTCTGGTAGTTTTTCCCTGTGTTTCTCCATAGAGCAATTTTTAGCATTTGTGTGCCTTTTCCATGTGCATTGAACTGAAGTGCTGATTATTTTCTTTAGGTCACAATAACATCACAAGTCAAAGAGCTTCAGACTCTGTAAGTGCAGTTGTTCGTTCTGGTCTGCCCTGTGCACCCCTTAAATTCAAGTCAGGATGGAGGGATGTGGGCAAGGCATGGTGGAAAACCTGCTTTGGTAACACCTGAGCTGTAGGGTGGGGAAATGATCAGTCAGTCCCTTGTATCCCCAGCTGGGGAGGAGCAGGGAAGTGTTTTTGGGTGAGGAGAGCACACGTTTGTGAAACCCCTGCAGTGTGTCAGCACAGTTTGCTTTCACCTAATGAGCAGTGCCACTGATCAAGGGCATCTCCTGCTAACCCAGGCTGAAGTAGAAGTGCTCACACATTGGTTTTTAGTAGGTGAACTGTGCATGTGCCTTTGATCACAGATTCTGCTTTTGTTAGGTGCTGTAAATCATAGGATGTTTTATTTCCAGATGGATGAAAGAGCAAAGGGTTTATGCTGTGTTTGTGTGTGTTCAATGGCACAGGTTGAAGGGGAAGGAAAAGCAGGTGAAAACCATGGAGGCCTTATTGGAAGAGAAGGAGAAAGAGATTGTTAAGAAAGGAGAATGTCTGCAGGTAAGCTGCTTTAATATTCTGAAGGGAAATAAATTCTGTTGCAGCTTGTCTGGCTGGGAAAAATAAAGCCACACTTCTAACATTGCTTTTTATCTATCCAAAGGGTCAGAAGGATACAATTGCACAATTAACCAGTAAAGTTCAGGAGCTGGAACAACAGAACCTGCAACAACTCCAACAGGTACAGCCTGCAGAGTGGATGTGGTTTGGGAGTGCTGCTTGGTTGAACAGGAAGCTGTTTTTTCTCCTCTACCTCACACAGAGAATTTGCATTGGCTTCAACTTAGAGATGTTTTAAATCCAACTTGACTAAGCTGTTTATAATGCAGAGAGCCCACTAGTTCAGCTGTGTTCATCCAAAACAGGTTTTACATGGCTAGCAAGTTCTGGGAGGTTTTAACTGGGATGATACTGTGCATAAAGAGGAGCTTTGGTGGTCTGAAAGCCTTGGAGCTCACAGACAGCCCCAGCTGTGTCCCAGCCGCCTCCTTGCCAGGCTGAAGCAGCATCTCTGCAGGGCTCTGGTCATGCAGGAGCTTTGGCTGTAACTGAATGTAGCAGAATCTCTTGAAGTGGTCAGGCTGTGCTGTGATTCCTCCCTGCCTTTCCCTGGGCTGGAATATTTTGGCTTTTGATTTCCTGCACTGGACTTGAGAGCAGACAACTGGACAGCCTCGAAGCCAGGTGTTACTTAATGGAAGAATTTTTCCAATAAGGTGGTATTCTGGCTCAGTTTGGATTTTTTGTTGATGGTAAAAGGAGGAGACTGAGTTGAACTTTTATTTTGGGTGGATGTCTAGACACAGGCATTTATCCCAGGGGGAAGATGGAATGGAGAGCAATTGGCTGGTGTGAAGTTTGGGATGCTTGGTGTAAGCTCTGTTTCTGAAATCCATTATGTGATTAGATATTCTTGGAGCAATGCCTGATGCAAAATTCCTGGTATTTCTTTGGCAAGTGTCTTGCAAGCTGTGTGTTGCCCCTTCTCGTGCTGTTAATTTAGAAACTGTGCCATCAAAATGAGACTGGGAATTACTTTTTCAGGTACCTGCTGCGTCCCAAGTCCAGGACGTGGAGAACCTGTGAGTATGCAGAGTAGCACTTCCTCAAGTGCCTGCTGGGAATATGCATTGAGTTTATCTCCAGCTGGAATGTTTGAATTGCTGTCAGGAATTTCATGGGCTTTGCTAAAATAAGCTGTTAGTGCTGGTGCCTGCTGCCATGCCTGGTGTCCCTGCCCTGAGCTGTGTGCTCTCACACTGGGAATATGCACCCAGGGCTCTATTAACCAGTGGAATTGCTGCTGCTTCTCATGCCTGGTGCTAACTCCTCCTGCTGTTCAGCATGTTGGAGGCTGCAGTGCCCGTGGCTCAGTCGGTGGCAGCAGCAAACAGATCCGGTTTGTGCCATTTTCAGGCTGACATGAAATAGCCAATTCAAAGCTCCTGTTTTATGGAGGAATGCTGCCAGGCTTTCCTCTGCTTTGTCTGGCTGCTCCAAGTCAAAGGAAGGTTGTGTGAGACTGCCAGAAAGGGCTTTGTCTGCAAAGCAGCTCCTGGGCTGTGCTGCTGTCCCAGCAGAGCTCAGGTACAGTCTGTGTGTGGTACCTGAGGCAGCCTCAACACACAAAATGTATTTATCTCCTGCTGCACAAACTGCCCCAGTGTGAGTGGCTGTCCCTTTTTAGCATAAATTCTTTTAACATTTTTTTCCCTACTTTAACCCTTTCTCCTTACTTTCCAAACTATCTCTGCAGGTTGAAAGGGGAAGAAGAACAAACGAAGAAGTTGAAAGCTATGGTGGAAGAAAAAGAGAGAGAAATTGCAAACCAAGTTAAACAGTTACAGGTAAAGTTTTGATAGAAACACCTTATCTTGAGGAGTGTGTATATCTCTATATATATATAGAGTATATGTATATGAGTGTATATCCATATATAATATATCTATTTATACATTGAGTGTATATTGCCTTTTTTCTTTCAACAGGATGTGCAAAAAGAAAATGAATCTTTCAAAGCTCAGATACAGGAATTAAAGCAGGAGAACTGCAAACAGGTACAGCTTCCAATTGCAGTGTTACTGAGAGAAGTCAAAAGTGAGTGGTGGTAGCTTGCATGGATGGCATGGAAAACCAGGAGTTGTACTGCCCATGGAAATCCAGGGGCACCTTTGGGGTTGGGTTGTACTGAGCCAGCTTTTCTGGCTCTTGCATATCTGTTCCTGCTTCCTTTTATCATATGGATTTGCAGCCTTGTGCTCCTCCTTATGCCTGCTGTGTTCCTGGCCAGAGGAGGCTGCACAATTCCCTCAAGGGCCCAGAGTGCAGCTTTGTGGTGTTGCAGCAGTGCCTGTGAACAAGGCACATCCTGGTCTTTGCTGTTGCTCTGCTCCTAACTCATCTCTGATCTCTTTGTAGGCATCTCTGGCTGTCCAAAGCGAGGAGCTTCTGCAAGTGTGAGTACTGCCAGGTTGTTGAATGCATTAGAGAATTGATTCAGTTCACTTAATTGCTCAGGAAATTTAGAAATAAATGCCAAATGTACAATATCAGACTACATGAAGTGGCCAGTAAAAAAGAAATAAATTACTGTCTTATAGAAGTTGAGCATGGGAGATTCTGCTCACAGTGCTAATCCTCAGGTGTAATCTCCTGCAGACAGACAGTGCTGGCAATATGTTGTGCCCACCATAGAAGCAAGCCTTGATTGATGTTATTTTGAATGCATGCCAGCTCAGCTTATGGCTGAAGAGTTAAATGTTGGTGTTTCAAGCAAAAGTGACAGGCTTTTCTCTTGGAACTTCAGCTTAGCAGAGTGTTGTTCCTATTACAAAATCATGTGGAAATCTCTTCCAGGGAAAACCTCAGGGGTAAAAGTGTGTTATAATGTGGGGCTGAAGCACATTAAATAACTATGTGGTAGCTAATGCTATATTGTGCTAAGCAAATTGCCACTGTCATGCATTTTTAGCTGGCTGAATTATTTGTCTTTCAAGTTAAATGACTTACAAATTGTGGATTATGTGCTTGAAAGGGAACACTCTCCTCCAGCAGGCGGTGCCTGTTCTGTGGTGTTGTACTGGCGTGGGCTGGCTGACTCTACCCTCAGCTAATGTGTTGCCTTTCCATGGCCCTGCTAAATGTGTGCAGATGCCTGTTGTAGGCAAACAACAGCTTTACAATGGGTTTGCTCAGGCTGAGTGCTTCAGGGAGCAGTGGGAAGCAGGCGATGCTGCCAAGTCAGTGAAAACAGCTTTTCAGAGAGAGCTGAAAAGGGAAGGGAAGGCGAGTTAGTGTGTGGGAAAGGGTGTCAGTGCTTCACTGGGAATTTCTTCAATGTCTCCTGACTTGTTTGTGGTTCCCTTTGTTAATTCAGGGTTGCAGGCAAAGAGAAGGAAATTGCCAATCTCCAGAGCGAGCTCGCCTCTCAGAGAAATGCTTTTGAGCAGCAGAGGAAAAAGAACAACGTAAGGAAATTCTTCCCCCACCACTCCAGAAAACCCCCAAAACAGCCAAACCTGTGTTCCCAGCACTCCTTGAGGCCTGGGGCATTTTGCAGAGAGTGTTTCTGACAGCTGTATCGTGTCCCTGGGTGCTCCTTTCCTCTTGGGAGTGACCCAGCACACCTGACTTCACTGCTCAGAGTTGTGTCAGCTCCTGGATTTGTTGATTGGATGAGCGGAAGGAGACTTGCTAGGGGACACATCCCACAGCAAGTTCTTGGATTTGGATTCAAACCTGGTTAACCCTGTTCAGAAACATGTCCTTTGCCAAGGGCAGGGAGGGTGGGAGGAGGAAAGGAGCTGTGCTCTGACAGAGTTCTGGTCCTTGTGTGGGGACATGGGGCAGGAATTAGCTTCAGGGAGCTCAGATCTGGCTCTTCCCCTTCATGAAAGTGGCTAATCCTGATCTTCCAAAAGAAGTGAAGGACTGAGCCTTCCTGCAGCTGCTGATGGTGCAGTCTGGGTTCTTTGTAGATGGAATTAAAGATTGTATCTTCTATCACAGAGCTGTGGAGTTACTTCCTTGTAATGCATTACCTGTGCAGGCAGGGGAGTGTTATCTTTTAACTTATATGGAAGAAAGTTAAAATACAGGGTGTTTATCTCACCTGTCTCTCCTTGATACCTTGTAAAATCCAATGAATACCAGGCAATAAGCTTTATTTCTTAATAGTCAGACAATCAAAGGAAAGTGCACAAAGAAAATATTGAGAACTTTTGAGCAAGGAGTGCTGTTTAAGAGCTGAAATAAAGTAGAGAGAAAGAGGCTAAGTAGTCTCAGCAGACAGATGAGCTGGAAAGGTAGAACAGAAGGTTTGTTTCCTGCAGAGTCACAAGGTCTCAATACCCTTTGTGCTGCAGGCAAAGTCTGGCTGCTGCTAAAGGCAGACCAGGCCTGTAGGTCCCAGCTTTTTCTCAGTTTTATCCAATGTTGTGTTTATATCCTGTGAACAGCCCTTAGGATTGTGGGCTAATAAAAGTGGTGAAGTAAAACTAGTGTAGGTCCTTGCTAGGCTTTTGATGAATTCAACATGCAGCCTTTCCAAAATAACCCTTTGCTAAGGGAGATTTGCTCTGAGGGTTGGAAAAATGAAATCTAAAATCCCAGGCACTGTGATCTCCTTGCTGCAAGGCCCCACCATCTTTCAGAAGAGCTGTGAGGCTGCTCTTAGAAGAGCTCTCAGGCTCTCACTGATTGTGTTGACATCTTGTGGAGTACACGTTTGATGACCTCGCCAAGAAAGACGCAGGAGGGTGGCACCGTGGCCTTCCCACGTGGATCTGGGATGTGCTCACCTCTTCTGAGATCCCAGAGCCTCCCAGGAGGGCTGCTGAGCACCAAACCAGCTCTCTGTGGGTGCAGTGGAGAGAGCTGCAAACCCTGAGCTGTGCGTTCCCGAAATCAGCGCCGGGGTTTGGGCTGAGGTGCGGTTGCAGGATCAGGAGTGTAATTGTGCACACCTCCATGTCTCCTGGGTCCGTGCTGGGTTCTGCACTGCAACATGCCTAACACTCTGTTGTGTAATCTGTGGTTTGGTGTCTGTGTTCCTCACTACTTTTGAAAACTTCCCTCTTTTCTTCTTACAAGTGCAGTCAAAGTGTGGGGTCGCTGTGGTGATAATGCTCTGCAGTAACATTTGCATCAGTTTTGGACACAGGGGCAGGTTGGGCAGAAATTGGCATTTTTCCCTCCCACTTTTCATTCAGACTCTTTGAACATCACACTTGTTTTTGCTAGTGTATGTCATACTCCCCAGCAAAATCACCTTGCAGTAACCAGCATTTAAATGCAAATGGTGGAATGTAATGGGAAATATTTCTCTGAAGTAAAAGCACAAACAGTTTGAATATTGGCTGAACTGAAATCATTCTTTCTAAAAATGATTAGGACCTTCGGGAGAAAAACTGGGAAGCAATGGAAGCATTGGCATCAACTGAAAAATTGCTGCAGGACAAAGTGAACAAGACTGCCAAGGTTGTAATGTTGACTGCTAGAAATGATGCATTAAGCTAGAAGCAGATCTGCAGCTGGTTCTTTAAGTGAAATGGAGACATTTAACTTTTACTGCAGTTTAAGTATATTCTCTTCTGAGTGATCATTCGTATACTTTCACCTCTGCTTCTTCCTGTTGTCTTTAGGTTGTTTGGTTTTTTTTTTTGAATGGTTAGTTTGTGGGCATGCTGACTTTTGATTTCTGTTTGCATAATTGTTAGAGCTGTTGTGAATTGGTTTTGATTTGTGGGGAGCTGCAGATGAAAAGCTGTGCTGGTTAGCAACTTGCTTTCTTCTACTGGGCTTTGGCTGTGCTTGAGCAGATCTGTTGGACCTGGGAAGAACCAGAACTAAATTACTATTAAAAAATCTGGGAGCTTCTCAGAAAATTCTCACCACAGCTGCGAATTTCCTCCTTGAAAGCACGTGAAGCTTAACAGGGAATATTGGACCAATGTTCAAAATTATATGGGATGTGAATTGCTTATGTTTGCCATGGGCCTGATTCAGTGTTCATTGCCACTGTGCAGAACTCAAAAAAAAAAAGCATCCAACTAACCCTAAGAGCAGCAGTCAGGCAGCCAGGAGCAGAGGAGCTCTGCTTTGGGGTTGTGTGTCTGTTCTGGAGCTGTCTCTGTGCTGGCAGGAGCCTGTCCCTGCTCTCACTGTGTGCTAGTGCTTGCCTGCTTTCTGCTGCAGCTGGAGGACTTCAGCAAAGCCTTTTGCCCCTTCATGGTGGCTCCTAAATTGCTGCCAACTAACACCCAGCACAGCCTCACCACCTAATGTCTCCTGTCTGTTTCTGTCTCTGAATCTCAACCTGCTCACGCCACCGATCCCTTGCAGCAGAGGAACTCAGAGCAGCACTGATGTCAAAGGGAAAAAACCATCCCAAATTATCAGTGGAGGATTTTGGCTGAAAGCTGCCCTTGTGTGCAGTGTTTCAGGCTTTCCACATTTAAGTTTAAATGAGAGGCTGAGTGTTGTATGGCTAAACTAACCCACATGTCCTGTGGCTGCTCTGCTTTTAATGTTAAATACATGGAAGGGCAGATCTGTGGTGCCTGTGGCTCTGGGTATTTATATTTGCACAGCACTAACAAAAAACACCTGGAGATTGTCACACAGCTCTAATAATTATCTCCCATTGCATCCAGGGTTGGGAAAAGAGGATGTAAGTGGCTTCCTCTTAAGTGTTTAAAAGTAATGTTTGAAAGTCTTACTTTCTTGGCCTGGTTCAAATGTGCATTAACACAAAGTTTCCTTTTGATTTTAATTCTCTGTTTCTGAAGTGATGACGTTATCTTACGGTGATTTTTTTCACACCTAAAATTATCTTAAAAATACAGATTGGAAAATAAAAATAGTTGATTGACTAAACTATTTGATTTTGAGCTCACTTCACTTGAGTGGCAGGGCTGGTGTGATCTGTGGGTGCAGTTACTCAGCACAGTGCAATTTGTGTTGTGGACAAGTGAACAATGGTGTAATTTCTGTACAAACAGGCTAGATTGGAGGAGAACTTCAGAAAATAAAAGCTTAAGTGAGAGCAAATGCAAAGGCCAAATTCTGAAGCAATTTGGTGCCCATTTCTGAAGCAATTTACTGCAATTTTAGACACTATAGCTCCTTTCTCACTTAGAAAAAGACTTCCTGGGTTAAGTAAATTGCTGTAGGCAGAGGAGAGGCTGTTGCCAGGTCGGTGAGTGTGGTGCCCAATGTCACCTGTGCCCTCCTCTTGCTTTAGGAGAAGCAGCAGCACTTGGAAGCTGCCGAGGTGGAGACGCGCCAGCTCCTCCAGAAGCTCTTCCCCAAAGTCTCTCTCCCTCCCAACATGGTAAGAGAAGTGGATCTTCTTAACCTCCTGCTGGGGTCAGGGAGCTCTGCTCCTGCTGGGCTGGGCAGCCCTGGAGTGTTTCCTCACAGCCCCTCTGTCCCAACGGTTTTGCGGTGAGCTGAGAGTATCTCTCACTGGTGATGCCTGTACTTGCACAGGCAAGCAAAGCTATGGATGAGTTGCTTCAAGAAGTGTTAAAAGAGCAAAATAAAAGTTATTATCTTCTGGTTTTTATGCCCCAACATCTGATTTACCTGTCTGTTTTACCTTGTGTCTCACTGAGATAGTAAATTTTCAGGGGTGGATAATGCCTGCTGTGTTTGCTCACTGGCACAATGGGATCTCTGTATTCCCAACCTTTCCAGAGGAGCTGCAGTGCCTCAGTGACACTTAATACAATTTAGGGGGCTTTATTTTGTTCTCAAGCACTGATTTCCAATTTTCTATTTTCTATTTTTGATGGCTTTCAGTGATTTTTGGTGAATTTCAGTGATTTTTCAGGGAAAATGCCCTGGGTTCATGGGGTTCAGATAGGGTGAATAACATCAAGTGAGTCTGGAAACATGGGTGCATTTCATTTATAACCCCTAGAGGTTTTGAATATTCATATTTAAAATTGTTCCCAAATGTGCTAAAGGAAGTGTCCTGATAAAAAGACTTTCTGTAACGTTATAAAACAACCTTCTTAGAGTTACACAGCATCTGCTTGAAGTGCTCAGGGATTTGGGGGAAGATTCCTTTGAATGTTCAAATGCTTATGCAGAGCCCTGACACTCGCAGGGAGCCCTCTGTCACCCAGCTGCATTTCAGCTCATCCAGGCCCCCCTGAACTGTGTGTGTGTCTCATCCCCTCGTGCTCCTGGGCTGCTGCCAGCTGTGTGTGGCTGAACAACAGCCATGGGGCTGTGTGTGAGCTCCAGGGACTTGGGGCACTGCTCCCTCAGCAGTGGGGAGGGAAATGTCCTGAGGAGAGCTCTCCTGAGGTTATTCTCAGCCTAAACTGAATGATTTCCCAACAGAGCCACAGTGAGTGGATATGTGGGTTTGAGAAGATGGCTAAAGAATACCTAAGAGAGGCTTCAGGATCTGAAGATGTCAAGGTAGGCTCAAAAAATGGACAGCTGGTGTGTGGGATAATGGATTTGTCCAGTATAAATCTTGAAAATTGTGCTGTGGGTTGGGAAGTTCAGGTTCTCAGGCAAGTCATAAGAAAATTATTTCATATTAATTCTAGAATGGTTTGGGTTAAATATCTTCCATTTCCAGCCCCTCTGCCTTGGCCAGGTTGTTCAAGCCTCATCCAGCCTGGCCTTGAACACTTCCAGAGATGAGTCAGCCACAGCTTCTCTGGGCGACCTGCTGTTCAGATATTCACAGAAATGTATTTGCATCTTTGCTAAGTACCTTGTGGAATTGTGAGTTCATCAAATTGAAAATCCCCATTCTCTTTTTTTTTTTCAAGTAATGGAGTTTTTTTTACAGTAACTCAAAGTTTGTGACTGAGTATTGAGAGTTGTAGGTGAACACTGCACTTGATGTTATTTTTTTGTGGGTTGGAAAGACAGACCTCCCCAGGAGTGATCCCAGCTTGTTGAAATAAGATGAATAGAACTGAAATCCATCCACTGGGATGTGACTCTTGTGGTGCCTTTCCTCCTTTGCCAGGCTATGGAGCAGAAGTTGAAGGAGGCTGAGGAAATGCACATCCTGCTGCAGCTGGAGTGTGAGAAATACAAATCTGTTCTGGCAGAGACAGTAAGTGGGATGCCTGGTCACCTCTGTGATGTTCCAGCTGCCTTTCTTCTGCTCTGAGCTTTCAAATCCCTCTCTCTTCTTAGGAGGGGATTTTACAAAGGCTACAGAGGAGTGTGGAAGAGGAAGAAAGCAAATGGAAGATAAAAGTTGAAGAATCACAGAAGGAACTTAAACAGGTATTTCTGAAGTTGTTTTTTTTTTTCCTCAGCAACCAGGCAGGCTCTGCTTGAAGTCACAGGGGGTGTCTGAGCTCTCTGAAGGCAGGTGTGGAACAGCCCTGGCTGCCTGGTTTGATGTGTGCGTGGCCAGGGGATGAAAAAGGTGAAGCCTGCAACAAGTATAATAGGAATGATTCCTCATATCAGTGGTGTTCTGGTGCTCTGATACTTTGCTTCCTGTAAAGGCTGGGTTTTCATTTTTGAAGGAATCTATTTTCACTAAAGAGACTGAAAAATTGAGGATTTGTTGATATCTTTAGATTTGTGTCACTATTTCTGTTGCCATTTTTACAGAAACAAGAAAAACAAACAGCACAAGTATACGGTCTTTGGCCATTATGATAAATCTGTGTCACAGAATGGTTTGGGTTGGAAGGACCTTTAAAGCTCATCCAGTTCCACCCCTTGCCATGGCAGGGACACCTTCCACTGTCCCAGGTTGCTCCAAGCCCTGTCCAACCTGGCCTTGGACAATTCCAGGGACGGGGACTCTTTTGCAGATGCTGCAGGAAACAGCCAAATAATAAATAATAATATTAATGCTGATGGGATAGGAAGCCAAAGATTGACTGTACAAGTGTCCCATTAATGTGCCCAGAAATATAAATTTTTCTGATCTTGGTGACTTGGACTCTGCTTTTATTGAGTACATAGGTTTTATCTGAATATATTTGTGAGCAGATATGGACTCTTTGTGCTAAAATTGAAGTATCATAGAATCATAACAGTTTTCTGAAAGCTGTTAAAGTGCTGCTCAATCCATTATGGCCAACTAATTACATTTGAAATTGCCTGCAAAGCTTTCCTTTTAGGAAGGCTCTGTTGATAGCAAAAGTGGGAAGAAAAAGAGCTTTTATGTTTATTTTCTAATCTAGAATTAAAGTAGGTCAAACAGCTTTTTTTAAAAAGTAATTTCTAAAATATCTCTGCTTAGTAAATTTGAGTGCCACTGTGTGAGCCTGGCAGCAAACAGATGATTTATAAACATCTTGTTTGAGTGGCTTATAAAGGCTGTCAGATCTGGAACTATAGATGTGCTGCCATCTGCTGCACTTACACAGCCCCAAAAAAGGCTAAAAATGCTGGGTTTGGGTACATGGATGGTGAATACTCCCAGTCTGGGAAGGATGTTTTCCTTACCATGGCTAATGGACAACTGGATTAGTGCTTCTATTCCAAATCTTTCAGGCATGTGGGCTTCTAAGTATGTCAAAGAACTTGAGCTGGGAATAGGTTGGAATGGTGTAGACTCAGTAAATTGAATTATTTGAGTGAGCATCTTATTTTGTTCAACCACTCTGATTTAATCTCTAATATTTTTAGGATAAAATATTGTAGATAATTTCTACAACCTTGTGTATTTATGCAGAGTTTGTCTCAGACCAAGCCAACTAAATATCTTTATTTTTTCCCCCAAACTGCAGATGCGTTCCGTGGTCACTTCTTTGCAGCACGAGGTGGAGAGGTTAAAGGAAGAAAACAAAGAAGTTGAAACTGTAGGTGCAGGTGGTTTTTTCTTCTTGTCTTTGAAGCTTTCTGTTGTTGAAACACAGTTTAGGCTTGTGCTGTAAATCTGAACTTCTCCCAGCCTGTGCTGCAGTTTAACCTGAGCCTTTGGGGCAGGGTTTTTAAAAGGCAGAGAAGCTGGAAAGTTGTTCTGGTTTTTACTTCTGTACTCACCCACTGGGGCTCTTTCTTGGGAGTCTGAGCAGTTCACTGCTTGTTGACAATCATGGGCTTGATTCTTTCACTTTTTATCTTATTTTTGATGTTCAAATCTGCAATCTGATGTTTAAATCTGTGCGATCGCTGGGCTTGAAATGCTCTCTAAACATCATGGAATATTTGATAGAAATTTACAGCCAATTATAAGCAAATAATCAAGCCAGTAATCAAGCAATTGATACTGCAAGAAAGCACTGGAAACATCTGTTTTAACTCTGTTTTTCTGTTTCTAGCTTAAAAAAGAGAGAGAACATTTGGAAAGTGAACTAGAAAAGGCAGAAATAGAACGATCTACTTATGTTTCAGAAGTCAGAGAGGTAAACCCAATTGTCCAAGCTGTATTTTTTTTTTCTTTTGGTTACCAGTTGCCTGGCAAACTAACCTAGTGCTTAGCCCCTGTGGCTGAGGAGTTTGTGTGCTTGTGACCTTAGGCTAGAGCAGCACACTAATAACTGAGCAGAAGAGAACGGGCATACCAAGGAGACAAATCCTAAAAACTCTAAACTTCATTTCAGCTCAAAGATCTCTTGACTGAATTGCAGAAAAAACTTGATGATTCATATTCTGAAGCAGTAAGACAGAATGAAGAGTTAAATTTGGTAAGAAGCTTGTTGGGCACAAACGAGGCTCCCAGCATACGTCTGAAGCGGAGACTTATTTCAAATCCTGTCTGTTCTGCTAACCTCTTCAGCCTGATATTTTTGTCCATTGAAATCATTTATGTAGTCTGACTTTTACAATTTGTCTCTTTTCTCTGCTCCTAACAATAGCATGTCTGGTTCTTAAGACTTTTTCCCAAAGTCTGTAAGACTTTCATTCCTGAAACTTCTTGAGAAGATTTGCAGTGTAGGCATATGCAGCAGCAAATGTAATGTCCTTGGAGCAGCAAAAGTGGTGCTCTCATCAGTTTGACTGGAGGATTATTCTCCTGTGGTGGATTTTTTTTTCCCCCAAAAGCTTTTGAGGATGCAGCAGTGCTATCCCTGCTCTGACTGTGCAGAGCCTTTTCCATCCTGCTCTGTATGAACAGAAATTGGCCAGACCCAAAGTTGGATGAATTCAGAGTATTCAGCCATTCAGCTGCTGACACCCTGCTGTGGCTGAATGGCTGTGCTGGCTTGGTGCTTGCATGTGTTACAGCCTGTTTGGCTGGAAATGCTTCCAGCCAATAATGCTCCTATAGCAGCTTTCTCAAGAAGGACTGGGATTAACAGGATAGACCTAAGGATGCATGGTTTTCCATTTTGAGCCCTTTCCCTTCTCACTTGTTTCAGTGACCTGTTTTTTAAGGCTGCAGGAGCAGTCAGAGCCTTCCTCTGCTTGTGTTTGGCCAGTGCTTTCCTGCTTTTGAGCCAGAATTAGGGAGAGTTGTCCCTGTCACCGTGTCTGTGGGATGTTTGGACAACCAGGCTACTGCCACTGATGGAACTGGGCTGAAATAGCTGATTGAGAAAAATAACCACCACCACAGTAACAGTGTGCTGAAGTTAATGGTACACTAGCCTCAGCAAGCAAAGCCTCTCGTTCTGAAAGCAAGGAAAATGGGAATTGAATGCATATCTGGGAGTTAATCAGTAAACACCAACCTCTTTGAGGCAACAATTTATTATGTCTGTGCACAACAGAAGCTTAAAAAGCTGAGCTCCCTGCTGGGGCAGCTTGAGTGCAGTGTGATGGTGCTGTGCTGGTGGGAGTTGTGAGGGTGTGTTAAACAACCAGCTCCATGCAGCTGCCTCAGGAATGCTGTCCTGAGTGTCCTATTCCTGAGGAATAGAAATTGTGGCATTTCAGAACGGGTTCCCCACTATTTAAAAGGTAAGCGAGTGAAAATGCAGAGGAGCTTCCTCCAAATGTGTAAGCCTAGCATTCACCAGCCCAGGTGCTGCAAAGGGGGAAACCTTCCAAGGGTGAGACAAACACAATGTGTAGGTTTGGAGTCAGTAAAAATTCAGGGCTCTGAGTAGCCCATTGTTCCCCCCTTTAATCTCCTGCTGGCTTCCAGGAAGATTGACAGCAGTAATAGTGAACATTAGCACAGCACACTTCAGAGGCACAAATCCAACAAAATTGGCACTCGAGCTCCTTGTTAGCACTTCTGTTTGAGGCTCAAGCCTCAAGTGCTCTGCCTGGTTCTGTGTGCTGTATTGAAGAGCAATCAAAATATCCTTTAAAAAACTGTGTATCCTTTGGAAAGGCTGCAGTTTAAGTACTGGCTGCAGCCAGTAGCAAGTATTCATCCCTCTTGACTGAAACAGTTCCACTATTCTGGATTGAATCTAAACACAATCGACAAGTTAATATCCCCCTGTCAGTGATTTATGCCTTGATGTGCCATTAACAGACTGGTTAAGTCAACATAGTTGTAGTAAGTGGTGCTTTATTAAGATGATAAGTAGAGCTTTTTAGTTTATTCAGCAGTAGAGAGACTGTTTAGCCTGCTCTAGCAAGATGACAATCTTCATTTTTGCATATTTGCTGTGAATTAAGTTGGAGTCTGGGCTGACTCCCTTGATAAGAATGCTGGAGAGGCTGATGCTCCTCCTGGAATGGAGTTGAAAAGTTGAAACCACTTGTAAGGAAGCCAATGCCAACCATGTTTTTGTCTTCTGCAGTTTCCATTCTTTACCTTTATCTTTACAGATGGAGTCTCTTCTCTTTGACTGTCCTGGTAAACCTCATCATACATGTCCACTAATCCCCTGTGTGCAGTAATTGTTAGTAAATCTTACTCCCTTTGCAGTCCGTGTGCACTGGGTTAATCCCTGGGACAGACAGAGGAGATCTGTGTGTGGGAGTGGAACTGATTTGCTTGGTTACTCTTTTGCAGCTGAAAACACAGCTAAATGAAACACTATCAAAACTCAAAGTTGATCAAAACGAGAGAGAAAAAGTAGCTGGTGACTTGCCCAAGGTAAGCAGAGACCCTTAGCAGTTGCACATATAAATGTTAGCAGAACCCCTCAATGTCTGTAGTTTTGCAGTGCTGGAAATGATGATTTGAAGGAACTTGATTTGAGCTGGTGGGGTGTCTTGCTCCACTGGCTGGGACTGTAAGAGCTCTACCTGCATGTCAGAAATGCATGAAACTGCAGCTAAAATGAAATTATAAAACTGCAGTTAAAAGCTCTTGTTTAATCATCCTTCTTGAAAGACTCCCCTGTTCATGATAATTTTATGCCAGTAGGTACAAGTGGTGATTTGGGGTTGACAATTCTTCATTTAAAAGAAACCCCAGCCTAACAAAAAGCCCATCCCACAGCCCTCCACCCACACTACAAGTTTTTAAATCCAGTCTCAAATGGCAGAGGGTTGCAAGCTGCTTTACAAAGCATCTGCCCTTTTGCATGTGGTGACATATCCAGTGTAACCCAGGAAACTGCAAATCCTAAAAGTTGGATCTGTGCAAGCGTGATGGGACAAACAGGTGGCTTTCCTGTGCTTTTCCCCAATGACAAGATGGGTTGGAGTGGAAAATCTTGAAGCATCAGAGGTCTCAGTGCTGTCTGTCACTCTAGAAACAAACATGTCATGGGAGAATTGGTAAATGGAGACAGGAATAGCCTGTGGAGTGCTGGGCTCTGGCTCCAGCCTCTGCAGCACCTTGTTCCTCCAGGATAATATCAAATTGGGCTGAGTTCTTCCAGGGTTGGAGTGGGAAATGCTGTTAGGGGAGCATATTTTGTCCTGGACAGGGATAGATGATCACAAAAACACTGGAGGAGGTGAGAAGCTAAAGGAAACCTGGTGTAATAAAGAATTTAAAACATTTTGCTCTGGATAGTTGTGTTGGGTGTTGACATACAAAACCAGCTGTGCTGATGTCCATGGTTCATGGTATATCCTACATAAATACAGAGCTGGGGTTAGGGTTTTGGAGACCTGCACTCCTGCTCTTGTGAAATTTACTGCATGATTTTTACCTGATAACCTGATGTGAGACTATTAAGGTTTCCCTGTAGGATTGCTCTCAGATGCAGACAGGCTGACATGCCACATGCTGATTGTGAGGAGACATGTCACTCTTGGCAAATGGGTTGGTCCCTGGAGCAAATCTGGCCTAAAACAGATTTCCTGGCATAATCTGGCATAAAACAGAAATCTTTCCTGCAAATGTGGCATAAAACAGAAATCTTTAGACAGAGCTAAAGATTTCCTGTGTCTCTGATGCTCTCAGGGGGATGGGGCTTTGCTCATTGTTGTGCTTTCCCTGTTTCTTCCTTTCTTTTTTTTTTTTTTTTTAATATGTCTTTTTTTTTA
>NW_005054303.1:13222502-13228900 GCF_000277835.1 Geospiza fortis | reverse complement strand
AGTCTTTGGCAGCTCTGGAGAGAGAAATTGGGAAGGTTTTTGGGGATGCCAATGTTATTGAAAACAGCGACGTTTGCACAGACTCGGTGAGTGATTCCTGGAGCTCCTGCTCAGGGGCCACTCAAATCTCAAAGTGGTAACTTTGTGAAGTGAGGCCCAGCAGAGGAACAGGATGTTTGGGTGACTGGGGCTTTATCCAGTGCTACAGCTTGCCAGGGTGTCAAGGATTCACTGGGAATTTTGCTGCTGTCTGGATCGTGGCCTCCTTCCCGTGCCTCACATTTGCAAGGAGGAAGGGGAGGGATTCTGGGCTTTTGGTGGGTTTTTTGTTTGGTTTGGGCAAAAATGGGGAGATCCCCAGACTTGTCCCTTCAAGAAGGGAAAAGGGAAGCCAAAAATAACTCTGCTGATGACTAATTGGGCTGAAAACACTGTGGGGTTGGCCCTTCTGACATCAATAATGCCAAAGAAAGGCAGTCTTGCACAACCTGTAACACTCAGAGATTCTCTTGCCAGAACATGGTTCCTTCTGCTCCTCTGCAGCTGTGGCCAAGAGCCAGAACTTGATTTCAGCTGGAATTTGTGTTGACCTTGATGTGGCCCAGCAGCAAGATGTTGCTAAGATGAGCTTCAGCCCTGAGTGCTGTGGGTGGGTGACTCTGCAGGCTGGAGGTGTTCCTGTATCCTCCAGCAGTGACATTCCAGCTTTAGGGTCTGGAATTGGGATACAGGTGGCTCCCCTGAGCCTGTGGGTTGCTGTGAGCACGGCTGGGTGTGGAGCTGGTCCTCAGAGCATTGCCCTAAAGACACCACCTGCACAAGGGCTAGGGCTTTGTCACTGGCTTTTCCCATCTCTGGCAAAAAGAGCTTTCACACCAGCCCTGGAACAGCTTCCCAGAGGGCATTTGGGAAGGCTGAAGGAGATTCTTTCCCAGCTCAGTGGTGTCAATGGAGCTCATTCCCCATTTTTTCTGAGGGACAGAGTGGAAGGAGCTGCTGTCATTTGAGGGGCAGAGGAGAACTTGCTGATAGCACAGATAATTTACATCAGCGCCTTTTAGCTGCTGACCCTAAATGGCTTCATCAGCTGTGAGAGGAAGCTCGGGGTCCTCTGAGGAGAGCTGCAGGAAAGCCTTTGCAGTCATTAGCAGGGATGAAATGGCTTTTCCAGGCTCATCACTCATGGATGCTGATGGAGCCCTGTGCTGGGCTGGCTGTGGCTGAGCCAGAGATGCAGCTGGGCCTGGGAGATTTCAGATGTGCCAACCCTGGGAGCTGATCCCTGCAGGATGGGAGAGCTGCTGAGCCCTCCCTGTGCTCCCAGGGGAGGCCAGGGGCTTTGGTGCTGATGCCTTGGGAAGGCTGACCTAGAACTGAGACTAGACTGAGTTAAAGAATAAAGTAGGGATTTATTAAAAAGCCTCAATGAATCCACCTTGGGCAGCACAGGAGCCCAGCCAGGGCTACACCCAAGATGAACCAAAATGGTCACAAAATGGGCAACCAGTCATGGGGTCTCTCATGTGACCGTGTTCACAGAGGTCTGAGGATGAGGGAAGAGACGAGGATCTGACTCCATGTTTCAGAAGGCTTGATTTATTATTTTATTATATATATTATATTAAAACTATACTAAAAAAATAGAAGAAAATATTTCATCAGAAAGCTAGCTAAGAATAGAAAAAGAAAAAATGATAACAAAGGTTTGTGTCTCGGACAGAAAGTCTGAGCCAGCTGACTGTGATTGGCCATTAATTAGAAACAACCACATGACACCAATCACAGATGCACCTGTTGCATTCCACAGCAGCAGATAATCATTGTTTACATTTTGTTCCTGAGGCCTCTCAGCTTCTCAAGAGGCAAAATCCTAAGAAAAGGATTTTTCATAAAATATGTCTGTGACACTCTCACTTTGATCAGTTCTGCTCCATTTGCATATTTGAGTTAATTGTCCAATTATAGCTTTAGCCCCTGCAGTCCCATCCTTCTTGTTTTTCTCTCTCCAGCGCACGGTGTTTGTGCTCTTGGGCTGAGATTTGGATCATTTGTCCTTGGTGCCCAGCTGGAGCAGGAATTGTTTTGTCTCCCTGCTCTCTGCACAGAGCTCAACATCCCGTGCTATGAATCCCAGACCCTCACACTAAAGCAGCACAGAATGTGAAAAATAGAAAAGCTCAAACTTGAGGCATCAGTGCCAGTCAGGAGCTGTGTCCCTGTCTGCAGCAGCTGAAGAAAAGCCCCCTCCAAAGCACTCCCCAGCTCTCTGTGCTGTGCCTTCATGGCTTATCCACAGGGACAGCAGTGCCATCAGAGCCATCAGCCATGGCATCTGTGGCTGGTGGCTCTGGGCAGCCCTCCTGAGCTGGGCTGTCACCAGATGTGCCCTGTGGTGGCCCAGATGTGCTTGTTTGCTTTAATTGCCTTACCTCACAAAACCCCTGTGGCTCTCTCATTGCTCTGCTCTTGCTGCACATCGTGGGGCCCAGGTTTCTGCCAGAATATCCATGGCTTTATTCTAAAGAGGAGTGTGGAAAAACAGTCCTAATAAACCTGCAATTAAGCCTTCATTAGTAAAAATACATTAATTGTCTAAGCAGCACTCTTGACAGGTAGCCATTGGCAGAGGCTGGAATTAGAACATTATCTTTTCTCCAAGCCTTTTCTGCTGCCTTTTTTTTTTGACTCTTTTTGAGGGGAGAAAAGGAAACTGTCTCCCCAGAAGCCTAAAAACCCAGCTGAAAATAGCTCTGAGATCAAAAAAGAAAGTCTTCCAGCTACTTCCACCTAGCAACAGTGCATCTTTTTTTTTTTTTAACTAAAGACCTGAAAACACATGCTTGAAAATGAACATATTTGTTCCTTCTGGGTGCTGGAACCAACCCACAAAAATTGAGAAATGATACTTGCATAAACCCTCAAACACACTCAGAGTGTTTTCTTTAGACTCTTTTGCTTTCTATTTTAAAATAGACCATTTGGGGTTTCTAATCAGCTGCTTTGTCACTTATGGGACCAGCTGATGACTAAAGGGGGCTTTTAGTGTGCTTTAAGGAAGTCATTTATATTCAGCAGCTTGCTCAGGCACTGAGCTTATTTTGAGGCTTATGTGCAATGTAATGTGCTTTCCCCCCCAGATCTCAGTGCAGAGCAGTCCATCACTGGAAACTGGGAATGCCAAGTGTGTGAAACAGCCAAGGGGGATCTGTCCAGACTGTCCATGTCCTCTTGTAGCTGCTGGGTCTGAAATCACAGGGGCTTCCCCACCACCCTCCTCTTCCTCTCTTCAACCTCCTGTCCCAAAGAAATGGATCACAGAATCCCAGACTGGTTTGGGTTGGAAGGGACCTTTAGGACCATCAGTTCCACTCCCTGCTGAGGATGGGGACACCTTCCACCATCCCAGGCTGCTCCAACCCCATCCAACCTGGCCTTGGGCACTTCCAGGGATCCAGGGGTAGCCACAGCTTCTCTGGACACCCTGTGCCAGGGCCTCACCACCCTCACAGGGAAGGGTTTATTCTGTTTATCTGACCTAAATGTTCCCTCTTTCCCCCAGGTGATGGAGAGCACAGGGCTGGGGCTCAGCAGTGTGAGGCAGCTGTGCACCCCTGGGTTAGCAGGAGCTGCAGGAGGACTGTGCTGAGCCCAAATCCATTGGGATCTGGTCAGGATTGGCCCCAGGAGGATTGGGGATGTGTCTGTGATTCATGAGTGAGCACTGCCTGACATCAGTGAGGTCACAGAACAGAAGGGGGAATGCAGTAAATGAGGCAGGGAGGGAGGGAGGGCACTGGGGGCTCCTTCCTTGCTCCTGCTGCTTCTGTGCTGCTGCCCAGGCTGCCTCACTGCTGGTCAGAGCTGGATTAATTCATCTATTGGCTGCTAATTGCCTTTACCTTTCCACTTCCATCAGGCTGTGTGACACTGCTAAGCCAAGTCTCAGCCTCGACAGACCTGGTTTTCTACTTTAATAAGGGTAAAACAGGTTAAGGCTACCCTAATACAGATCCAGTGATTTTGTTACAGTAGAAAAATGTTTTCCAGTTGCACAGGAGTAAGAGCTTTGCTGTAGATTGTTTTGTTCTCTTGTCTGAGCCCAGAGTGGTTCCTGTAATGCTGCAGGTGCTTGAGTTTGATTTACTGCTCATTTTGCATTTCCAGCCAAATGGGAGCAGGGAAAATGGCCCTCTCTGAGCTCCCTCTAATTTCCCTGGAGCTCTGGGGAGAGATTTGCACCCACATTATGCATCAGTCTCATTCTGTGGGTAACACCAGCGCGGGGCTGAGGGATGCTGAGAGCTTGCAAACACCTCTGTGGAGCACTGGGTACTTCTGCATTGCTGACACCATGGCACAGTTGCTTATTTTGTGCTGTTAAATTTCAAGGAAAAGCTCTCCTGCAGGTGATCTGCATGTCTGTGTTCTGGGCTGAGTAAGGAGCAGTAAGGTGGGTGTGTGTTGGATGTGGAGTGCTCTGTGCATCTCTGGAGGAGTTAATCAATAAATATAATAAAATGGGTTAATTAATCAATAAATATATAATAAAACAGGGATTACACAGCACTGTTAGCCCAGCAAGGCTGACAGGCAGGGAGGCAGGAGGGGGAGAATCCATCTTCAGCTGTGACACTTCCTGATTAAGAAACTGTTGAATTCTTAGAAAAAAAAAAAAGGCATTTACTTTTGTTTCAAAACACAAGCTCAGCATTTTCATTTCAGCACAGGAAGCTTTCTAGCTTGTGGTAGCTTTCATTTTTCCTTTTCTTCCTGTTTTCTGGTGCTTGGACTGTTTGAAGCCCTCATTTAAGTCCAGGTGTTGCTGGCAAATGGGAATTTCCCAGGGGTTTGGAGCAGAGGGTGAATCCATGGGATGGCTGTGGGTGGGGAAGGGTGTGGGTCTCCAGGCAGCTGTTCCAAATGCTGTTTCACAGCTGGAGCTGCCTTGGGCTGGGCTGTTGGCTACTGCTGAGGACACATCCCTCAGCTCCTCAGTCACACCCAGCCCTTGGTGGAGCAGGAGTTTGGCTGTTCAGCTCTGGGGTCAGGAGTGGTGCCTGTGGTGCCTTGGGAAGGCTGAGCTAGAACAGAGACTGGACTGAGCTAAAGAATAAAGCAGGGATTTATTAAAAGGATCTTCCTCAATGGATCCTTGGGCAGCACAAGAGCCCAGCCAGGGCTGCACCCAAGATGAACCAAAATGGCCCCAAAATGCACGGCCGGGCACGGGGTCTGTGCCTGGGATCAGTTCTGCTCCATTTGCATCTTGCAGTTCATTGTCCCATTCCAGCTTTAGCCCCTGCAGTCCCACCCTGCTTGTTTTTCTCTCTCCAGCCCACGGTGTTTGTGCTCTTGGGCTGAGATTTGGGTCATTTGTCCTTGGTGCCCAGCTGGAGCAGGAATTGTTTTGTCTCCCTGCTCTGTGCACAGAGCTCACCATCCCTGATATAAATCCCAGACCCGCACACTAAAGCAGCACAGAATGTGAAAAACAGAAAAACTGAAACCTGAGGCATCATCTGTGCACCCTGGCCTGTGTTATAAACCACATCTGTGGGGTTCAGCCAGGCTGGTGGGGAAATAACCTTTGGGGCTGGATCAGCTGTGGTTACCTGCACAATTCCTGGAAGCAGAGAGGGCTGGAGTCCCAGGCAGGGGGGTAGGAGCTGGATGTGCAGGTGATTTCCTGGAACAGGAAAGGGCTCCTTGACTTTGAACCATGTTCTCCTAAAACATGGCCATAACCCTCTGACTGACAAGAATTGTTCCCTTCTGCACCACGAGTTGTAATTTTATACAGAGGATCTAATTCTGAGCTTTCTTGGTAATTAGATTGTAAATGAGTTTTTAATGTTTTCCTTTTTTTTTTTTCCCTTCTTCCAGGAATTGAGTGATAAAAGGAGAAATGTGGTGGTGAATCTCACCCAGGATGTGGGTCACCTCAAGAAGCTGCTGGTGTCAGTAAGCCAAATGCTGTCAAAGGGATGAGGACACTACAGCCAGGTGGGTGTGGACAGTGACCCCCCCAGTTCAGCTGCTGGGAGGGACACTGGTGTGTTATGGTGGGGCTTTGTTCAAATTAACAGCTCTCATGTCAGAATATGAGACTTTTTGCAATCAGTGAATTATTCAGGTGGGAAAAGCCTTCTGAGACTGAATCCAGCCTTTCCCCCAGCTCTGCCAAGGCCAGCCCTGACCATGTCCCCAAGTGCCACATCCAGGGACGGAGATTCCATCACTGCCCTGTTCTGATGCCTGACCCTGATAACACTTTCAGTGAAGAATCTTTTCCTAATGCTCATCCAAATTCCACATGCAAATCATAAAAAGCTCCTGGTAGGCACTGGATTTGTTCCTCTCTGGATGCACATGTGAATTAGCTGAGACTTATCTTGAGT
>NW_005054303.1:13215513-13222492 GCF_000277835.1 Geospiza fortis | reverse complement strand
GGGAGGTAACTCCACCCCTCCCTGCTACTTCCTGCAGCAGGATGCCCCAAGTTTTGTTCTCCCAGAGCCTTTTTTCCTCTTTGTTTGCTCCACCAGCAAACTGTCTGCACTCCCATGCTCTGATTGCTTTGGGATGGAGGATATGGAATAACCCACAGCAGTGGCTGGGAGTGTCTGAGCACCAGCCTGTCATGAGCTCTTGAACAGTTACAGACACGTGGACAAGGCTTTAATTTTAATACTCAGCCAGCTTGGAAACCTGGTGATTCACAGAATTCACAGAATCACTGGGTTGGGAGAGATCTTCAAGATTGAGTCCAACCCAGCCCCAACAGCTCAACTCACCCCTGGCACCCAGTGCCACATCCAGGCTTTGTTAAACACACCCAGGGATGGGGACTGCACCACCTCCCTGGGCAGCCATTCCAGAACTTTCTCACTCTTTCTGTAAAACACTTTTTCCTGATATCCAACCTGTATTTCCCTTGGTGCAGCTTGAGGCTGTGATGGTTGTGTCAGTGCTGCTGGAGAAAGAGCCCAGCCCCAGCTGAGTGCAACCAACTTCACCTTTCCGGGAGTTGTAGATAAAGTTAAATAACCCAGAGTCAGCTGAAGGTTGGATAAGCTCAAGACATGGAACTTTTAAAGGAAGCTGATGCAGATTTGGGTCTGAACTGGGAACTGTTTGTTTTGGGAGGCAGCACTAACTGAGGAGTGTCAGAGCTGCTTTCATCTGCTGAGGATGGGATTTGTTGCATTCCTGATTCAGGAGCTTTTTATGCTCCTGCCTTTGTAAAGCAGGGGCAGCAGAGCTGCTTGGGTAGAGCAGGGGCTGAGGGTACCTGCGTGTCCAGGAGGGAGGGAGGGAGATGCTGCTGCACCTTGGCTGCTCTGGGAGGCTGTTCCTGCTCAGCCTCCACCACCCAGGCTCGTTCCCCTGGGCTTCCTTGTGCCTGACACCAAGGAAATGCAGGCAAGGTGCTGGAATTATGGAATTATTCTAACCCTCCTCGGGAGGCTGCTCCTCTGACCTGGTGCTTTGTGTTTCTCTTGCAGAGTGAAATCACGGGGGAATCGTTCATTTGAGGATAGCAGAAGGCATTGTATTATATTTTGCCAAATTAAAGCCTTATTTATGTTTTCACCCTTTCTACTTTGTCAGAAACACTGAACAGAGTTTTGTCTTTTCTAATCCTTGTTAGACTACTGATTTAAAGAAAAAACCCCAACTCTGTAGACACCTCCAGAGTTTAGTTTTATAATAAAAACAAACCTGTTTGGATAATTAGACCTTTACATTCCTGGAGAGACAGTAAACACATAATCTTTTATCTTATTTTGCTCAATAAAACTTGTTCAGAAAACTCCAACATGGTAAAGTCACCAGTGGGAAATGACATTTTAATACTGATGTTGTACACTGTTTTACTTAATTACATTTTTGGGATTAGCTGCCTCTGACTTCAACCTCAAGTAAACACTCCTTTTTTTTTTTTTTTTTTTTTTTTTTTTTGGTTGCTAATGTAATCAGTTTTTGTAATGGTGTCAGCAAATAAAGGGATGCTATTATTCAAGGTGTTCCTGCTCTCTTCTTTCAAGTGAGTTTGGATAACTCAGGTGAGGTTTCCACCTCTCCCCTCCCCAAAATGAGCATCAGGCTGCACCCACTGTGCTTGTTTTTGGGCAGAGGAGGAGGCACCAGGTTTTAAAAAAGACAAGAAATCCCCATCAAAGGGCCATGTAAATTGTGGTTCTGTGCCATGTGTTGTCTTTGGGGAAGATCAGGGAGTGCCAGGGGGGGAACAGCTGGAAACACTGGATGTGACAAAGCCAGTGGTGAGCAGAGTGTGTCCATCTGCCCCAAATCCACCCCCTGGGTGGGATCTGGGCTGGAAGGAGTTCTGGGACAGGGTTTGGATGCTCTGTTCCCTTGTGCTTTGTTGGGAGTAAGTGTGGGCAGGGTCTTTGATGGGACAGGGATTCTGTGGGGAGATCAGGTGGCCCCTCCTCTGTATGTCAGAGGAACCTCTGAGTCCTGTGGGATTCTGCAGTGGGCAAGCTGAGGGGTGGTTTGATTCTTTAGACCACTTGAGGATGTGATTATCTGAGGGAAGGTGATAAAACAGGGGTCAGTCGTTAATTGGGGGTTAATTGCAGAGGGGAAACAGATCAAACTGCTCACCCTGAGCTGTTCACACTCCCCTCTGTGCTGTTTTTTAGTTAATATTTGGCCTTCACCAGGCAGGAGGTAAAGAAGCCTCTTCCTTACATGGTTCCAGTGATGTGCATCATGCCAAGTCCTGCTGAGAGCTGTGAAATAGCTCAGAAGAGGGAGAAAAAAGCCTGGAAAATGTGGTTTCCTCACAGCAGGAGCTACCCCTGGGCTCCAGCTGTGGCCACTGAAGTGTTGTGTTCCATGGAGTTAAAACTCAAATGCCATTAGCCTGACTTGTGTGGGTGTTTGATGTGGAAAGTAGAAACACCTCTGCAACTGCAGGTCCAAGGAAAACCTGAGCCCTGGAGGGTCTCCCCACTTGCCCTGGTTGGGGTCAGAGGCTCTAGCAGGTGACCAAACACCTATTTTGGGGTGTAATTGGCAGTTTATTGGACCCATGCAGGTTTGACTGGTTTAAAGTGATTTAAGAACATCACCCAGGAGTTTCAGTGGTGATGGTTTGGGCTGGGGGTGTCCCTATGGCTCTGATTCTTTCCTGCCCCTAAGGGGAGTCCCCTTGGCCACCCATGCTGGGAAAGCTCCTCTGGAACACCATCCCAATGGGAACTGGGCTCTGCAGGTGAGGTGATGTCCTTTATTTCCTTCAAAAGGTGGTTTGTAAATGCTGGTGGTGCCTCATTCAATAAAGAAATAAAATAAATAAATAAATAAATAAATAAATGCTTTTGGAAGGGACAGCAGAGCCTGGAGAGCCTCTGGATCATTCCTGTGTCTCCAGGCTCTTGACTTTGTGTGGGCTGAGCTGCAGGGCAGGGGGTGAAGGTGCTGCTGCAGTGCTCAGCTGAAAAGGGGAGAGATTTGCAGCATCATTCCCTTTCTCTCTTGGCAGGAATTCTCCCTGGGGAGGACAGGAGATCTTTTTCGTTTTGAAATTTAAGCTCAGGTTTTTATTTGGCTTTAGGGGATGTACAGAGGTGTTAGAGGCAGCTGTGGAAAGATCCCCTGGAAAGCTCAGCTGAGCAAAGCCTGATCCCCTCTCTGAGGGGTGAGGAGAGGTCAGGCTGGTTCCCCAGGAGCCCTGGCAAGAGGGAAGGATGCTCTTTTCATCTCACTGTCCTCTCCAGCCCTGCAGAAAACACTGCTCCTCTCCAGTGTGGTCACTGAGAAATCCCTCCTGGGAGAAAATGGGATGAGAAAAAAAAATTTAAAATTGTGGGAAGCTGATTGATCAGTGTGAAGGTAGGGCTGGTGCTGGTGTGCTGCCAGGGCTGGGATCTCTGCAGAACTCCAGCCCTGGTGCCCAGCCAGGCAGGAGAGGAGCAGGATGGTGTCTGCCTGCACTAGAGGGAGACAATGGCTGATGGATACAGGGATGCTTTGCTTGGAAAAAAGCCCAAAGTGGGATGTTCAGATGCTGGCAATTGGATTTTTTCTGGTGTTTGTTTATTTTTTGGAGGTGATTTGCACTGGGAGAGGCTGCACTGGGTGATGTGGGGCTGAGGGCTGTCTGTGAGGTGCTGCCTGTGCAGCCTGGCTCCTGTACAAACCCGGCTCCTCCTGCTTTCAGTTCAGCATCTTCCCTCAAAATGGGAATGGTGATGCCTCAGGTTTGAGCTTTTTTATGTTTCAGATTCTGTGCTGCTTTAGTGTGCGGGTCTGGGATTTATATCAGGGGATGGTGAGCTCTGTGTACAGAGCAGGGAGACAAAACAATTCCTGCTCCAGCTGGGCACCAAGGACAAATGACCCAAACCTCAGGCCCAAGAACATAAATAAAATGGATAGAAGAGAGAAAAACAAGCAGGGTGGGACTGCAGGGGCTAAAGCTGGAATGGGACAATGAACTGCAAGGTGCAAATGGAGCAGAACTGATCCCAGGGACAGACCCCGTGCCCGGCCGTGCATTTTGGGGCCATTTTGGTTCATCTTGGGTGCAGCCCTGGCTGGGCTCTTGTGCTGCCCAAGGTGCATCCATGGAGGAGATGCTTTGGATAATTCCCTGCTTTATTCTTTATCTCTGTCCAGCCTCTGCTCTAGGTCAGCTGTCACATCACTGGGAGGTGCAGGGGAAGGCTCTGAGGTGTCTCCCTGAATTTGTGCTGCCTCTCCTGGGTCCCTCCCAGCCTTTCCTGGCTGGATCCAGCACTGGGGAGCAGCAGGTTGTTTACCCAGGAGCTGCTGCTGCCTTTTCTCAGGCACTGACTCACTCAGCTATTTATTCCTGCGATTAAAAAAGGAAAGCTCATGCAGCTTTAATTCCACCCCAAATAATTCAGCTGATTTTGCCATAAGAACCCTCTGCAGTGACACAGCTGTGTCCTCCCGGGGGTCCCCGTGTCCCCCTGCTCCCCGTGTGACCTTGGCTGTCTCCTGCAGCTCTCTCAGGGGTTGTTTGCACTTTGGTGGTCACCAAGGGTCTTGCCAGGCTGGGTTTGGCACAGGGGGTGTACTGGGGGATCTTCTGTGGGTCTTGGTGGAAGCTGAGTGGAGGGAGCTTCTGCTGGATGAGTGGGAATTCCTGAGGGAGCATCCAGAAGGTGAAAAACTCCAAATTTCTGCCAGACTTCAAGGTTAAACATCCAGCAAAAACTCCTCCATGGGTCCAGACTTGGCTGGAGAGGAAAGGTTTTGGGGAGAAAGCCTCTGGTGATGCTCTGGGATGTAAAGTCTCCAAAAGCTTTAAAACAAATTGGAGATGATTGGCACTTTCCCAGCATTCCAGCTTTCTCTCACATCCTGTTGGAGGTGCCACAAATCCCTATGGATCCCCTGGGCAGTGGCTGTGGGGGGAGCAATGGGCAAGGGCTGCTCCTTGGAGGGAGATTTAACCAAAGATCTTCACAGAGGGTGTTTTCTCTCCCAGACTTGCTTAAAATCAGGCTGGACTCGTTCCTGAAGGGTCAGATTTTGCTGAGAGCTCTGCCTGTCACAGGGGCAGGATCAGGGTCTGAGGTGGCCTCCTCTGGACCTTCATGTGGATGTCTTGCTCTGTGAGACTGCCACAGCAAACCCATCAGTAGAAGTCTTGAGGAGTTTTCCCAAGTCTGTAGGAATGAGCAGAAGTGCAGGAGAACCCATGGGAAAGCCAAGGCTTGCTCAGGAGCTCACTGGGGAGGTCCCCTGTGCTGTGTCCCCTTGCAAACCCCTCCTCGTGCTGTCACACAGGGATGTACCAAACACCTCAATTCTGAATTTCTATGTTTCTTTTTCTCCAAGGGCATCTCTGGGAGGGTGCTGGGGTGGCTGCTGGAGGTGCCCCTGTTCTGATGTCCCCTGTGCTGGGGATGGGTGCAGGTTTTGCATCCACAGCCCAGCCTGCACATGGCTCCTTGGTGCCCGTTTGCATCTTCCTGTGGGGATGCTTCTATTTCTGGAGTGCTTGCACCTAAAAATACATCTGCAGGCTCCTGGGGAAGCTGCTCTGCATCACTGAGGAGCTAATTAAACTAAGGGAAACGCAGGCCCTCCAGCTGGGCTCCTTCCATGTTGCTGGAAATGTTGTGGGTTTGTTTTATTCGTGTTTTTGCAGCGACCCATGTTGTGCACAGGCACGGCCCAGGGGTTTCTCCTTCCTCTGTGGGAAGGGCAGGTTTGCACCTGGCTGTTTGGGCATTTTTTGTGCAGCTGTGACCCCCCCAGACCCTGAACTTCAGCCTCAGCCCCAGTGTGACCATGGCAGGACCCCTCAGTGGAGATGGGATGGGGGCCTGGCAAACAGCTTTGAGTTTCACCCTGTAAAATTCTGCAGATCTGGGGTTCAAATCCAGCTCAGATTTTGTGCTGAGGGGTCCCATGGGCTTTGGATCTCCAGCCTGGCCTTCAGCAGTTTTTGATATTAACAAAACCACTGTCAAGTGTGGCTGTGGGCCCTGTTTGTGTCACTGTGGGACCACGAGAGGGTGGAGACTCTGAAGGTTCAAGGCCTTTGTGATGTTCTCACAGGATTTATTTGGGTAAAACACCCCTCACCACCTCAGCCAGGCTGAAAGCAGAGAAAATAAAGACCCCAAAGACAATTTCAAAGCTCACATCCAGAGCCAGAGTGTTCCTGCAGCACGCCAATGCTGCCCAGGGCCATCCTGGAAGAACCTGATCTCTTGCTTAAACAAATGGGCTCATCCTCATCCAACCCTACTGCACCAGGGTAGGGGATAGAATACAACCTGAGCTGCACCAGGCTGGGGATAGAATTCTTTAAAACCAATAAATATTTCAGGAGCAGAGGGAGCTGGTCTGTATCAGCACTGCTGGCCCTGGCTGGTCATTATTAATTCAATGGATGCAGGGGTGAATTGGCTGAGGAAGCACAACAGCTGAAATTTTCAGTGCTGCTTCCCCCCACATGGCTGAGATGATTTGCTGGATCTTCAGTGACTCAGAATGGGGGCCCAGCCTTCACCCAGGTGTTAAACACAGCAAAAAAAAGGTTGTTTTGCACATGCCTCAGGCTGGGGACTCAGTGACAGCAGGACTTGCACTCCCAACCAGTCAGCTGTGCTTTCCAGGAGGTCTGGCCTAAAAATCCTGCTTCTTTTTTTGTTTTTGTTTTTGTTTTGTTTGTTTGTTTGTTTGTTTCCCTAGAAGTCCTGCCCTGTGAGGGAGTGAAAATCTTGGCTTAAGGAGACACCAAGATGCTGCCCTGGCAGAGCAGGATCAGTCCCTGCTCCCAGCCTTGTGAGGCATTTTTTGTTACCCAGCTGAAACAAAGAGAAACTGATGCCTCTGTCCTCTCAAAGGGCCCCTGAAACCTGAGGAGGAGAACGAGCAGCAGCAGCCTGATTGTCGGTGTGTGTGTGAGAACAC
>NW_005054303.1:13188344-13215317 GCF_000277835.1 Geospiza fortis | reverse complement strand
GCCTTGGACACTGCCAGGGATCCAGGGGCAGCCACAGCTGCTCTGTGCCAGGGCCTCCCCACTCTCACAGGGAAGAATTCCTTCCCAATATCTGATCTCTATATTTTATCTATTATGTATTTTTATATGTATAATAGAATGTAAATGTAGCTTCCCCTCTTCCCTTAACTTGCTGGGGGGGTGGGCAGGGGCAGCTGGGCTCTCTGCTGGTTTTGGGGGGATGTGGGGTCTCAGGTTTCTGTGGCTGAGATGACTTTTGGGGTATTAGAAAGTTTCTTTTTTCCCAGCCCTGTGACCGAAGAAGAAGTTGAGATTCGTCAGTTCTGCTTTTCAAGGTTGTTTATTTTTCCTTATTTTTTACATTCCTTCTCTGACCTGCTGAGATCTGTCCAGCAGGTCGGGTTGTGGCACAGTCCCTGCCCTCGGGGTGGTGTTGGCTTTTTATACTTAGAACTACCTGTAGTTTATTTACAATAATTTTCCAATACCCATCACCTATGTTAGACAGTTTGTCTTTATTCTAAACTAATCAAAAAGTGTCACCATCCCAGCAGAAGATGGGGGACAAGAAGAAGGAGAAGAAGGACAGGACACGCCCAGATTCCTCCATCTTACCTCTTGAACCCCCATTCTAAAACCCCAAAATTCTACTTTTTCACCCTGTGACAAATTAACCATCATTCTACTCAAACCCTTGTGGCTTGTAAATCTTCACACAAAGTTGTTTCCGTGGGCTAAAATGGAAGGCACAGGTGTTTGTAACTCCATGCCAAGGTCTCTGAGCTCCTTGCCAGAGTCTCAAACCACCCAGAGCAGCCAGAGGAATGTTCTGGGTCCCAACACTGGGGTTGCCCTGTGGCTCTGCAGTTGTCTCCATGTCTCAGGGTGCCCTTGGTCTGCCCTCTGCCCCCTTGCGAGGTGCCTTTTGAAGAGCTTTGCAGCGCACAGTGTATTTATTTTAAATGCACATGTAAGTGTTGCTGCTGGGCTGGGGGGGCTGTACAGGCAGAAACACAAACTCTCCCCAGGGTTTTTTTCTCCTGGGATTAGTGTTCTTGCTGCTCAGGGTGAGTTTATTGCAAATCTTGTGGTATTTGAGGTGAATCTCTGTCTGAAGGGCGCTTTTGGCAGCTGAGGCAATTTCACCCCCTCGAGCTGGGTAAAGGGTGAATCCTGTGGGACTGAGAGCAGGAGAGGATCCCCAGCAGTGCACGTTTGACATGCCTTGTGCCAGTAATGGGGCTCTGATCCCATCATGTCCATATGTTACACATACATCTCTATAGGTCTGTGTGTGTTTCACCAATAAGGGGAGGAGTTCTGTGCTCCAAGGCCAGGACAGGGCTGGGAGCAGCCTGGGATAGTGGAAGGTGTCCCTACCCATGGCAAGGGCTGGAATGAGATGACCTTTAACCAACCCAAATCATTCTGTGACTCTCTAACTCCTAATTTGCAGTTAAATCTTGCCTGAGGATGGCGAAATCCAAGCATAATTTTTTTCCTGTCACCTTTTGCTTAAAATCCATGTCCCAGGCTCAAATTTTACTGACTAAATCCACCTTTCAGCATTAGCCTTTGCCATCATCCTGCTTCCCCAGGCCCTGCAGCTGACAATAAGCTGCTGTAACAGCAACCAGCATTAACACAAGGGCTACTCTTAATTACAGGAGCTGCTGTTTATCTCCCCAGCTCTGTTTGCTGCTGACAAAAGCCCTCTCAGGAGGGGGGCCTCTTGTTAATAAGCTGCATGTGCACCCCAGCAGCGATATATTGATGTATTTTTAATAAATATTCTCCTTTAAAGGGCCACATATGTATTCTGGGCTAATCCTCTCATTACAAGATCGCGGGGCGGGCTCCGAGGTTGGGGAGAGTGTGCCTGGCAAAGCTGGATTTCCTATTCATGGCTGGTGCCTTAGATCTTGTACTTCCTGAAGGGGAGAGATGATGAGAGCAATAACGACTCGCTGTGCTAATTATTGTCATCCTTGAAGTTTAGAGGATGGAGGTGCCTCGCCTCAATTAAGGAAAAACGGGGAGCGATAACCCGATAATAGAGAAGCCTTTCATTAATCAGTCCCCCTGGAAATGGGAGGCTCTGCCGAGGCTTCTCCCTGTCCACTGCCACCAAATGCCTCTGTCAGGATGGGAGAACAGGGAGGGAAATGGGAATTGAGTGTTGGGATGGTGGCAAAGGCTTGTCCTTGGCAGGAACAAGGCAAGGGTTTGGCTCTGAGCTGGGTGGGTGCAGTGGCCATGTCCTGCTGCTGCCTAAGCTGGAGCAAACCTGGAGTTAGTGGGATGGAAAAGCACATTTAAGCCTTCCCCTGTGCTGTTTACCTTGCTCTCCCACTCGGGTTGCAAGGGCTTTAATTTTGTTAAAATCAGATCACAATATTCCATTGCCATTTGCTCAGGGCTCTGTGTACACCGGGCGCTCAGCAAAGGGAGAAAGGCTCAGACCAAAGACTTGAGCTAAGCCTGCACAGGCCAGCAACCACACAGGCTTTGAGCTGCTGCATCCTCATTTTAGTCATCGTTTTCCACTTATGTTTTCCCTACTTTCATCCTTTTTCTCCCATGAAAAAACCTCTTTTTATGTGAAACCTCCGAGTCTTTTCTGCTGGCTGGGGAGGATGAGGCGTCCTGGAGGTAGAGAGACTTTTAGATCAGGGAGGTGCTTTGCAGGATACAACATTCCTGCCTCTGTAACAGTGGTTTTCCTTCCTGTGGTGGCTCTGGATGGATCCCACGTGCAGGTTGATAAAACAGCACCACAAATGCACAATTTTTTACCTCTGTCTCCCCAAACTGGAGTGCAGACGGTGAAGAGCATCTTATTTAATTTCCTGAAATATTTACACATTGCATGGAGCAATGGTGGGACTGCTGTGAGTCCCCTGACAGTTTTAAGAGGGTTTGGATGGTTCACATCTTTTCCTACTTGGGTTTAAACTCCTTGGCTACCAGACATGGGAGCAAGTGGTGAAGGCAGCCTTGGCTTTGCAGGAGCTTTCTGCCTGCAGGGAGTTGCAAGATGGGACAAACATCAGCCTGGAAGGGAATTTAGGGAGGTGTGAGCTGTCTCACCACTCTCCCAAGGCAGGAATGAGGAGCAGAACCCCTGGGAGAGGTGTGATGCTGACTTTTGCCTTTTCCCAGTTGTTTTAGTTGGTTTTCCTCATCATCAGCTGGAGATGCATCCCACTGGGAGCCTGTGCTGGGGGATGCTGCAGCATCCACACCCCTATGGGGCTCACTTTGGGGATGGGGACAGGCTGCCACTCATGAGCAGGGTTATCCCCACCATCCTCTTGGCTTGGGATCCTGTTGAGGGGGAAACCCTGGGCGGGCAAATCACATTTGTGGCTGCTGTGTGCACCCAAGGGTGCCATTGGTGCTCTGAGAGCCTTTGCTCCATCCCAGCTGGGTCTGGGGGTCACACACACCCTGCAGGGATGGGGTTTTGGCAGCACTCCGGGTTTTTTTGGTTTTTTCCCTTCCTCTCATGGCAAGGAGGGGCCGGGAGGGGAAGGATTGCCGGCTGTTCTTTGCTGAGGATGCTGAGCACCGGGGGAGGAGGTGGCGATGGAAATGATTCATCCGTCTGTCTGGCGGCTCCCACGCGGGAAGGTGATGGTTCCCCTCCTTCCTCCCCGGGGGAACAATGCAGCCGTCGGAGCTGCTCCCTCTGCAGCCGGCTGCTTTCTGAGATGTGAAAAATGTGTATTTTGTGATTGGCTTTTCGCAAATATTAAAATGAATACTCTATGTGTTGTGTTAGAAAGTAATGCTGCATTAATTCTCTTAAGTAGTGTGTTAAATACAGTTTTAGGTTATAAAAAATGTTAAAATAGAAACTATGCTATGTAGGATACTTTCTTCAAAGAAAGGACTCGCAGCGAGACAGCAGCCACAGGACACCTGAATCTTTCAGAGAAAAAGAATTTATTGCTCCATTATCAGAAGAAACTAACTTCTTCCTGCCTCGAAGGCGCTGTTAGGATTCAGAGGAAGAAGTTGACGATGACCAGACAGAATCCTGTGTTTGAATGGAATTTATGCATCATGGATGAGGTGTATGAATATGCAACAGGCTATTGCTTTTAAGGATTAATCCTCTGTTAACGTGGGTCCTTTTTCGGGTTTATGCTGCCCAGAAAAAGGTACCCGGACTGTCCGTAACTCTTTGTATTTATTGTCTCATATTGTCCTAATTCAATTTGTCCAAATTATTATTACTCTAATTGTATTACTACTTTTTAGAATAATTTTATTACTATTAAACTTTTAAAATTTTAAAAACAAGTGATTGGCGTTTTTTACAAGAGATGCCTTCAGGGGGAGTGGGCTGGAGCTCTGGGGTGGCACCGTGGCCCCCCAGGGCTGTCACACACCTCTCAGCCCCCGGGGATTTGTGGTTTTGTGCGTCACCTCAGGGAAAATAAAAGAGTTTTTGGGCAGGGTAAGGACAGAAGCTCTCCAAGCCCTCTCCAGGGGCTGGGCAGGCTGTAGTGATGCTCTCCCAGCTGCTGGTGGTCTGCAGCATGGGGTATCCTAAGCCACTTTCCATGGGTTTAAGAACCTACTTTCCATGGGTTCCGTGTGCTTTCCATGGGTTTAGGAAACATCCATGAGCTTATCCTGTCCCTGCTGGAGCTCCCTTAACCGTGGTGTCCCCAGGCAAGGAGATCCACTGATCAAACACCCACCACTCCTAGGGATCACTGGTAAATCCTGCTGGCCCTGTGCTTGCAACCCCAAATGTGAACAAAGCTCTTAAAGCCCGCAGGATTTGTTCCTGAAATTCCTGGCACGTTCCAGCAGCCCCTGGGAACTGATTTCATGTTTTGTACAAATGTTTCCCTGGGCCCTGTGAGCAGAAGGCGAGCGAGTGGCGCGTGCAGCAGCTGTTGGTGTCACAGCTGATTTTAGCCCAAATTTGGCAGCTCTAAGCTCAGAGCCTGCCCAAAGGCTTCAGCTTCTCCATCCCTCCCAGCAGCAGGGTTTGATTTCTGCTTGGGTTCAGACACATCTGGGAATGAATCCCAGGAGTTTGGAGCAAGCTGAAATCAGCTTCAGCTTCTCCTCAGGGCTCCTGTGCTGCTCCACTCAGCTGTCCCTGAGGTTAAAGGTGCTCCAGGTGTGGGAGAGCCCTCCAAAGGTCTGGCTGTGCGAAAAGATGCATCAGGACAGGTGATCACAGCTGAGCCAGTGGTGCTTGGCCTTGGGAGAACCTGTTTCTCCAAGTTTCTCCATATCTGAATTCCCAGCCAGTGCCAGTGGGCGCTCCTGCCCTCCTGCAGTGGCTGCTGATGCCTTGGCAGCATCCAGGCAGGTTTTTAGCTCTGGCACTTTGCCAGGGACATTTTGGGAATAGAGGGAAACTCTTGCCTGTGAACACGTGGCTGAACCACATCAACACTGTGAGAGCACGGGCCACAGTGGTCTGCTTCCCACACACATCCATCCATCCATCCATCCATCCATCCATCAACCATCCATCCATCCATCCATCCATCCATCCATCCATCCATCCATCCATCCCTCCATCGATCCATCCATCAATCATCTATCCCTCCATGGATCCATCCATCCATCCATCCATCCATCCATCCATCCCTCCATCCCTCCATGGATCCATCCATCCATCATCCATCCCTCCATGAATCCATCCATCCATCCATCCCACATCCATCCATCCATCCATCCATCATCCATCCATCCATCCATCCATCCATCCATCCATCCATCCATCCGTGGATCCATCCATCCATCATCCATCCATCCATCCATCCATCCATCCATCCATCCATCCATCCATCCATCCATCCATCCGTGGATCCATCCATCCATCATCCATCCATCCATCCATCCATCCATCCATCCATCCATCCATCCATCCATCCATCCATCCGTGGATCCATCCATGTGTTCCCAGCTCTTTCCCCAGCCCGGATCCCTCTGCCCTTTTGTCCGTTTTGCTCTAGGAAAGGTTTGCACCGATATCACTCTCCAGATCATTTTTGGGTTTATTTATTTTTTATTTACAAAGCGTGGCCCCAGCTCTGAAGCCGATTGTGTGGAACACTCGGCTGCTTGTGCGGCATCCCCGAGCAGGAGGGGTTTCATCCCGTCCCCATGGCAACCAGCATCTGAATTAACAGCCCTCTACTCGCAGCAATTTGCCGTCACATGGTCCGGAGGAAACACTTTGAAACCCTTGTAGTTCTTTTCAATAGCCTTGATTGTTAGCGCCTCCCAAACTTAATCATTAACAGGGCTCTGCAGCAGATAATTACCATGATTTGCATTTTTCTGCCTCTTGTGACCGGCACAGCCCAGCCCCGGGACTCCGCTGGCTCTGAGCTCCTGCTCCTCCTGGAGGAGGTTGGATGAGGGAATGTTTTGGAAGTTGGATGAGGGAATTTTTGGAGGTTGGATGAGGGAATTTTTTTGGAGGTTGGATGAGGGAAGTGGATGATGGATTTTTGGCCAGCCTGAAGGATTTGGGCAGTTGGGGCAGCAGCTGCAGTGCTCAGGGATGGATGGTTTGGAGATGGATGGTTTGGAGGCTGAGCCCTGCTCCGAGGTGACGTCCATGGAGTGACCACAGGATATTTGGGATTTCTCTCCTTCCCTGGAAATACCCAACCCCCTGCCACCTTTCCTTGACCACACAGAGACGTGAAAAAGGGGTTTAAAACAGATTATGGTGCTTTGCCTAATTGTAGGGTTTGGTGAAGGACAGCTGGGTGCTGACTGTGCCTGGAGGAGCCAGCCCTGGCTGCTCTGACATCAGCAAGGGAAATAGAAATTTAATATATAAAACACAAATATGTCCTTTCGGGGGTTTTGTTTTAATTTTGGGATGGCTTTAGGGCTTTTCTTGTTACTCAGTTTGTGTTATCCAGGTGAGGAGGAGATTTGTGGGAATCCATAAATCAGAAAGTTTTGGGAAAGCTGCAAAAGGCAGGCCTCAGAGACAGCAGAACTGTGATTAGAGCTAAGCAGCAGCCATGAGATAGGTCAGCAGAAAAATGATGTAAAATGTAGAAAAGTAAGGAGAAATAGAACAATGGTCTGTGTATTAACACTTGTCTAAAACAACTCCCTAAGCTACAGAAAAGTTTATCTAGTGAGATATTAGGAAGTTTTAAGCTTAATAATGGAGCTCTGTGCATTGTGTTTTAAGGCTTACAAACAGGTATTGTAATGATGTAAGCTGATGGCATCTTCCCATTGTCATAACCATGTAATGAGACTGATGCTGGAAAATAAAACAGCTCAAGGCACATTCCTCAGCAGTCCCGTCCCGTTTGTGATTTGTACAGAGACCCCCAGCCGGCGACAGAGATTCATTTGGCATCCCACAGCAGCCACGGTGGTGAACTGGGAGCACTGGTGTGGTGCTGGCTCAGCCGAGGGGCTCCCGGCAGCAGCTCCTTGTCCCGAGTGAATGGGATTTGCACTGTGCAGGAGCAGGTGGCAACAGCCTCATTTGCAATTTCTGTGCCTGCCAGCTGTCCCTGCAGCGGCAGGTTTTATCAGCAGGTTCAACGAGATGGGGCCTGGCTGGCAGGACGAAATGGAACAGGCTTGAAAGGGGCTCCTACACCTCCAAAATTCACTGGGGTGGATGCAACATCCCCTTCCCATCCCTCCCTTGGCCAACGGGATTGAAGCAGCCCGGACTCAGTGGGTCAATAAAGCAATTTGCACCCTCCTACAGGATCATCCATCATGTGACATGATTGCATCTCCACTGGTGCCAGGGTATAATGTAAATTATGTCACAGTGATAGGAGTATCCGAGGATTCATTTCTTCTGCCTCTGGAAATACCTTGCCCCTCCCTGCATTTATGGGGAGTCAAGGGTAGCATTATCCCACGCCAATATAATTTCTCTTTAACGTTATCGTTTGATTAAGGAATATCTGTGGCTTGTTTTGCCTTTAGAAGGGAAGCCCTGATGGTTTTTGGCTGATGGGTGATGTGCGGAGGCAGTGCTGGGCTGTCTGTCAGCAGGGTGAGCATCCTGTCCTGTGCCAAAGCTGCCACGTCCTGTCCCTGCCTGCAACTGCTGTGAGGTTTCCCTGGGTTATCACAGCATGGTTTGGGTTGGAAGGGACCATTAAAGTCCAAACCCCATGACAAAAATATTTCTAGATCAAATCTGTGTCCAGCAGAGGAGCTGGCAGGGAATTTGGTCCCTACAATTCAGAGAGCCTTTCTTCTTTGCTAAAACGATGTTGGTGCCTCCTGTCTCCTCTGTTTCTTGGTCTCAGTTTCCAGAAAAGCTGCTCCTGGGTTATATCCCACCCTCACACCCGGGTTTCTCACCCTGACAGGATCAAGGAATTCACAGAAATTCCCTTCCCAGAAAGGTGCTGATGCCCTGACAGGTCTGTGTGTTGCTCCTTCCCAGAGCCCAGATTATTTCAGTGTATTGGCTTGTAGGGCATTGGTGGGGAGATTCTTTGCTTCCATCAGGTCTGGAGAAGTCACAAGTTTTATTTTCTTGACTATTTTTATAGAATTATTGAATGGTTTGTGTTGTAAGGGACCTTAAAGATCATCCAGTTCCACCCCTCTGCCATGGCAGAGACACCTTCCACCATCCCAAGTTTCTCCAAGCCCTCTCCAACGTGGCCTTGGACACTTACAGGGATGGGGCATCCACAAATTCTCTGGGCAATCTTTAATCTTCTTCAGGCTGTACTTTCCTCCCCAGCTGAGAACAAACAACATGGACTGAAGAGAGAAAAACAAGCAGGATGGGACTGCATAGGCTAAAGCTGGAATTGGACAATGAACTGCAAGATGCAGATGGAGCAGAACTTCTAAAAGTGAGAGACCTCGTGACCTGTTGTCCATTTTGGGACCATTTTGGTTCATCTTGGGTGCAGCCCTGGCTGGGCTCTTGTGCTGCCCAAGGTGGATCCACTGAGGTCTCCTAATAAATCCCTACTTTATCCTTTAACTGTGTCCAGTCTCTGTTCTAGGGCAACCTGCATCAGCTGTCATGAAGGAAGGTCTGGGGTTGAGCCCTGGCTGTCCTGCCCATCTCCTGTCAAGCCTTTACCAAATATCTCCTTTTCTCTTGGTCCTTCATAATTTTATGTAGCCGACCCCAGCCCTGCAATTTCAGGGTGTTTGAAGGAGTCTGGTGGGAGGGAATGGATGCTGGCTTGGCTGTGGCAGCCTAACAGGAAAAAACTGGAGGGAATTCTTGGGGTGAATAAAACATTTCTCTCCTTTTCACTTAAAAGGCACTGCCAGGGCTTTTCTATCCCATCCTGCTCTCCAGGCTGGTTGGGAGACCACCTGCAGGGAGACTTCAGCCTCTTCAACCTGAGCCAATTTTGAGTTATTAGGGCCACAAAGCTGCTCCTGGAAACACGAGGCTCTCACTTTCATGGCACCCAATATTTTTAACAGACTCAGCTGAAAACAAACCCCCTTTTCCCCTCCAGTGTTTTTTATTTGGTAGCACTGTGGGATTTTTTTTTTTTTTGGGTTGAAACAGATATCCTTGGGATAACACACTGGCCTGGAGGGGATGCAGTAACATCCATGGAGCGCCCTGCTGTGGGAAGGAGTCAACTGGGGTCAGCAGCCTGGTATTCCTTCCTCCCCTGCAGCTGATAAGGAAAAGGAAGTTGATATTTGTGCCCCTGGGACAGCCTCGTTAAATAGGAAAATAACAAATGGAAAAATGACACGTTTCCAGTGGTGCCCCACTTTCCTGAAGTTACAAATCACCAGCTTGGCCTGTCTCTCCTGCCATGCATCTGCTCATGCTGCTCAATTGTTTTGCAGGGATGTGGGTTTTCCTGGTGAACAGGCTCACCATGTGCTCTGGGAACACCCCAGACTTGAGCTAAATGCACTTAAATATCTTTTTTGTTGGCTTTTTGCGGCACCAGGTATAAGCTTTAATGAGATTCATGGGGTTCCCAGCCTGTTGTTCTCTTTTCCCTCCATCCCCCAAGCCTTGGGCAGCTCCTCCAGCTCCCTCTTCCTGCATCAGTGATGCCAAACTCTGTCATCACCTGCAAGGGTGCTGCTCATGAGGGGTGGTGTGTGCTTCAGTCACTCTGGATTTACCCTACAGTGACTGAAAATTGACAATAAACTCTGGCCCCCACAGCAGAAGGAACTTAAAATTGCAGAATCACAGGATGGTTTGGGTTGGAAGGGGCCTTAAAACACATCCAGTTCCACCCCTGCCATGGCAGGGACATTTTCCACTATCCCAGGATGCTCCAAGCCCTGTCCAGCCTGGCCTTGGGCACTTCCAGGGATCCAGGGGCACCCACAGCTGCTCTGGGCACCTGTGCCAGGGCCTGCCCACCCTCCCAGCCAGGAATTCCTTCCCAATATCCCACCTATCCCTGCCCTCTGGCACTGGGAGCCATTCCCTGTGTCTTGTCCCTCCATCCCTTGTCCCCAGTCCCTCTCCAGCTCTCCTGGAGCCCCTTCAGGCCCTGCCAGGGGCTCTGAGCTCTCCCCTCAGCAGTGAGGATGCTTGGCTGAGGGTCATTGGCTCTGGACTTGAGGGACTTGAAAACCCCAACCCAGCAGTGCTGGTGATCCCACCACCCCCTGGACAACCTGAACCAGCCGGCTGTGATGCCTCAGGTTTTAGCTTTTATAATTTTCAGATTCTGTGCTACTTTAGTGTGTAATTCTGAGCTTCAAATTCCCAACTGAATGTGGGTGCCCAAATCCCCCTAAAAACAAGCCCAGGGAGCTGCTTTGCTTCCTGCCCCCATGAGCTCTGGCCAGCAATGGCTTGTGGTTGCCCTTCCCCAGGCAGCACAAGCCACCAGGGCTCTGTGTCTGAAATCTGCAGCCCCTGTGGGTGTAGGGGGATACAGTATGGGTAAATGAAGGTGGTATGGAATGTAATCTTATCCCCTCCAAAGAGTTACAGCTGAAGCAATTACTAAAAATTAGGAGCAGGCCTAATGTTAACAGGCCACATCGGTAGCCAATAAGAACAGTGGTAAAAAAGAGTGGATTGGTGGGATCAGGAGTCAGATGGCTGCTGCAGGAACCAGGAAAAGTCATTGCTTAGAGGAAGTGCTTACAGAAAACATCGAGGAGGCATGAAACTGGTGATATGTAATCCTTGCTCTATAATAGAGCTCTTGATGAATAAGATAACAAATGGTGACCCCGATGTGATTTGGGACTAAACTATATTGCCCTGTGGATTTGGAATGACCTGTGGATTCAGGACTAAACCATATAACCCTGTGGATTCGGGGAAACTGGATTTGACCATATAACCCTGTGGATTCAGGGAAACAGGATTTGAATATTAAACTATTGACAAAATATATCAATTACAGCTAATAGTGTTTGTTAAATGTGAAGATAAGCACTTTGTAAATTATAAAACTGAACTAACATTTAGAAATATATATATATCTGTACTATAATATGCTGTTTGAACACTTACATAACTCTTAGTTCTAAATGAAATGTACAAATATGTCATAATGTTAATTTATTTGAATATGTACTTCTGGAAATGCTGCAGCTTTGTGGTTAAAAAGAAGAAGGGGGAATTGTAGGGAGATTATACAGTATGGGTAAATGAAGGTGGTATGGAATGTAATCTTATCCCCCAAAGAGTTGCAGCTGAAGCAATTACTAAAAATTAGGAGCAGGCCTAATGTTAACAGGCCACACCTGGAGCCAATAAGAACAACTGGTATAAAAGAGTGGATTGGTGGGATCAGGAGTCAGATGACTGCTGCAGGAACCAGGAAGAGTCAGTGCTTAGAGGAAGTGCTTACAGAAAACATCAAGGAGGCACAAAACTCCGGCGGTATGGAATCCTTGCTCTATAATAGAACTCTTGATAAATAAGACAACGTGTGGGAGAGAGAAATGAGAATTCTGGGAGGGGGTTGTTAACATCCCCCAGGATTTATTTCAGCCATCTGGACACTCTCATTATTACCTGTGGGTAACAGATAAATGAGCATTTCCACGTTGTCAAAGCAGGTATTGATCAGGGCAGGGCTGATCAATGGGATGCTGTTTTCCCTGTCCCAGCCCCTGGGGACTTTGTCCATCATTAACACTCAGACAACAAGGGCCTCTTCTGTTATCCTAATGCCAGGCCAATCTGGGAATTAATCGGGATATTTGGAAGCACCTTAACTGCCTGTGCTGATACCCAGCCCCGAGTTTCCCTCCCCTAATCCCCCCTGGTCCTGCTGGATAATGTACCTAAGCTGGTTACAGTGAATTTGCATGAATAAACAGCAATTCTGCAGCTTCATTAACGCCAAGCCATCATCTGAGCTTGCTTATTGCCTGTCCTTTGAACCCTAAAAAGGGAAGATTTTCAGCAACAATTGACTTTGTGTTTGGGGGTCACAGGACGGATCCAGCTCCCAGGCAGAATTTGCTTCCCCAAAAATGTCTTTTCCTCTTTGCTTTCCTCCACAATCGCTCTGCCAAGGTGAATAATTGTCCTGGAATATTTTGTTTGTGGAAAAAAAAAAAAGGTTAACTGTGCTCAGGGATAGCAAAGTGCTGGCTGGCTGAAAGGGGGCACAGCATGATTTATGTACTGCTGGTTCTCAGCACAAAGGGTCTGCCCAGCCAAACCCATGCCTGGAAACCCAAATGGAGCTGGGATGGGGAGGTTGCTCTGGGGGAAATGGTCAGATCAGGCCCTGGGGCTGGGGATGCAGGAGGTGGAAATGGGCCAGGGAATATTGGAATAGGGGGGATGAACGTCCGTGCCTGGGCAGGAGGGGAGCAAGCAGGACAGGGATGTGCCTGGAAAAGCTTTCCCATTGAAGCAATATGCAGAATAATTAAACTCCACAACAGAGGTTTCTTAAGCAAAAAGGTTAAAATTCAACACATAGTTCTAGAGGCTAAACTTTAAATGCTTAATTCATATTGCTAATTCAAGTGAACTCCAAAAATCTCTATTTCACCACCTTGCATGGAAACCATGGGAATGAGCTGTGCAACCACAGAAAACCAAAGGGATTTTGGGGAATGGAAGAGGAGGGGCAGGGGAGGGTGGGGACCCGGGAGGGATGGAGGGCTCAGGGACACTGGGGACAAACTCAGCTCCCTGCTGCACATTCCCTGGATTAATGAACTCTCATGGATATGCTGGAACCCAGGAAATTCCTTTGGCTGCCCAGGGGGGCTCAGAGATCTTGGCACAGAGCCCAAAACCCCTGTGCCTTTGATTTAACCCTTGGAAAAAACAATTACCAACCTTACATGAATAATTACAAGTCAAAATAATTTAGATAGAATAATAGTTAGTTTGTCACAGGGTGAAAAATAGATTTTTTTGGGGTTTTTAGAATGGGGGCTTGGGGTCCCAAGATGGAGGGATTTGGGCGTGCCTTGTCCTTCTTCTTTCTTCTTCCTAGCCTCCATCTTCTGGGTGATGTTGGCACTTTTAGATTGGTTTAGAGTAGAAACCACTGTCTAACATAGGTGATAGGTATTGGGAAGTTATGGTAAATAATGTAGTTTTTAGTATAAAAAAATAACACTGCCCCAAGGGCATCAGTGTGCCTCTGTCTGACCTGCTGGCAGGCCAGACAAAGAATTTTATAGATAAGAAACAATAAACAACCTTGAGAACAAGAACTGAAGAGTTCTGACTTCCTCTTTGACCACCAGGCTGGGAAAAGAGACTTTCCAACCTATCTTGGTTTCACTCTGAGCAGCAGAGATTCTGAGATGTGGGCCCTGCTCCACTGCTGCTCCCCAGTTGTGCCAGGGCTGCCAGCTCTGCCACATGTGGCATTCACCTTGTGGAGCCACCCAAACAGGGCACCCACCTGGGCTGGGCAAACAGAGACTTCAGTGGTTCACCTGCACGCAAGCAGCATCAGGCAAATAAAGCAATAAATGCTGCCTGCTTTGGGAATTTTAGCACGGGCTCATCCCTTCCGCAGGAAATATATGAGCCTGTGGACAGATTGGCCTGGCACTGGTGGCTTTCAGCCTCGCAGCCAGCCCTTCAAACCTCCAGCCAAGGAGCATCCACTCAGTGCCTGGGCAGTGTCCTGGCATAGGCAAGGGCAGAAACACCCACTGAATTCCCAGGTGAAGCTCAGTCACTTAAGGAAAATGTTATTTTTTTTAACTCAGGCTCGTGGGTGTGTGTTCTTACACCTGCTATGTATATCAGCAGCACTTTTGGCCAAGTTCCTGCATTTAGGAGCAGGCACTGAGCCTCGTTTTAGGGGTTTTGGGATGACTCAGACTACACCACATTCTGGTTTTGACCAGGTGCCATGAGGCCATTCCCAGGAGGGGGCTGCTTTCCTTTTTCCATTTATATCGGACATTCTGGACATTTATTTATTTCCGTTTATCTCAGAGATTATTTTGTTCATTCAGGCAAAGACCTGACTGTGCCACACCAAATTTATTGGGGTTTTCACCCTGGCTTCGGGGTATGTGATGCTATTATGTCTCCTTGCACATGTGCATCAGTCCAGGGTGACTTTTACATTGCTTGAAAAGTGTAAAAATGGTTGGAAAATGTTGGGATCTCTAGCTTATCAGTGACCCCGAGAAAAGTTGGAAAGTCTCTTTTCTCAGCCCAGCGCTCGAAGAAGGCGTCAGGGCTCTTCATTTCTCGGTCTCAAGGTTGTTTATTGTATCTTATCTATAAAAAATTTTCTCCTGTCCTGCCAAGGTCCGTCCAGCAGGACAGTTCCAGGCACTCTGCCTGCCCCTGGGGTGGTGTTATGTCTTTATACTAAAAACTACGTACATAATGTTTACAATTTCCAATACCTATCACCTGTGTTAGACAGTGAGCTTCTACTCTAAACCAATCTAAAGGTGCCAACATCACAGCAGAAGATGGAGGCCAAGAAGAAGAAGGAGAAAGGCTGGACATGCCCAGTTCCCTCCATCTTGCCTTCTGAACCCCCATACCAGAAACCCCAAAATCTACTTTTTCCACCCTGTGATAACTTCACTATTATTCTACCTAAGATGTTGTGTCTTGCAGATCTTCATCTAAGGTTGGTAATTTGCTCCACGGGTCATAATCAAACCCACAGGTGTTTTGGGCTCTGTGCCAGGGCTTCTGAGCCCCCTGGCAGGGGTCCTGGCCATCCTGGACAGCCAGAGGGATGTTCTGGGTTCCCACAGGAAAGGATTCCCAGCAGAAGCTCTGGCCAAACAGGTGTCAAAGAGTCGTGGGGGCCCTGGAAGGATCCCGAGCTCTGTGATGAAAGCTCCGTGTGCCAATGAGGGGACAATGAGGGTCCTGCTTCCCTCTGTTCCAGCCCAGCAGTGCCCCAGCCTGGCACATCAATTCTGGGTGCTCACACCCAAACCTGGGGCTGGGGCAGGGCCAGCACTGCGAGCAGGGTCCTCCAGGCATGAGGAGGATGAGGAGTGTGGCCCAGATCAGGGAGAAGCCAGAGGGGTTGTTCAGGGGGAAGCCAGGGTCTGGCGAGACTCTGCCCCTGCAGTGAGCTGCTGCTAGCTGTTGTGCACATCTGTAAAGCTCCACCGAGCCAAGAAGAAAGGCTGGAGCTTGTCCTCAATCGCCCTGAGTGATCCTGGGCTGGCACTGGAGCCGTTCCCGTGTTTTTCAACACCTCAGCTGCTCCACTGCCAGCAGGAGCATCCAGAGAGGAGGAAAACCAGGTTTGGGTTGGAGCTGGCTGCGTGTCTGTCCCAGGGGAGCAGGAGGAAGAGGAGGAGGGTGAAGGCTGGGCTGTGCCGGGAGCCCAGCTCCCATCTGGCTCCCTTATCAGGGCCGGCGCAGACTCTTTGACGCCTGTTTGGCCAGAGCTTCTGATGGGAATCCCTTCCAACCATTTTTACACTTTTCAAGCAGTGTAAAAATCACCCTGGACTGATGCACATGTGCAAGGAGACATAACAACATCACACATCCTGAAGCCAGGGTGAAAACCCCAATAAATTTGGTGTGGCACAGTCACATCTTTGCCTGAATCAACAAAATAATCCCTGAGATAAATGGAAACAAATAAATGTCCAGAATGTCCAATATAAATGGAAAAAGGAAAGGCAGCCCCCTCCTGGGAATTTCCTCATGGGCATTTTGCCAGCACCTGGTTAAAACCAGAATGTGTTGGCGTCTTAGAGTCATCCCAAAACCCCTAAAACGAGGCTCAGTGCCTGCTCCTAAATGCAGGAACTCGCCTGAAGGCTGGGCTGTGCCGGGAGCCCAGCTCCCATCTGGCTCCCTTATCAGGGCCGGCACAGCCCCGCGTGTCACATTGGGATGTAAATCGCATTAATTGAATTCACTTCGGCTGCGCTTTTGGGAGCAGACAATGACTGAGTCAAAATCTCATTTGCATACTGATAAGACACAGTTGAAAAACGATGCCTTCTAATGAATAAAGTGCGTGTAACTGGTCCAGCTTGATATTAGCATTAAAGTGTTAATCACTTTGGCATACAAGTTTATAGTGCTGAGTAAATTTGTCTTCAAAGGGTCCTGAAACAGAAATCTATGTTTCTGGACTGCCATAGCAACATATAGATGTCTTCATTGTATTTCTTGGTCAGAAAGCAGATGCCAGCTTCTAATTAAAGCCTAATTTGCAATTTGTGTCCCATTCAGTGTTTTCATGGGAACTTTGATGGCTGATACAGTGGTAAGCAATAACCAGCAGCACGGCTTGAAAGCAGAGATGGAAATTCATCCTCCCCAGGGGCTGCAGGGCTGAGCCAGCACAGGAGGGCCAGGAGCACGTTGGTGTGTCCCTGCTTGCAGAGAGGGCAGATGGAACCCATTCCTTGAGCCAGCCTGGCAGGCACTGGTGGCCACCCTGCTCCAGGCAGCTCTGGCCCTCCTCCTCCTCCTCTGGAGACAGATGGAAAAGGCTCCTTCCAAAGCCCCAATTAGAGGCTCCAGATTAATGATGCTCATGAAGGTCTCTCGTTGCACATGTTCTCCAGCCCACCCGCTGACCTGGAGCAGCTCGTGCTTCCCACTCTTCCCCTGCCACCCATCCATCTCCTCCTTTTGCTCCTAATGACGGGCTCAGGAGCTCCTGACTCGTTAACATCAAGGGTAATTAGCAGCAGCAGGTCTGTGGGTGCCTGGAGCCCTGGTGGGGAGGTGTTCTGTGGAGCTTGAGGTTTGAGGTGCCAGCCCAGTCTGAGAGGGGCTGCTCCTGATAAATGCTGCGTTTGCTTCTGCTGCCCTGGGGTTTGGAAAGGACAATGGAGCTCAGATCCCAGAGAAATCCAATCCTCCTTGGGATTCATTTCCCTATTGCAGCCTTGGGCACTGGCTGAGGAGCTGAGCCTCCCGAAAACCTTCAGAGCCAGAGGCTGGAGCTTTCCTGGAGCTGCTGCCCAGCTGCAGAGTGCCTGCAGAGCCTGGCTGTGCTGGGCTTTTCACAGCACCCTGAAAGGGGGGTGACAGTCCCTTGGTGTGTTCTGGCCACCCCTCAGCTCCTCACAGGGTTTGTTACTGATAATAATTGGCGTGGCAGCAGGTTCAGGGGTCAGTGGTCACAGCAGGGGTGGCTGAAGGACCTCAGGGGACTCTGCCTTGGCAAGGGGACAGCTGACATGGTTTGGTCTGGATGTGCCAACGTGCTGGGTGTCCCCCCACCATCCTGGGGCAGCAGGGAAATGTGACACTTGTGTCCTTCAGGAGCAAAGCACACAGCCCAGAGCAGGAATCACAGCACTGCTGGAGGGGAGTATGTCTGGGGATCTGTGGAATGGGATTTTCCTGGTTCCTGTTGAATAAATGAGCCCTGGAAACCCCTGGAGACAGAGATGCCACGCTGGGCCCATGCTCCAAAGCTGCCCCAGCCTCCAGCAGGGAAGCCTGTCCATTCCATGCCTCTCTGCTGGCTGCTCCTTCCCACCTCAGCTCAGGTTTTCAGCTGCAATAAATCAGCACAGTTCCACCAAAGCCAATTTCATGTCAATCAGTGCTCTGACTCCTGGTACTCAACCTTCCCACTGAATTTATTCCCTCCATAGGGTCCATGTGCTTGTTTAAGGTCCTGTAATCCATCATGGAATGTTCCTGCTTTTAGAGCAGCCGCAAAAAAAAAAGAGAAAAAAAAATACTTGAAATTTGTCCTGTAGGCCGTAGTTGGACTCTAGATGGGTTTGTAGATGGACACAAGGTGTCTGGAGCTGTTAAGTCATCCTGCAGCGCTTTGACTTTTCTCCTAACATTCTTTCCGATGGAGATGGATGAAATCCGTGGCAGAGAGCCCCATCCTGGGTGAGGGGTTTTCCCTGAGCGGGTTGGTCACTGTTTTCCTTGCAGAGGAGGCTTAAATGGTGCCTCTGTTACAGCATTGTTCTTTGTCTTTATTTTTAGGAAGTAAAGCCAGATATCAGCAGCCAAGGTGAGTGGGCAAGGTGAGCAGTGACCAGCTGATGGAAGCACTTGTTATTGCACAGGTCTCAATTTCTGGTGCAATTCTGAGCTGGACTATTTTATCAGCTGTCAACCTCCTTCCTGAGGGATTTGGGTCCCCCAGGGCAGGCTCCAACCACTGAATCCTTGGAGAGTGAACATCTCCTGAGAAGCACCTTCTCCTGTGGCCTCCCAGCTCCTGCACAGGCTGGGATTTAAATTCCTTTCAGTGCCCTGTGGTTCAGTGCTGGAGCCCTGGATGCTGAGAATTTCAGACTTTCTGTGCTGACAGGCTCTGACCCCCAAGAGAACACTGCATTTGACCTTGATTGAGGGCATGGAGAAGCTTCCAAAATGGAATGATAGAAATGGGATTGTGGGTGTGGAGTTTGAATAGAAGTGTGTGATATCACAGGGTGGAAAACTTAGAGTTTAAGGTTTTAGATGCAGTAATATATATACAAAGCAAGATGGAGGTTTTGGGGTGGAGGTTGCTCCTTCTTCTTCACATTCTTCTCCATGGGTTTGGGTGGTTTTGTGTAATTGGATAAAAAAGTCCCCATTGCCGCCATGGCTGGTTGGTTATTGGGTTAAAAGTGAAAATAGTTGAGGTGTCATTTCCTAATTGGAGAATCTATCCTTAAAAGGCCTTGCAGAGAGAGAGATGGGGCTCCATTTTTAGTTTGTCAGAATGAAGTGCTGCAGAACTCAGGGTTTGTGAGACCGTGACAGAGATAAGAACTGATAAACATCTGAATCCCAACAATAAATTCCATCTCACCATTTAATCCCAACCCTGTCAAAAAAGAAGCAAAGAATCCATTAATTCAACTGCTCCAGCCCCTCACTGGAGGTATTTCCTCCACCACGTGGGCCTATTCTGATATTTTTGATGGGAATCCTTTCCAACCATTTTTACACTTTTCAAGCAGTGTAAAAATCACCCTGGGTCGATGCACATGTGCAAGGAGACATAACAACATCACACATCCTGAAGCCAGGGTGAAAACCCCAATAAATTGGTGTGGCACAGTCAGATGTTCGACTGAATCAACAAAATAAATCCGGAATGTCCCAGATAAATGGAAAAAGAGAAAAAGAAAACAGTAACCCACCTAAAGCTTTGCTCACATAACAGGAAAAGCACAGCCTGGGGCTCTGTCCACCTATTTGTAGCAGAGAGTGGAAAATACCCTGCTCCAGGAATGCACCTCTTTCCTGCTTGCTGGGGGATGTGAGTTTTCCCTGCAGGGAATATCCTGTTTACCCAGAGCCCTGTTTCCCACCATTCCAGCAGGCACCACACAGGAGTGACATCCCCCAGGGAGCTGAAACCATCCTCTTCATAAGGAATTTATTAATACAAGGCTTTTTATTTTTTTGCAAGGTGCTGGCAGGATAAGAGCTCCTCAGGGTGTGGAGCAGGGGTTTGGTGAGTGGGGTGCTGGAATCCAGGTCTGGCATGGCTTCTCTGGACCCAACACCTCCTCTCCATCCCCCTCAGTCCCTTCTCCAGGTGATGCTCCAGGAGCTGTTGCACCTTTTTCTGCCATGTAATTCTTTGGGGCTCTGCTTAAACCCTCATGGGAGCCCGTGCTGGAATCCTATGGAACATCTGGCCCTAAGCCTCCTTGGCTTTGAGCGGCATTATGTGCCTAAGTCACTGAGGCCATTAAAAATCAAAAAAACCCCAAGGGCTTTGTGCTGCTTCCCATCCCTGGGGCCAGCCTGGGCAGGGTGTGAGTGAGGGACAGCAGCTCACAGAGCCAGCAGCTCTTTGGTTCCTGGGGTTCCTGCCAGCTGGAATTACGGCTCATTCCACCCCAAGCACCCCTAACCACATGATAAACATTATCAGGGTTATTAAAATGTTTCAGCAGAGCCAGAAATGTTCGAAAAACCTGTTGCAACACTAAGCTCAGCGTTTTAATGCGGTCTGAGGAACAGGCTCTCTCTGTTCTTTGCACAAAATGGGGATTTTTGTTATTCCTTAGAGCAATCTGCCATGGATGGGGGACGTGCTGGTGCTCAGTGGAGCTGGGCCAGCCCTGCCAGAGGGGCTCTGATGGCAGCAAACCCTGCCTGGGTCTTTCCTCAGCTTCTTGTTGTTGATATTTTGGATTGAGAGTGTGGCAATGTTCCTCACTCAGGGCTCACCAAATGTGGTGGTGTTTGCAGTGGTCCCAGGATGAGGGAACAGATGAGAATCTTGACTCCGTGCTTCAGAAGGCTGATTTATTATTTTATGATATATTATTATATTAAAAGAAAATGATATATTAAAACTATACTAAAAGAATAGAAGAAAGGATTTCATCAGAAAGCTTGAAAGGAAAAGAAAGGAATGATAATAAAATCTTGTGGCTGCCCCTTGTTCTCAAGGAAAAACAATTCACATGCTGGGTAAACAATTCTCCAGATCACATTCCAAAGCAGCAAAACATGGGGAAGCTGAAGCTTCTCACCTTCTCAGAAGAAAAGATCCTAATGAAAGGATTTTTCATCAAATATGTCTGTGACATCGAGGGCACTTTACACAGCTGAACATTGCCAGGAAGGAAAGGAGAGCTCTGATTTTTCAGGTGTGGAGGGGTAGGGCTGTTTGTGAAGGGAGAGTGTGGCACCTTGGCAAGCTGTCTCTAAAATCCAGGTGAATTTGCTCCAGAGTTAATACTCAGTTTTATCTCTGCTTTAATTAACTTCAGGTTTTAGTAACTGAGTTCAGACTAAGCTTATTGTAAAATTTGGGCAAATATCTCTGGGTTTGGCTTATTTCCAGTTCTAATGTTGGTTTTAGTTGAATAACAATTAAAGGTCTGACCCAATGCCTGTTGCAGACATCTTTTATTAAAAATCCTTTCCTTAGGATTTTTCCTCCTGAGAAGCTGAGAGGCCTCAGGAACAAAATGTAAAGAATGGTTATCTGCTGCTGTGGAATGCAACAGCTGCATCTGTGATTGGTCTCATGTGGTTGTTTCTAATTAATGGCCAATCACAGTCAGCTGGCTCGGACAGAGAGTCCGAGCCACAAACTTTTGTTATCATTCCTTCTTATTCTATTCTTAGATAGCCTTCTGATGAAATCCTTTTTTCTATTCTTTTAGTATAGAAGAAATGTAATATATATCATAAAATAATAAATCAAGCCTTCTAAACATGGAGTCAGATCCTCGTCTCTTCCCTCATCCTGAACACCGTCACAAATGCCCACTGAAATCTGATGAGATTTAAATTCTCTCAGTGCCAGCCTGGCCTGTGGATGGGGAGAGTTTTCCAGCAGATCCAAGCTCAGTTCTGTTCTCCTTTACCCCTCTGGAAAGCCAACCCTGAGCCAAGGGAGAGCAGAGCTGTGGGCACAGAGCCTTCCCCAGGGGCAGGATTTGGCAAAGCTGTGAGTGAGCAGCGCTTCCCAACCCCTCCTGGGGGAGTGAGAGATGATCCAGCCACACCCAGCAGACTCCAGCTGCGGCCACAATTACTGTACACACCTTTTAGACACTCATGCCATCATCTTGGTGTCTTATTCAGCACTGAGAAACAAAATTCCAGCTTTCCAAGCCATGAGGGAGGCTTAAACTGAAGGGCTGCTTGAGTCCATTGGAGAAAGACACTTTAATGGCACATTTTCCCCGTTATAAAACCAGTCCAAAGTAATGAGGCTCATGAAAGGATACGACCCGAGCTATAAAATGCACTTATTGAAGTTGTATGGTAAATCAGAGAGGGACACTTTTGCCTCCTCCTGAGGCACTGGGTGCAGTCAGACAAGAAGGGGAGGAAAGGCAGATTGATTTCTGGTGCAAGGCTCTCTCCCAGCTGGGGGGGGAAAGGGTTAGCACAGGTCAAACTGCTCACAAACCTCTGTCAAGGAATATATATGTCTGCCCTAAATGTCAGGCTGCAGTAAAGAAAGCCTGGGCTCTGTGGGCTCTGCTACATCCCACTGTGGGTGATTCCATCAGTTATATCCCTCTTTGCTCCTTTGCCTGGATGCTGAATTTTTGTCCCTATTTTTTCCCCCCAGAGCAGTGATTTGTCTCCAACAGGATGCTCTGCTGTCATGTTAGTGACAGAACAAGGGGGAATTGTTTTAAACTAAAAGAGGAGAAATTTAGATTGGTATTTAGGAAGAAATTCTGAGGACCTGGCACAGGGCGCCCAGAGGAGCTGTGGCTGCCCCTGGATCCCTGGAGGTGTCCAAGGTCAGGCTGGATGGATCTTGGAGCAACTTTGGCTAGTGGAAAGTGTCAACAATGTCAACAACCTTCCCTCTGAATGATGAACTGAACCAGTAGAAAGGAGGAAGAAAAAAAAAGAGCTTTTTTTTTTGATTGTAGCTGCTAAAAATACAGCCTCATTCTTCAAATGCTTGGGAATCTTTTTTATCCCGCTCAGATGATTTGTTCTGCTGCAAAAGGTCTGGCTGGAGGGGATTGCAGCAAGCTGCAACGGGGAGCAGGGCAAGGAATGCCACTGAGGAGCTGTGGGATGCTGCAGCACCTGCAAAGTGAAGCCTTAGAAGAAGAGTGAGAAGGTAAAGTGGTTTGTTTGCAAAACTTTTGGGTATGGGTGGATCAGGTTTTTCTCAAATCCCAAAGCATCCCAGAGCACTGAAATGACCTCACACCTTGCAAGGGAAGGGGCTGAGCCCTCCTGAGCAATCAGGGCTTATGTCAGGGCCAGTTAAGGGGCAGGAGCTGCCTCCTCCCTCCAATTCCTCGTGGCACTGAGATGCCTCAGCTCTTAGCTGCCAAGTAATTTTCTTTTGGGTAATGCAATAGTGCATGGATGAGCCCATTATTTGCCAGTAGCAAGAGACTCAGCAAGCACTAATTGGACAAACGAGGCTCCAGGGATTTACAAACTAAGCAGATGAATATGCAGCTGGGGGAAAAAAGCAAATAAGGCTCTGAGCCTCCCTGAAGGGCACCTGGGACGGGGCTTTGCTCCTGGAAGCAGAGGCACAAAGTGCTGTGAGTGCTGTGAGGGGCAATCCTGTCCAAAGAGGTCCTTCCTGCCCCATAAACCATCTCCCAGAGGTGTTTTCCTGGGAGTGTCTCTGATGAGCAGATTTGTTTTTCCCCAGGGATGCAGTGGCTGCACTCCTGGGCAGATATTTGGAAATGTTTCCCAGGCTCCTGGCATCCTTCCCAGCCCACGTTGCCCACAGGGACAGTCTGCCATCAGTGTTGGGACTGTGCTGGGTGAAGACTTTATAGCTCTTCACCTGTTCCCTGCCTAAAATCTTCCCTCTACAAGAAAAAAAGTAAGAGAAGGAAAATAAAATTCTTTATGGGGGAATTAAAAAAAATTAAATTGTCCTCAAATACTCCCTTTGAAAGAATAGCCTGAGCTGTGCCACACTCCAAGATATCTTTTGGAAGCTCTTTCTTCTTGTGTCCCCTCGTCCTTTGGGGTCACATCTTCATCTCTGGTCCCCTTGGGTGCTGCTGCATCCCCACTTTGGTCTGTGCAGGAGAACAGCTCAGACTGGGATTTCCAATACACAACAAAAGCCAGTGAAATGGCTTGAAAACATTTTGCTTTTTGACTGCTCCCAGACATAATTCATGGCCAGGTCACTTTTCCTTCCCCTACTGCTTCCCTTTTCAGCAACCCCTCTGCAGGGAGGAGCATTTGTTGCACCAATGTCTTGGTTTGGAAAGACAGGAGTCTGCTGAGGAAGGCAGGATCCTCCCCTGAAATGGAGAATGTAAACCCTCTCCACCTCTCTGAATTGCTATAAATTTGAAATTAAGGGGCTCTCAGGCAAAAATATGGGAGTAGGAAATAACAGTTCTTTAATAGGGAAAGGAAAAAATAAAATGATAAAATAAACAATGCAGTTAACTAAACCAACACTGACAGAGTCAGAACCCAGCCTGACACCCTGTGGGTCAGGGTGTTGGCAGCAGTCCCATTGGAATTGTGGCTCAGCCCTCCTGCAGTGTCAGGGGTGGTTCTGCTGGAGCAGGGATCCTGTGGAAAAGGATGTAGTCCTCCTCTGAAGATCCAGTGGAAGAGGCAGCTGCTGTTCCTCTGTGGGATGCTGTAGTTCTTATCAGCCATGCAGTGACATTCAATAGTCTGTTATCAGCAGATGTCCCCTCCCGAGGGAGGTGTGATTGTGATCACTCAGAGAGAGAGATAAGGCGAACTGCCCACTTGACAAAGGTAATCTGCCATACAGATGGTAATGGAAAACATCTTGCATGCAATCTTCAACAACCACCATCAAACCATGGCACATCCCCAAACCACAGAGCTCCTGGGTGTGGGATCTGCTGCTCTCCACATCTGGGTCTTGCTCCAGAGCTGGGTACCAAGCTGCTGCCATAAAATGAGTAATAAGGTGTTGTGTTCAATCAGTGTCCAGGGCTGAAGGCTCCTGGTCCTGGAGAAACACCAGGAATGTCCCCAAGAGATGACTGATGGTGTGGAGTGAGTTATTGCAAACCCTTCTTCCAGGGAAAAAGTGGTGCTGGCTGTGGTTTGGATGATTGATCACTGCCTTTTTCAGCAGTGCATTAGCACTTGATCTCAGAGGTCGAGCCAGAACACAACCTTCTCCCTCTAATTGCCATGCAAAGCTGCTGCCGTGTATTAACTTGGACTGGGGCTGAACTCTGAGCCCAGGAGCTGAGATCAGGAAAATGGAGAGTGGGAAATCTGCAATAAATTGCTTGGATATTTATAGGCTCTCAAACATGACATGTTTATTAAAAACAAAAAGAAAAAAAAATTGCAGTCCATAGGATGGCTAGGCTTTCTTCCAGCGGCCAGGGTCAAAAAGTGCCCAGGTCAACGTGGTGGGAGCAGGAAATATGTCATGGCTTTAACCACCTGGAGAGCTTTCCAGGGTGGAATTGTGGATGTCCTCTGTGCTTTCATGGCTTTACCAATGAATGGTTGGTTTCCCTGTGAGAAGCATCAGTGAGGAGGGGAAATGCAGAGGATGGAGTTACACAGGGTGGTGAATGGGGCACCCCAACAATCTCCACCTTCTGGGGGTTAAAGAGCAGAAATCAGCCAGGTGAGGCACTGTTTTAAAGACCTGAGGGAAACAGCAATGAAGGGGATGATTTTCTACCATTTAACCCCCCTTTTTTTGCATCCAGTTAATTCTTTCATGCTTCCTCTGCAGTCCTGATGCCCAGGAACACGTTTGGAAAGATATCTTGTACACAACCCTACCTAAAAAACCATGAGAGCTGCTGCGGGACTGGGGGATACAGACATTCAGTTTTGGGGACCATCATGATTTTTGTGGGAGATCTGCTATCAGTGACATCTCCTGCACTGGGGTTTTCACTTGAAATAGGACCTGTCAAAGTGCAAAACTTCTTGCTAAAGGTGAAGTGGCAACACAGAGTGTAAAAAAAAAAAAAGATGTTAACACCACACCTTTCCTCTAGTCTGCCTTCAGAATTACCAAGTCTTGCAAAGAAAAACATTCCAGACCCTCTCTGTGCTGTCTGGCTTCATTTTTCTGCATGTCTGAAGGAGCTCCCCATTGCATCCTCCAGAAATAATGAGAGAAGTTGAAATGAGAAAAACATAATGAAAAGGGCTGCTGTAAACAGAGCTGCATCTTCCTACAGGTCTCTGTAGTTAGAGGCTCTCATTAAGCATCGTGTATCCAAGGGCTTATGAATCCCAATTATTATTTTCTCTGTGTGCTGTTCTTGCAAGGAGGACAGTGATTAATTAAGTGGTCCTGGGCTTGGTTAATGCCCCTGGGTCTGGCAGGACTCAGCAAGGTGCCTGTGGCCAGGCTGGGTTTGGGCAAGGGGCAGATCACACACAGAGCTCATGTGATGAGAGGGGAGAGGACCTTCCCCTCTGGGCTGGGGCCTGAACCAGGAATCTGGGAGATTTTCCCCTTTTAGGAATATTCTGGAGGGGTGGATGTTGTGGGTTCTCCTTCAGCCTGCAGAGAAGCCCTTTCCATCCAAGGACACCAATGCACATCCAAGACATGAACTGTGGCTCTTTGCTTGACCTATTTTTTAATTGATGACCTATTTTGCTATTTTTCTCACCTGGGTGCCACTCTGCTCACCGTGGGTGTGACAAACAGGGTGAGCACAGCTGGGATTGTCCCACACTGCAAACACCACCATCCCTCCCAATGCTTCCCTCTCCCCTTGCCCTTTTCCAGCTCGAGCACAAAGCCTGACTGCGGTGTGTGGTACCACACAGCTCCCCGCAGCCTGCTCATGTTGGTAAACAAGGCTGCTCAAGCAGCTTTTCCCAACAGGCATTAGGCTGGATGAAAGCAGCCTGGATGCAATCTGTGCAGCATGTGGAATGCAGCTCAGGTGTCTCCAGCCCTGCTGCAGCAGGCACATCACCAGCCTGATTCACAGTAATAATAATGAGTAAAATAAAAACAACAACAGCAACAACAACAACAACACCCATTAAAATTATTATAGCAACAACAACAACAACAAGAAGTATGTGCCTGAAGACAATAACCTATTATATTATTATAATTATTACAGTATATATAATAGATATTATATAATTTATATATAAAATATTATATATAATATATATTATAATGTGTATTATAT
>NW_005054303.1:13180025-13188326 GCF_000277835.1 Geospiza fortis | reverse complement strand
AATATATCCATTCACCAGCTCTGACCAGTTGAACCTAAATTCAGGCATTTGTATAAATGTGCGCCAATCTAGGCAGTTGTGTAAGTGAGCAGAGGGGAGGCAGCTCTCTCCACGTTCACACTGCGGCCTTGCTCTCACACACATCTCATTTTTCAAGGTGATGCCACAGCAAAATAATTCCTGTAGGTGTTCCTCAATCTCTGCCAACATCTGCTGCTTCCACCCCCAAACTGGGTAAATTTTTGATCTGAACTTCCAGGCTGAGGAGAATTTGTTCACCGAGTTCCTGTGGTTGTCTGACTTGCTCAAGGAAGGAGGATTCCACCGTTTTCCCTGTGTGAATCCTGCTGGGACATGACAGAGCTTTTTAGAAGATGCTGTTTAATTAAAACACCAACAACAGGAATTTCTGGAAAAACATCAGAGGTTCTCATAAATTATCCCTGTCTCCTGTGTTTCACACTCCCAATCTTCTACCTTTTCTTTGCTCCATATTATTTTGGACTGTGTTTCAGGGGAATATTTATGGGTGAAGCATGTTCCTGGCTATGACTGGCTTACTTACAAATTACCCTTTAATCAACAGATTTGATATTAATTAATAATTCATAGTCTGCTCTTAGGATAAAATTGCATAATAATGTCTTTGATGCAGCCCAAAGTGTCCATTGTAGATGGCATAAAATGTTAATTAGCAGCAAAATGCAGTTAGGAGAAAACACTTTTAATTATGTAATAGGCCTCATTACAATGGGTAATCAACAGTGCTTCCAAATTAGCCCACTGACAGCATTTATCTATACATAGCAAATAAACTTTTGTTTGCAGAAAATGCATTTGAATAGTCAGCCTAGGAATTGCTTCCAGGCAGTTTTTTAAGTCACTGCAGTCCCCAGAAGCAGAATTTTAACAAGGACCACCTTCTCTGGGCTGAGCAGGCCATATGTAAAGCTCAGAGAATAATGGGGGAAATTGTTCCCAAATATTTGCTCAGATATGCAAGCAAATTTCAGTTTGACCTTTTGCAGGACCCTCATCTGAATACTGGAGCGCTTTGCTGACAGCAGTGCCCAGAGAAAAATGTAAAACATCAGAGCATGAAAATCCCCTGAATTTCACATTGTGCCTGAGGTCCTGTGGCCCTCACTGGCTGCTTTGTTGGTGAGAGGCATAAATCACAAATCACCCAGTCCAACAACTGCAAACGTGTGGTCAGTAGGGCCAGGATGGCCCAAGGGTGTGCACAAAGACCTGCTTGGAAGCCACTCATAAATCCAGATTTTCCTCGGAAGGGGAACAGGAGGGAGCTCTGCAAGCAGATGCCTCATGGTGATCTCTGTCCCAGCTGATTTGTCTGAGCCAGAGTGAAATTAAGGGTTTGGCTGGAATAAGCCAATTGACCCAAAGTCAGTGATACAGGGTTTTCTTTTTCTTCTTTTTCTTTTTCTTTTTTTTTCTTTTTCTTTTTCTTTTTCTTTTTCTTTTTCTTTTTCTTTTTCTTTTTCTTTTTCTTTTTCTTTTTCTTTTTCTTTTTCCTTTCTTTCTTTTTTTTTCCCACCCTGAAGCATTTTGCTGTTTCTGCCTGGATTTTTAAAGTTATCCAGGCTACTTCAAGCCTGATTTCTCTTCCAACTCAGCCAAACCTTTACGAGGTTCCATACAGAGATGTGGTCCAGCTCAGGCATTTTGGGGTACAGATAACAACATCTGTATTGTCTCACCCTTCATATAGGACTAAAAACAGAATAAAAGTTTTTAAAATGCCTCTCAGTTACCACATCTCTAAATCAAAAAACAACTTAATCCAACCAATTATTAACTTGTTTCATTTCCCACACCCTGTCCAGCCCTTCCTGTCTCACTCCAAGTCATTAGTGGTGCTAATAACACCCTGTGGAGCACTAAAGGTCTTCCTCAAAGGGACAGCAGGAATCCTTGGGATATCAAGACCCTTACGTGTTGTCTGCTTGTAATTGTCCTTTTAATGCTGTACAACCCTGATAACCCAAGTTTATCCATATTGTGGAACAGAAGGACTCTCTGTTATTAGATTTGCTCTTGCAGACACCTCGCTGGATTGTCTGAATGTAATTTGGAGTCTCTAAAATCTGCAGGCACAGATCTCTGCCTCCTTCACTGTCTGGTCATTTCTATTCATTTCATCTCTGGAATCTAATGTAATAAAATTATAAAAGGCTCTAACTCTTCAGCATTTAATCAGCTTAGTATGAGAGAATTACATCAGCAGCCCTTAGGTGTACTTTACCCAGCAAAGGAAATCTCACATTAGGAGGCAATCACATTATTCTCACTACTGAGGGTTGCAGGAATTCCCGAGGAGCTGCCAGGAGTACAGAAGACTCGAGACAGGCTGTGTCTTTGTTTAGAGCAGGTAAAAAGCAGGAGGGTTTTGCTCTGCCAGCAAGGCCAGCCAGAGCTGGTCCCTGCACCCAGAGCGTCCTGGATCCTTCACTAAGATCCAGAGTTCTACATCAGAGAGGATTTAGGGGTAGGTAGAAACTTGGTGGATCCATCTCCATCTCTGTTCAAGGTAGTTTCCATGCTCACAAGAACAGCTGTAGATCAAACTTTTGTCCAGCAGAGGAGCTGGCAGGGAATTTGGTCCCTACAATTCAGAGAGCCTTTCTTCTTTGCTAAAACGATGTTGGTGCCTCCTGTCTCCTCTGTTTCTTGGTCTCAGTTTCCAGAAAAGCTGCTCCTGGGTTATATCCCACCCTCACACCCGGGTTTCTCACCCTGACAGGATCAAGGAATTCACAGAAATTCCCTTCCCAGAAAGGTGCTGATGCCCTGACAGGTCTGTGTGTTGCTCCTTCCCAGAGCCCAGATTATTTCAGTGTATTGGCTTGTAGGGCATTGGTGGGGTGATTCTTTGCTTCCATCAGGTCTGGAGAAGTCACAAGTTTTATTTTCTTGGCTCTTTTCATAGAATTATTGAATGGTTTGTGTTGTAAGGAACCTTAAATATCATCCAGTTCCACCCCTCTGCCGTGGGCAGGGACACCTTCCACCATCCCAGGTTGCTCCAAGCCCTGTCCACCCTGGCCTTGGACACTTCCAGGGATCCAGGGGCAGCCACAGCTGCTCTGGACACTCTCTGCCAGAGCCTCACCATCTTCACAGCCAGGAATTCCATCCCAGTCTCCCATCCATCCCTGCCCTCTGGCACTGGGAAGCCATTCCCTGTGTCCTGTCCCTCCATTCCTTGTCCCAGTCCCTCTCCAGCTTTCCTGGAACCCTTTTAGGCTCTGGAAGGGGCTCTAAGGCCTCCCTGGAGCCATCTCCAGGTGAGCACCCCCAGCTCTCCCAGCTTGGCTCCAGAGCAGAGGAAATCCAGCTCTCAGAGCATCTCTGTGGCCTCTCCTGAAGTTGCTCCAGCAGCTCCATGTCCTCCTGACATTGCAGCTCCTCAGAGCTGGATGCAGCACTGAAGGTGGGATCTCACCAGGGCAGAGTGTCCATTTTATTTATTTCAACCTGATAATTTCCAGCAACTGGTGTGAAAAGGTGAATAATGAGATGGTGTGAGGAAAGAGATGCTCCGAGGGATGATGTGTCCCACTCTCCTGCCTGGGGTTGCACAGAAACTCTGTGAGGTGAAGCAGGAGACAAACCCACATCTTCTCTGGGTGATGTCACCGCAAAGCCACCGTGTCCCACATCTGCTCCCCAGCCCTGCCCATGGGTGGCCGAAGTTGGGCCAAAACAGGATTTCCAAGGTTATTTTTGGTGCATCCTGATGTAGGCTTGGCTGAGAGGCAAAGAGAAAGGAGGAGGCAGACAGGGAGAGAAAGGAGCTGTTTAATGTAGCCCAGGGATTGCACTTCTCTGGGAATGCTGAGGCCAGGGCTGTCCTTCTCTCCTACCTCATGGATCCATGCTCTCCTGACCCCATGAGATGGCATTTCTGAGCACCAGTGTTATTTCAAAGGAAAACAGCTTGCTTGTTTTCCGGTCCAAGCTGGCTTAGCCAAGCTCAGCCCCTCTAACCACAGTCTGGGCATTTATTTTTGTCCTCCAGACTTTCCAACCCCATTTCTTGGGCTTGTTTGTCTGGTTCTTGCTGGGAGTGATGGAACATGATAAAAATAGAGAGGAGTCCCAGACCTGGGCTCTTTCTCCTGAAAAATTCACAGTGAAGTTTAACACAAAGCTCAGGGAACCCAGGCAGGGTCTCACTGCCAGAGCAGGACATTTGATGTGTCTTGGAGCCTGTAGCCATGATATTTTCTAAAAAATCTTTTCCTTAGGATGTTTTTCTCCTGAGAAGCTGAGAGGCCTCAGAAACAACATGTAAACAATGATTATCTGCTGCTGTGGAATGCAACAGGTAGCTCTTTGATTAGCCCACGTTAGTTGTTTCTAATTAATGGCCAATCACAGTCAGCTGGCTCAGACTCTCTGAGACACAAACCTTTGTTATTCATTCTTTTTCTGTTCTTAGCTAGCCTTCTGATGAAATCCTTTCTTCTATTCTTTTAGTATAGTTTTAATATAATATATATCATAAAATAACAAATCAGCCTTCTGAAACATGGAGTCAACATTCTCGTCTCTTCCCTCATCCCAAGACCCCTGTGAACACCGTCACAGGAGCCATCGATGGGATCTGAGTGATTGAATGCAGCTCATTAGAGTGGCTTCCAGCCTGCCCCTGAGCCTGTCTTCAAAATGTGGATTTGCTAAAATATTCAAGGAACTGTGTCTCCAGCTTCAGGGAGAAGCATCAGGGCTAAAATTGGCCAAAAATAGAGTGGAGCCACCTCCATCACCACATCGACTTCAGAACTTGTGACTTTAATTAAAATATCAACCATGCTGAGACTTGCACCTCAGCTGGAGGGTGGGCAGCCCTGGGTCCTGTCCCCACAACACCTTTGGTGCTGTCAGTGTCCAGGGAAAGCCATGGAGCCCAGGTTTTGTTCTGCCTGGAGCCAGGTGTCCGGCACCTGCTGCGTTATCCCATCCCCTGGGAGCACCAGCAGCAGCTGCCCATGTTGTTGTGTCTCTGCTAATTTGGGGACGTGTTGTGGTGCCTTGCCAAGTGCCCTCTGCACTCCACAGGGGGGTCTGTGATGGCTCCTGGAGGAGCTTATCCGTGGTCTGTGGTGGCTCCTGGAGAAGTTCATCCGTGTCACCAACGGCTTCCCCAGGTATCTTGGTTTGGAAAGACAGGAGTCTGCTAAGGAAGGCAGGAGCCTCCCCTGAAATGGAGAATGTAAATCCTCCCCACCCCTCCGAATTGCTATAAATTTTAAATTAAGGGGCTCTCAGGCAAAAATATGGGAGCAGGAAATAACAGTTCTTTCATAGGGAAGAAAAAGAAAAGGATGAAATAAAACAATGCGGTAAACTAAACTAACACTGCCAGAGTCAGAACCCAGCCTGACACCCTGTGGGTCAGGGTGTTGGTAGCAGTCCAATTGGAATTGTGGCTCAGCCCTCCTGCAGTGTCAGGGGTGGTTCTGCTGGAGCAGGGATCTTGAAGAAAATGGTGTAGGCCTCCTCTGAAGATCCAGTGGAAGAAGAGGCAACTGCTGTTCCTCTGGGCAATCCTGTGGAGAAGCTGTCTTGCTGTCCCAGGATCTCAGATTATATCCAGGTAGGAATGCTTGGCTCCTCCCTCTGGGCTCACATCTCCCAATGGGATGCTGTAGTTCTTATCAGCCATGCAGTGACATTCAATAGCTGTTATCAGCAGATGTCCCCTCCCGAGGGAGGAGTGATTGTGAGCACTCAGAGAGAGAGATAAGGCAAACTGCCCACTGACAAAAGACAACTGCCACACAGATGGTAATGGAATACATCTTGCCTTGCAACCTGGAACACCAGGAAAGCACCACCAAGGCACAGCTGACCACTGCCTTTCTCCCAGCAGCACCACTGGACACTGTGATAGATGAGTAATGTGATGATTGACTCTCACAATTAATAGAGAAATATCAGTATATAGGTTAAGAAAAGTTTTTATAGATTTATAGTTATGTTGTATCCCCGCGCGTGGTTATCAAGGGACAGCTGGAGTTGGGACATCTGGGAGGGCTGGCTTGTCACTGTGGTGACATTTCCAATCACGATTTGAGGAGGGGATCTCCACCACTGGACAGCAAAGAAGGGGTTGATGGACAGAACTTTGGGAGGGGTTAAAGGGTTACAAAGGAAAAAAACCTCCATTGTGGGGGAGCTGAGCACATGGTGGGGAAAACCTTTTGCTCCTGGTGCCGTAACCTTTTTTAAATTATTTTTTTAAAATTTTTCTGTTTTTATTTCCTTTTAAAAAATTCTTCTGTTGTATTATTGATAAGGTTTAATAAACCTTCCTAAACTATGAAAAGTGAGTAGCTATTTCTCACAACACTGATTTAGCTGCTTGCTGCTTTGCAACTGCTCTGGAGCCTGACCATGGGGTGCTTCAAAGATTTAAGTGGTTTTCCTCAACCCCCAGGGGAGCACAGGGCAGGATTGAGGACAGCAGTTCAAACATCCCTGGGGTTTCCAAATTGATGATGGCTCGGGCTTGGCTCTGTGCCACAGCTGCTTTTCAGCCCTGAGCTCAATTGTCTGTCATCATCTGTCCGTCTGGGCAGGGTGGTTTCTCTGGGGGGTGGTGGGAACCATCACAGGGTGCTGCCAGGCTGGCTGAGCTCATCGTGGATGGGAAATCAGGAGCCTGGGATATCCTGACTGAGCAAACAGCAGCAGGCTCCCCCTCTTCAGGAATTGCTCCATTTAGGGCTATGTGGTGCCAACATTTTCCATTTCCGCCAGGAGTTATCTGGGTGGGTTTTGAGCATTTCTACTTTTCAGCTACAACCTTGGGTATTTGCGGGGTTTTGCATCAGGAGTGACAACCCACAGAGCATTGACCCAGCGCTGCAGTGCTCACCACCAAACCCTGTCCACAGCAGACACATCCACAAGTTTTTTGAACACTTCCAGGGATGATGATTCCATCACTGCCCTGATCAGCCTGTTCCAATGCCAGACAAACATTTCAGGGAAGAATTTTTTTCCTAATATCCAATCTAAATGTCTCCTGGCACAATTTGAACCATCACTTATTACTTGGGTAAAGAGACCAACCCCCACCCATCTGTAATCTCCCTTCCTCTTTTCAGGGAGTTGTAGAAATAATCTCTGCTCCTCAGTTTTGCTTTCAAACAAACATTCTTTACACAGGGAATGATCTCATCCAAACTGGGCACCTCAGTGGTAATGCTGTCAGCAGGGGTGGTGAGCAGGTCAAGCACTGGAATAAGCTGAACATTTCATCTGGAACCATGGGAACCCCTTCAGCACAATGCCTGGAAAAAAATGCACCAGGACACGTAGAGCTACTTAGCCATGGATGTGTGGGGGGAGATTTCCCTTCCTGTTTGGCAGGAGGCAGCCAGGATACAGCCAGTTGTGCTGCTGGGGAGCTGTGAAAGGAGCTCTTGGGAGGCAGATTTGGGGCAGGTCTTTGGGGTCTGACCTCCCTGGGACCTCGTCATTGCTTCAGGGCTGCTAATAAAGCTCCTCTTGTCGTGCAGCTTTTGCAGGGCCACAATTCAAACCAGCATTAGCAGGATCTGTTTCCTCCTGGAAGCTGCAGCACAGCCCCAGTGCCATTATTTTGGAATGTCCTTTGAGCAGAAGCGTTCACACCTCTGGATTCAAATCACTGAGTGCCTCTCAGCATTCTCACCGCTTATCTAAGCAGATCGTATTTAAAGGTTTATTTTGTGGTCATAAAAATTTGCTGCTGGCACTCAAAAGAAAGCTCTCTGCTGGATCTTAGCCTAGAAACAAATGTGTTGGGTTGGCTTAGGCTGCAAGGAAAGGGACTTTAGGAGTTTATGAGAAATGGGTCTCCAAACTGGAATGCTTTAAGCTGATTTCCCAGACTTACCAGTTCAGACAAAACAAACACAGCACTTTTCCTGGCAAACATCCCCTGAGCTGGCAAGGCTGTGCAGCACCAGCCCAGGGCCTTCAAGAAGCCTCTGAGGAAGGTGTTCGAGGCACTGATTGAAAATTGAGCTTTGTTCAGCTGTGCAAAACGGGGGACGTCAAACACAAGTGATGACCACCTAGAACCCATGTCATCTGCAGCACTCTGTGTGTAAGGGAGCCCTGGATTTTGGTTTAAAACCACTTCCAGGGCTGGTGAATGGAGAGCAGAGATGTCTTTGCACAGGGACTGGTCCCAGGGCTGGGGAGGCTGCAGGTTGTCCCAGGCTATGCGGATTCCATCCTTGTCCAAGACATCTTTTTGTGAAAGTCCTTTCTTAGGATTTT
>NW_005054303.1:13176371-13180015 GCF_000277835.1 Geospiza fortis | reverse complement strand
GAAGTTTCAGGAACAAGATGTAAACAATGGTTATCTGCTGCTGTGGTATGCAACAGGTCCATCTATGATTGGCCCATCTTGGATGTTTATAGTTAATGGCCAATCAAGGGCCGCCTATCTCGGACAGAGTCTGAGAGAGCTGCTTTTGTTATCATTCTTTCCTATTCTATTAGCTAGCTTCTGAGATTAAACCTTTCCTTCTATTTCTTTTTAGTTAGTATAATGTAATATAGATATCATAAAATAATAAATCAAGCCTTCTGAACATGGAGTCAACATTCTTGTCTCTTCCCTCATCTGAGAACCTTTGTGACCACTGTCACACATCCTGTCTCCTTGTTGGCCACAGAAAGTCACCTTGGGATGGGCTAAAAAGCCCCCAGCCTCCACATAGGAAAGAGAGCTGATGGCAGGAGAGCTTCATTTTGTTGAAATCACAATCCATACCCTTGGTTTATCTTTATTCCTGCCTGCCTTCACTGCTGTTGTGCAGCCAATCCCCTCTGCCCCGAGCACACTATGCTGAGTGTGGGCTATTGAACACCACTGACCGTGCAGGAATATTCCCCTTCTGCTTGTAACTCCCTCAGCCTCTTCATTTTTTGGGCTCAAATGTGATTGATGGTTTTCTTAACCTGGAGTTGTGTTGCCAGGAAAAGTCAGAGCAACACTGATTTGCCTGTTTTGTGGTGAGGAAACAAGAAAGATAAGGAAAAAGTTTGCAGAGTGGGTTGTGCATTCTGCAGTGCCTCCAGGATGGGTGGAGGAAGTTCCAGGTGAGGTGAGGTGTTCTCCTTATCCTGGAAAGGTTCCTTTGAATGGGCTGCAAAAGATGAATTTCCAGTCACAGAGAGGGAACAATGGATCTGGGAGATCTACACAGACTCACATCTCTGGGAAAGCCAGAAGGGTGAAAAACAGAGCACCAGATGAGGAGAGTGAACAAAATGGGGAAAAAACTCCATAAAAGGTGTTCTTAGGGCAACAGAAGACCTTGGTTAAGGGATCTCCTCCCTTTCTTTGATAAAAGCTGGGTGTTTGGCATCTTGGCTGGCAGGATATTGTGAATTCCAGCTGAACCCCAGGGAATGCTCTTGGTGCAGGTGGGCAGTGCTTAGCCAGGCTGGAGATCAGGTTCTCACTGGTTTTCCAGTCAGGATCAGGGTGAGACACAGCCATTGCTCGGGTAAATACTGAACAAACCAAAGCTGCCCTGCTGGGTCAGGGCCCTGCAGCACAACCACAGCTCCCAGTTCTCCTTACAGATCAATCACTGCTTGGAAAGATGCTCCTGTTAGCCTGGAGGTTGCCCCTCAGCCAGTAAGGATTCCCAGAGTGTGGCTGGCCTGGGTTCTGCCTGGAGTCAATGGGAAATCCTCTGGACTCCAGTGGGTGTGGATCAAGCCCACCCCAATGCTGATGCTCACACTTTAAATCCCCTTTTATCCCCCTCTCATTCCCAAAGGAGTCAGTGATGAAGAGTTTGTAGACAGTAAGTCTTCACCAGGCATGTCTCTCTCACCAAGAATGTTTTCCAGCAGGGATATTTCTTTCCCATAGGTGAAATTGTTGACCTAAACCCAAGGCCTCGCTTGTCTAAGTATCTCACTAGCAGAAATGATTCTGGTGTTGCTGGTGGTGATCTAAGCTGTTGGCTCCTGTTTGTCCCATTGGCTCTGGAATCATTCCTGGAGCATCCTGGCTGCTCAGTGATGCCTCAGGTTTGAGCTTTTCTATTTTTCACATTCTGTGCTGCTTTAGTGTGTGGGTCTGGGCTTCATAACAGGGGATGCTGAGCTCTGAGCACAGAGCAGAGAGACAAAACAATTCCTGCTCCAGCTGGGCACCAAGGACAAATGATCCAGATCTCAGGCATAAATAAATGATCCAGATCTCAAGAGCATAAATAAAATGGATTGAAGAGAGAAAAACAAGAAGGATGTGACTTCATAACCTAAAGCTGTAATTGGACAATGAACTCCAATATGCAAATGGAGCAGAACTGATCAAAGTGAGAGACCCTGTGACTGGTTGTGCATTTTGGGTCCATTTTGGTTCATCTTGGGTGCAGCCCTGGCTGGGCTCTTGTGCTGCCCAAGGTGTGTCCATTGAGAAAATCCTTTTAATGAATCCTTACTTTATTCTTTAACTCCATCCAGTCTCTGTTCTAGGTCAGCCTTCACCAGGCATCATCAGGAAGGATCATTTCTTCCTGACAGTGCAGGAGGGAACAGGAGTGGGGACGGGGCAGAGCCATGGGAAGGGATCTGCCGTCTACAACCTGCTTCAGAGCCAGAATTTTATTTATTTGCAAGTTTCTGCCCATCCATGTGAGACTGCCCAGTTTCTGCCTCCAAGACCTGCATGTAAGGATGAGAGGTTTGCTCTTGTCTTGGAGCAACAAATCCAGGGAAAGGGCAGGAGGAGAGAGGAGATGATCTTTGATGTCTCTGCATCCTGCAAAGACAATGATTCACAGCTGCCCTTGTTACCTGGGAATCTGTAAGACATTCAGGTGATTAATTTTAGATTTGCTCACATAAGCCTTTTTTCATCCAGGCTGTGAAAGGCAAAGCAAAGGAGGGAGAGCCCTTTTTGGAGATGCATTAATGATCAGGGATGTATCATTTTGCTTTTACAGCCTGGCTTTTAAACTATGCAATGACAAGTGTTTCAGCCTGCTGCTGCGCTAAGAAAATCTCTAATAAAAGGCTGTTTTATTTTAAGACAACATCATGAAACTTTACCAAACAATGAGCGCTCTGCTATAAAGTGACTGAGGTCACCTTTTGTTTTTTTTCTGGCCCCTCTGGTTTCCCTCTGGGGAATGGAGGTTTCAGTCCTTTCATCCTCCCTGCAGCAAGGTCTTCAGTCCAGGGGCCAATCTTATCCAGCATGGCTGGACACCAATTTTTGAGCCTCTGAATAGTTCTGTGGTGTGAAAACGTGCAAGGAACAGCTCAGATATCTGGTTTAGCACACAGTGCAGATGTTACAGATGTTGTGCTGCAGATGTTTTTGCAATAGATGCTGTGAGGGCTTTGAATTTCATACATTTTCTCTGATTTTCTCAGCTCCACCAGCAGAGATGTGTATGGGAGGGAGGGAATAAAATGGGGTGGACAATCCTGGGGCTCCTGCCTTGAAAATTAGAGTGAACTAAGCACCAAAGGCTCCTAATCCTCAGCAATGCATGAGATGGTTTCTTTTCCTGCCAGCTGGCTGTGAGGACAGTTTGGAGATCACTGTGGGGCTCTCCTTGGATAAGTCCTTGTCCTTAAATAACTCCTACCCTGGAGCTGAAGGAAATGATGCTTGTTCTTCTCAGGCTTTCACCCGCTGAGCTGTGTCTGTCTGACTCAGTCATATTTCACATCCAGCCCTGAGCAGGTTATTTAAATCCCAGTGGTAAATAAATGGCAGATCAGAAGCACTGTGGTAGGCTGCTTAACCCATGCCCCATTCCCTGCACAACAGTCTTGATTTTTCATCATTGGGTGGGAGAAAAAAATCCTCTCCTCTTTGGAGAGAAAATCTCCTCCACATAGAGCACAGCTGGTGGGTCCCCAGAGCTGCAGGGCAGCAGCTCCATGAGCAGCTCCTGCATCCCTGCAGCCATTCCCTGCTCCATGAGCAGCTCCTGG
>NW_005054303.1:13155162-13176026 GCF_000277835.1 Geospiza fortis | reverse complement strand
CCCCTGCCAATGGCTCCCTCACTCCATGGGTCATTTCCCATCAGCAGCAGGAACATCTCTGAGCTGGAACATCTCTGGAACATCAACCAGGCTGTCTCAGGCTGCCAGCCTCTGGTGACATCTCCTTCCTGGGAGTCTCAAAGGGCTGGATGTGCTTTTCTCCTGCAGCACCTCCAGGAGATTGGCTCGGGGTCAGAAAGAAGCCTGGAGGAGGAAGAGCAGCCAGAGGTCCCCCATTCTGGCTGGAATGACCTCCTGAGGGGACAGGTCAGGCTCATGATGGGCTCTCTGTCCAGAGGCAAGGTTATTTTCAGAAGGCTGGGTTTAAAGGGGATTAGTCTGAAAAAGTATATGAAGGCAACCAAAATGAAGTCACACAGAAAGAGCAGAGAGACATTGCAGGGCTGAGTTAAGGGCTCAATGTTGATGCACAGAGGAGAGCTTCCTCTTGATCTGCCCCTGTGTCACTTGTGGAGGTGGATCTGTGACTCCATAATGGGAATCTCTGCAAGGTTGTAAATGAAATGGAGTAGTGGGCTGGTCTGGCTGCTGAGCACTGGAAACTTTGAGCTCAGATCCTGTGGTAGAAAATGAATGTTTTGGTCATGTGGGACAACAGCTGTAGCCATTACAGCAGAGGAGACAGACCCATTTCCCAGGCAACAAATGAGGATGAGAGGAAAGAGCCTCAGGTTGGAGCAGGGGAGGATTAAGTTGGATATTAGGAAAGAATTCTTCACAGAAAGGGTGGGCAGGCATTGGCACAGCGCCCAGGGCAGGGATGGAGCCCCCATCCCTGGAGGGATTTGAAAGCTGTGTGGATGTGGCACCTGGGGACATGGGTCAGTGGTGGCCTTGGCAGTGCTGTGGTAACAGTTGGACCCAATGATCTTGAAGGTCTTTTCCAACCTAAATGATTCTGTGATCAATACTGGAGGTGAGAGAACGAAGGAATGTTCTCCTGTTCAAGTAAAATTTGCTTTTGCTAGTGTTCCCCAAAACCAGGGGAAAGGGCTGGTGATGCTCAGGAGGGTCCAGGGTGCAGAGCATGGTGCAGGTGCCCCTTCTTGGTCTTTTTTGGGATACTGAGATGAGCCACGAGGTCTTGTCTGCCTGGCACACCTTTGAGAGCTGATGGAGAGCTCATCCCCTCCAAGCTCATCCTCTGGATGTTTCTGAAAGGGCCTGTGAGAGAGCTTTGATTCTGAAATGGACACAAAATGTGAAAGGCCAATCAGCCAGCCCTGTCTGCAGCTGCTGGAGGATGTAATTCCAGCCCTGTCTGCACTAGATAACATTTAAACATTTCATTTAATCTCAGCAGAGGTGGTCTGAGGTGGACAAAAAGCCCATCCAAGCAAAAAAACTACCAACTCCTCCACTGTCAAAAGGCTGAAACAGATCATTGCCTCTCCTCTGAGGCAAACCCAACCCTCCCAGACTCACAGAGAGGAGGAGGAGGAGGACGGAGCCCTGTCGGGGGCAGAGCAAATGACAAGCTGGCACATGAATGCTGTTTTGTGGTGGCAAAAAATAGATGGTTCCAGGCAGCAGCTGCCCCCGAGGAGGAGCTCTGAGCTCTGAGCAGGCTGGGGCTGTGCTAATTACAGCCACACACCCCTAACCAGGAGCACTGCAGGAGCCAGGGCAAGGCAGATGGGGGCTGATTTCCCAAACCCTACAGTGTGGGGCATGGCCAAGCAGAAAAAGAAGGAAAACAGGCAGGAAAAAGAAAGGAAACAAGACCCCATCACCTCTACAATTCTCTCCAGCCTCTGAAGCTGCCTCATCTCAATGAGCTCCCCACAGCTCATCCCATTTTCTCTATTTAAGGGTTGGGAAGTGATATGTTTATCCAGACACTGGGAGCAAAACATGCTCACTTTTTTTTTTTTTTTTTTTTTCTTTCCCCAGTCTGGGACATCTTATTTTAGGTTAAAGAAAACAGCAAGGAAAGGCAGAGTAAATATAACTCCCCAGGAGCCAGCAAAGCCCGCTGTGTCTGCAGAACTCGACCCACTGATGTCCTGCTGAGGGGAGAAGTCCACAACTGGAGAGCTCAAAAGAAGCATTAACCACAAGCAGCTCCCTGGACTGGGAACCAGGGGCTCTGACACTGCTTCTCCAACCCTGGGCAGAGCTGTGGGGTCACTGGGAACCAGCCCAGTTCCCTTCCAGGGGGTTGGCTCCTCACCCTGCTCGTCCCCTGTTTGAACCAAAGGCTCTTCTTGGGCTGGCACTGTCTCCCTGAATGTTCCTCCACACACCTAAAATGCAAAAAAACCTCCAGATCCAGCCATTTCCAGCTGCTGGGAAAGCCCCTGCTCAGCTCCACAGTTCCATAGGCTGCTCTCAGAGCTGCAGCCACTTGGCATTTGTGGGAAAGTGGCGGAAATCTGCCTTCCCTTTGAAATAAGGTCACTGCTTTACTTATCTCTAATAAGGCTGGTGGAGAGCTCTGGATGTGGGTGAGGGTGCACAGAGATCCTTTTCCCTACTTGGAATGGGTAATTGAGTAGATATTAGGAATAAATTGGCTGTGAGGGTGGTGAGGCCCTGGCACAGGGTGCCCAGAGAAGCTGTGGCTGCCCCTGGATCCCTGGGAGTGCCCAAGGCCAGGCTGGATGAGGCTTGGAGCAACCTGGGATGGTGGAAGGTGTCCTTGGGCAGGGAGTGGGACTGGGTGTGCTTTAATGCCCCTTCCAACCCAAGCCTTTCCATGACTGTGTGATTCTATGGAAATGAGTGGCAGGATGTGTCCCCTGGCACCAAGGATTGCAATTTTTGGCACCCAGGATTGCTGAGCAGTGCTCCCAGCAGGGCTGGTTCAGGGGAAGAACTCTGCAAAGCACAGCTCCCCTCTGCCCTCCCTGATCCTGCTGATGGATGTGGCTGGGATTCACCTGAGGGCAGCCTTGCTGTGCTTTCCCACGTTCATGCAATGTTCAAAGTAATCAACAAGATTTCTGAAGCTCCTCAGGGCTGGATTTCCAAGTGTCTGGTGCTCACTGACATTTCAGGGAAGCCTGTCTCTCAGATAAGCACCTAATAAGGCTCAGAGGGAAGAGGGCAATAACACTAATAGCAATCACTGCTCCTGCTCTCCTCAGTAATTGCCTTTCCCCCGTTTTGTTTATCCAGCATCGACAAACCAATTGGTTTAAAAATGTCAACAGCAAAGACCAAGGGAGTGCACCACTTGTAGGGCTGGCCTTGATCTCCTTGTCCATCAGGAGCTGTTCAGCTGTGTCTGACATGACATGAGTCTCCCCACCCAAAATGTTTTCCTGTCTGGCTCCAGGTGTGGTTCCCAGAGGAGATATTTGGGGTGGTGGTGACCAAACACCCAGCACCTCACTGCCCATTGCACCCTGGGCTGGGGCTCTGTGCCTGCCCCAGCACTGTGGGTGCCCATATCCATGAAAACCAGACTGATGGCAAAAAGGCTGCTGGGTGCTGGGAAAAGGGCATGGAATTGGTGTTTCACAGGCAGACCCACCTTTGCCACAATGCCTGCCCCAAAGCCACTGTGACCCCAGTGGGAGAAGAGCAGGCAGGACCAGTGACAAAGATCTGAATTATTTCTGAAAGAGGAGGTTTCAGTGTCCCTGAGTTCCCTGGCTCCCTGCTCCAGCCCCAGGAATCAGTCATGGCTCTCCTCCTGACTCCTTGGGGGCTTCAGACCTGATGGTTGCACATCTGGGCATCCAGATGGGATCAGATGGTGCCTGTGCCACCCTGGGCCAGGGGAGCCAGCACAGAAGGGAGCCTGACACAGAGGTGCCACTGTCAGCTCCACAGAGGCTCCATTCAGCTGCAAAGGGGCTCTCCCAGGGTGGCACTCGGCTCCCTGCTGACCCCAGGGTGGGTTTGCATGGTTAAATAAATTCTGAGGGAAAAAAAAACCCCACAGCCCATGATTTATCCAGACCCAGGGAACTCGAAGCTCTCTGGTTGGGGTCAGAGGAGGAGTGTGGCCACCCAATGCTCACTGTAACAGCTGATTTGTGCATTTGTGGCAGCAGTCTCAGAAATGCAGCATCTTGCAAGGGAGCTGCTGGATCTGGGATGAACCTGCTGGGAGTCATTAGAGAGGAGCTTGCTGAGAGCAGGCAGGAACCCAGCCCAGGGGCCAAAACTCAGCTCTGTGATTCAGGAAAGAAAAAAAAAAGAGGAATGAGAAGAGGAAAGGCTGCAGTGGGTTCACCACTGAGCCACACTCCCAAGTGTCACATGCACAACATTTCTGAAAACTTCCAGGGATGTGACTCCACCAGATGTTGAGCTGTGAGTGAGGGAAAGTCCCTTGGGCTCTACTCACTCTGTGGGAGAGAAGAAGAGAGTCCAGAGGTTCCGGATCAGAGTGGACAACATTCCAGATGTCACCTACCTCCTACAGCTGCCCCGGGTGAGGCAGAGCAGCTTGGAGCCCCAAGAGACCTTGGCAGTAGCAGATGACATAAATCAAGGTCCCAGCTTGCTGCTGTGAGACCCCAAGGGTGTGTCTGTGGTGGATGGGTCTCCACTGGTAACACTGCTTATCCCTGAATTCCCCAAAATGCTGAATTTGCCTTGTAAAAATGCAAATTATCTCCCAAATGTGTAACTTGAGTTCACCTTTGGGTTCCAGCCCCTGGGGCTCTTCATGCCCTGTCCTCTGTCCCCTGCTTTGGCCTGTGATGGGTCCAGTCTCCTTTTCTGGGCACAAAACCCCTACAAGTCCCACAGGGAGCAGAGGGAATGCAACGGAGAAGGCAAAAATAGGGGAAAACAACTTTCCCTTTGCTCATTTTCCCCACTCCCAGCTCCACTTCCAGAAGTTTTCCAGGCTTGCGTGAGTCTCTGAAGCTCTTTGACCTCCTTTTTTCTACCTCTGTGGCAGTTTATACTTTATTCTCTGCCTTCAGAACTCATCATAGCTGTGCAGGGGATGTTTTTTTAGCAGCAATTTCTTCTCAGGAAGCAGAGAGCTGCTGCCTGACCGTAGCAGACACAGAAAATGTTTACAAACACGTGGAAAAGAGACAATTTCAAGCCACAAGTTCAACCCAAGTGTGAGGAAGTGAGGTTTTCATGAAGGAACCACTGTGCAACTGAAAGTCCCCGATGTAAACAAGAGTGCTCAGGAAAGGCTACAAAACCCCAGACACGGCGACTGAAGCCTTTGAATGATCCATCAAAGCTTGAGAGATAAAAAATGTTCTTTTAGGCTCAGAACTGGGGGAGCTGGGAAAGGCTGCACAGCAGAGAAAGTTGGTCATGAGGGGCCTGAGGAGCTTAGTGAATGGGGAAGGAAGGCAGGGAAATGTGGAGGCTGAGTTGTGTAGGGGGATACAGCATGAAAGTGGTGGTAACCTTATCCCCCAAAGAGTTGCAGCTGAACCAGTTACTAAAGATTAGGAGCAGGCCTGATCTTAACAGGCCACACCTGTAGCCAATAAGAACAAGTGGTATAAAAGAGTGGATTGGTGGGATCTGGAGTCAGATGGCTGCTGCAAGGACCAGGAAGAGTCAGTGCTTAGAGGAGCTGCCTACAAGAAACATCGAGGCAGTATGAAGCTCTGGTGATATGGAATCCTTGCACTATAATAATAATAGAACTCTTGATGTATAAGACAACAAATGGTGACCCCGATGTGATCTGGGAGAAAAAGGATTTAAATGCTAAACTATATTGCCCTGTGGATTCAGGATGACCCATGGATTTGGGACTAAACTATATTGCCCGTGGATTCAGGGAAACAGGATTTGACCATATAACACTGTGGATTTGGGGAAACAGGATTTGACCATATAACCCCGTGGAGGGAGGAGTCAGATGGTTACTGCAAGGACCAGGAACAGTCAGTGCTTAGAGGAGCAGCCTATGAGAAACATCGAGGAGGTATGAAGCTCTGGTGATATGGAACCCTTGCACTATAATGATAATAGAACTCTTGATATATATAAGACAACAGAGTTGGGACAGCGATGCTGCCGCTTTCCCTGAGCGTAATTAACATCGAGAACATGTGGGTCAAAACCTGGTGGCATGCAGGGGAATCACCTGCTGTGTGAACAGGTGAGAGGTGGTAAAGTGTAGGTGTGAATGCAGATTTAGGTGTTTGAGGATGGAGGAAGAGCTGGAAAGCTCCCAGGCACGCTTGGGCATCCCAATCTGGTCCCACTCCTATCCTGGGGTTTGCCCACCAAGGAGCCAACAACCAGTGTGTCTCCTTCTGCTCCCAGGAACTTTGTTGAGGTCAAGGAAGATTTGTTTCTGTTAGAGTCACTAAACATGACCCATGGCATGACTCCCAATAAGTATTAATGCCTGCAGTGAACACAAAGTGGATTGCAGAGTTTAAGGTGTCCAGCATCCCAAGGGTTTGGGCTGGGCTCTGGGAGGTGCCCCTCAGCTCTTGGTCTGCTCCCAGAAGTGCTGATCACAGACTCAGAGAATCATCAAGGTTGGGAAGGACCTCCAAGATCACTGAGTCCAACCTTTGTGATGTGGAAGAACCTTTGGGAAAAGGAAGAATTTGTACTGGCTGCTCCAGGTGGAAGGTCCAATGCAAACTCATGATATCACCAATTCCTGGGGTCATTTCTCACCTCTCAGCTCCACTGTACAATGATAATTTAACTCCTGTGGTGTCCTAAGGACAATGGAAAGCACTGGCAGCCCTGTGGAGAAATTGATAAACAAGATTGTTAGGTTATGTTTGAGCCCATTTAGGAGTCTTTCTGCCCCACCAGAGAGGTCTCCTACTGGAGGATCAAGGGTGAACAAAATGATGGAAGTTTTACCTGGATTTCCACCATCTCAGCTTCACAGAGGAGTACACTTAAATTCACCCCCTCTTGTTCCCTTGTCTGATGGCTTGGGCCCTACTGAGACAGGAAGGGACCATGATTAGTGCTCCAAGCTGCTGCTGTGATGTGAACACCCAGAACTGATGGTGACAGCAGCAATAAACCCAGCATCAACCACAGGACAGCTCCTGGGGGTTCCTGGGAAGGCAGCAGATGGCTGGAGGAGGTGGGAATATCCAAATGCTGTCCTGGGAGGGCCTCCTTTGGAAAGCACCTTTCCCACCCTGTTTCCCAGCTGATGAGCACAGGAGGATTGAACAAAATTAACTCATTAAGGCCGGCAGTGTCCTGGGGGTTGTAAAACCAACGGGGACATCATTTCATTTCCATCTCCACTGCTGTTTTCCCTGAGCACTGCAGGTGATGGGGGTCTTTGGGGGCATTTGTGTCACTTCCTCTATGGGTTTCCCTTCAGCCAGGCAGTCTGTCTGTCTGCCACGGGAGTTTTCTGTTGTGTGGCTGCAGCTCCCTGTGCAGGGGAGATCAAACATCCTCTGGCTGGCGACTCATTAGCTCTCCTCCGTGGGCATTAGTGGTTAACAGCATCATTAGGTTTCAGTGGTAAAAGGAGGTTTTGCAGACCCCAGGAGAGAGAGGCTGTTAATCTCCTGGCATTTCACACAACATCAAAATGTAGCAAGATCTGCGTTAGAAAAAACGGCTGAAATACGGTTTGCTGTCAAGGAACTTAACAATTAAAACACTGACCTGAGGTGGCTTTGTTTTGTTTGTGAGTTATGCTAAAGAACAGTGATTTTAATGTTGTGAAATGCCTTGTAATGTCAGGGAGCAGGCAGCAAAATTTCCACCAGGATCCTGGGGTTCCTTCCCACTTGTGAATATCCGCAATATCCTCTGTCCAGGCTCGGCCCCTGAGTCATCTCCCTGCTGTGGGACAGAGGCAGAGTTTATAATGAGGATAAAGAGGCAGCTTTTGTTTGGTGAGGAAACTTTGACCATTTTCTGGGTCTTGGGTCTCAAGGGCTGCAGCAGGAGCAGGCAGAGGAACACCTGAAGTCCATGCCCACATCACTGGAAGATTTCCAAACACTGTCTGGCATTTTACTGTGACCCAGAGCCCTTCTGGTGCTGCTCAGCAGCTGAAGCCAAGCATCAGATGAATACTCCAAGGAAAGTGGGGTGTTTTTTGCTGGTGGAGCAGCAAACTTTTCAAGATTCATGATGTGTTGGTAACCTCGCAAGGAACACCGCCTGCCTCGCTTTTCCAGACTGCAGGAGGTCACACACAGTTCAGATAAGCTTTGGGGAAACAGCTGAACTTCAGGATGTTTGTGTGAACCCAACCCCTGACCTCCCCAGCCTCACATTTTACTGATCCACAAGTACAGATGGAATATTTACACGAACATCTGTGTATGTTTGTGTGTGCTGTGGAAAGACACCCAAATTGTTAGAGAAAATGAACTTTCAGGGCTGTGAACACATTGCTGTTGTGTCCCAACGCTTGGCAGAAGGAGGAGAAGCACCTGGGATCTGGATGATGCCTCCAGAAACACATCCATCCCTGAACAAAGTGGGATTTGTTACTCGTAGGACTCGAATACCTCAACCCCTCTGAGGAAATGGTCTTCACACCCCATTTGTCATCTCGTGTCTGAGCACCCCTGTGAACACCAGAGCAATTTAGGCACTGTGTGAAACACTGTGCACAATATTCCTGAAAGCACATGGAAGACAGGCTCGTTGTTGGAGGAGGAAGGTGGATTTTATTGCTGCAGCAGTGAGCTGTGGATGCAAGCACCAGAATGCAAAGGGGGCCTTTTGATTCAGCTTGGGCTCCAAGGGGTGCTTCTGGCTTTTGGGAGGTTCTCCTCTGGCCCTTTTCCTTCTCTTCTGAGGGCTGGACTCCCTCAAAAACAGAAAGCAAAATTACAAGTGGTTTAAAGGTTACCCACTGCATGCCATGTTGATTTATGTGTAAAACCCCAAAGATTGATGGATCAGGGAAAGGAAACTAAAATGGAGAGAGGTTTGCATTTCTGCAGGGTCCTTGCAGGGCACAGAGGGATGCTCAGCAACAGGCAATATCCCTGGCAGGACCTGGAACCCCAGACCACCCCCTCTGGCAGCATCCCCTGCCCAGCCTGGGACGCTGCTTCCCCGTGGATTTCGGGATCCTTGGCCACCAGCACTCAGCTCTGCAGGAAAACTGTGCTGCATCTGGCCCTGCAGTCTGATTGCTGAGCTTGGTGAAGCATCACCAAATGTGCTCTTCCATCCCAGAAAAAGGGGGTGTGGAGACCAGAGAAAGAGAGGTGCTTCAATATGGGAAGCTACAGCAATTTCCGACGGGCCCCTTTTCCTGCTTTTCCACTCCAAAGCAGAATGTGGAGAGGGGAGCAGCGGCACTTCCTGACAAGTCTCTTCTGGTAGCTATAGAAACTTAGAGCACAGCCACAGTAACAAAAATACACCTCTTTGCTGGAGCTTCCTTCCTCTGTGGGTCGTGACTTTTCCCTGACACAGCTGCCCCAACCCTGCCGGGCCCCAGGGAGCCTCAGCCCAGAGGCTGAAATGTTGGGTTTTTTTGTGTTTTTTTTTTCTTTTTTTCCAGCTGGAATTGAGCAGTGTCATTTTGTTGCCTGGAAATGGAGAGATGCAGAGGGACCACCAGGGATTAACCCAGGGCAGAGATCCTAAACATTGCATTTGTGATAGCGACAACGTCAGCGCAGCCACGGCTGAGAGGGAATAAATCCCTTGGAGAGAGGGACAGATTGGAGCAGAAAGGCTGTGGGGAGGGCAGGGATGCCAGGAGCAGCTTGTTGGCAGAGCCCTGGTGGCTCCCTCCTGCCTGCAGGTCTGCCAGCCTGGGCTCTGGCTGGGAGCCCTCTGGCTTTGTGCCATTCCATGGGCATCCAAATGGGCATCCAAATGGCTTTGGTGCCCAGCACGAGGCCTGGGGACCTGCTGGGACAGGGGGAGGTTCCCTCCACCACACCTGATGGGCTGAGACATCCCCTGAGGTGATTAGCAAGGACACAGGTGGAAGGGAAGGGCTGTCTCTCTTCTCCTTTTTTTTCCTCTTCTCTTCTCCTTTTTTTTCCCTCTTCTCTTCTCCTTTTTTTTCCTCTTCTCCTTTTTTTTTCCTCTTCTCTTCTCCTTTTTTTTCCTCTTCTCTTCTCCTTTTTTTTCCTCTTCTCTTCTCCTTTTTTTTCCTCTTCTCCTCTCCTTTTCCTTTTCCTTCTCTGGCTTTTCAGGAAATGTGTGCCCATGGATTGTGGCAGAACCTCCTGAGACATCGACCCCAACGCATATTTCCATGCTCAGATGTGTTCTACAGCTCAGCACCCCACAGTTTTTATCCCAGATTAGGGGCAGGGAGATATCTGAGAAGTGCCAAGTGAACAACAGATTGCATTGCTTGATTTTTCTGCCCCCCTAACAAATAAAAAAAAAAATAAAAGCAAAACCCCCTAGACATGAGATTTATGAGCCAGTAGCTTACTCTGCTTTTGGTGTTGGCTGCTGCCATGTGCCAAGCCATGGTGGCTGTGGCTCTGCTCTATTTTCTCTATTTTTCTCTATTTTCTCCCCTTGAATATTTTTCAGGGGGAATAATTTGGTTAAAATTATTTGGTTAAAATTATTAAAGCTGCAGCTTGCAGCTCTTTGGGGTTTTTAGTTGCTCGGCAGGCAGAAGAATACTGGATTTTTGTGTGTGTTTTTTGAGGGACTAACAGGTGGCTTTCCCATTAGCAGGGACCTCCTGCATGCAGGGGATGCTTGGGTGGGCTCCAGAGCAAAGCCTGCAGCACGTTCCTGCACAGTGCCAGTGGCAGGGGGCTGCAGTGGGGACCAGCAGGTACCTCCCCCTGCCAAATTCTGCTCTTGGGGGATGCACCCTCACCCCCATCCACGTGTATAAACCCTGCCCTTCTCCCAGCCCTTCAGGATGTGTGGAATCTCCTCAGCCCCATGAGGGATGCTCAGTGTGAGAGGGTGAGGGTGAGACTCTGAGCTTGGTGCTGTCAGCAGAGGGGGGATGCAGGCACCCCAGAAAAGTGACATTATGGGGTGGGGAGAGAGGGGAACCCTTTGGGGAGGATCAGGTGTGTCCCACGCGGTGACAACCTCCCCTCCCTGTGTATGGACAGCATCTCCTGCAAGGGTGCTCCTCCAAACTGAGGCTGTTTCCTTTGCTGCCTGTGGTGTCTGTTCCCATGCACTGCTCTGCTGCTGCCAGGAAGTTTTTCCCAATAATTTTCCTGATGGATGCCTTTCTTTGCTTTAGATAAAGCCAATTTCCTCCTCTGGTAGCCACGGCGGATGCAGAGAACAATGGGTACCATGTCAGCTCTGCCCACCCCGTGGGACAGGGACTCTTGTCCCACTTCCTTAGGATGCCCAGACCTCCACTGGGAATGAAAAAAATTCAGAGAACCCACCCGAGGGAGAAAACACCCCCCAAAAAAAGTACTACTGCAAAGAAGTGATTTGGGAAACAGCTTGGCAAAAAATGGTGGAAAGCAGAAATTTAAAGAACAATGTTTGTGGCTGTTCCAGGAGAGGTCCAGTGAAACACGCACAGGTGTCCACAGTGCAACTTTTGTAAAATTACTAGAAATAAAAGAATCTCATTACTGTGAGCTTCAGGAGTTAAGAAGCAGCCAAGAGTGACCAGCATGATGGAGGAAAATCGTGCCCAGGCTTTTAGTGCTGTGTTGCATTGCTGCAAAGGGAAGGTGCTGTCTGGGAAACCTCAGCCCAGGAGCCAGAGACCCACTTTGGGGAGCCAACCACTGCTGTGAAGCTGCTTATTGTGAAATAGGCAGCTGAATGTATCCAATTATCACCCTGTCTCTGGGTAAAGCAGACAAAACCTGAGCTTGTTTTCTCTCTCTCTCTTTTTTTTTTTTTTTAATAGCAGATGGTGAAAAAGTCTGCAGCCCTCAATTCTTTAATCCTTTCTGCATTGGCTGTTGTTTCCAGACCATGTCAGGTTGCTCTTTCCTGGACCAGCCCCAGCTCATCTGTATTATCCCTAAGCCTTGTGGAGCACTGCCTTGTGCCCAGGGAGAGCTGTCACCTCTGTCCCCTCCCATGGGTGCACCCAAAGGTGGCCCCTGCCCTGCCCTTTCCCTCTTGAGCATCATCCCAAGGACCCACCACAACCTCCTCAGCTATTTTTATGGTGTTTTAGACCTATCCAAATGCTATTCCCCAGTCTAGATTTGGGTGTTATTTATCCATCCAAAACACAGCCCCTTTACCTCTTTGCTCTTACTGAATTTTGTGCAGCTCACTCAAAATAAATGGCATGAATTTATTGTTTCTAATTATCTGCCTTCCTAAAAGCCACTCCTCACAGCCCAGGGTTATCCACACACTTTCTAACACACTCTTGAGTCTATCATCGAGTTGCCAGTGTAAATTTTGAACCTATGGGGACTAGGTGCCCCTTGCAGCCTGGCAAGGAATGCCTGATAGCAGCTCGAGGGGTGCAGGTTTCCTCCCCTCTGTTGTGCTCTCCTTTATAACCTCACCTGGATCAGGTTTCCTTTGTTTGTTTGCCGAGTTGTCAACCAAGATGATGCCAGGAACTTCCCCTGAGTGAGGCTCTGTCACAGCTACGGCTTCCCTCCACCCTCCTCTCCCTCCATCCTCCCTCCATTCTCCCTTTCCTCCATCCTCCCAGCCAGTTTTCCTGTCAAAGAGCAGCTAGGATTGACAGGAATTTGCCCAGCCAATTTCTCTTCCCTTGCTTTCCCTCTGATCTAATATTTCTGATTTCCTTAACCATTTGCACCCCTCGCTTTCCAGCTGCTGAGATCCAGGCCATGGCCAGGATGCCCTGTGCCCTCCATGGACACTCCACCTCATTTCTGCCCTGTCCTGTAATTGCTGACCCCAAACTGGGACCAGTTTGGCACATCTGATTCACCAGTTCTTTGGTGGGTAAGTTCTTTGGCACAAGAGCTGCTGGTTCCCAGTGCTGGCTGCTGCAACACCCATGGGTTTGTCCCAGCCCTGCAGGGCCATTCCCCAGGTAGAGCACTCCAGGGATATTTGGGAGACATTCCCTGCTCCTTGAGGCAGTTGCAGAGCCTTTCAATGTGATGTCAGAGGTTAATTGTGTTTAGGTATTTGGTGCCTGGCAACATTTAGGAAGGACAGAGAAAACATAAGGGACCGACGTATGTTCCCAAATGCTCCATAATGATGTCAGCTGAGGAAGATTTCCATAGGAGCTGCAGCATATGGCAAGCTTTAGCACTTCAATCATCTGCCAGGACATGTGCTGTCACCTAATTACACACCCACATTTGTCTCCTCTGCTTTACATTTTGCCTGATTCCCTGCAGAGGCATCAACCATGGGATTTCCAGGCAGAGCAGAGGGACATCCTGGGCAAGGACAGCAGTGTCCCTGTGGGCATCTCCTTAGCTCTGTCTCCTCTGAGAGCTGGCTGAGGAGCTAATGCACCTCTTAGCTCCCATGTGGCTAAAATCCAGCTGGACAGACTCCTGTGGAGATAAAATGCAGGGGATAAGAGCAATGAGAGTAAAGATGTCTGTTTAACGCATCAGCGGGTCCAAGGTGACGCTCTGTTCCACATCATTCCTACATGGTTGTCCAACTTGCTCTTAAAGATTTCCAGTGACGTGGGCTCCTGTGCTTCCCCAGCTAATCTATACCCCTGCTTAATTAACCTTGTAATCACAAAGATTTCCTTAAGCCTCCCTCCAATGTGCTGCACTTTAATTCACCCCTGCTTGTCCTGCCTGCAGTGGCCATGCAGAGCTGTCTCTGAAGGACCTCTGAGGACTGGCGGAAGCTCTTCCCTTTTTTCCCCCATTTCCTTCAGACTTCAGGTTTTCCAACCTCTGATCACCTTTGTCTCACCCCTTCAGGCTCTGATCAGTTTGTTTGTACCCTTCTGTCCTGGAATTTGGGATACACACTAAGATGTGTGAATTCTGTTTCCATCTGTCGGAGATGGGGCAGTTCTCTGCTGTTCATTGGCAGTTTTTTCTTTATCTCTCCCACAGCCAATCCTCCCTCCAGGAGATCTCTGCTGTCCATGGCCACTGAGTGTCCCTGCAGGGCTGATCCAATTCCAGCATCCCATGGGGAGATGCTGCGCCCAGGGGAGGAGCCAAGCATTCCTACCTGGATCCAATCTGAGCCTGGAGCAGCACAGCAGCCTTTGCCCCCTGCATTGCCAGAGGAGCAGCTTTCTGCTGCCCTGCATTGCCAGAGGGAGCCCAGGCCCATCTGCAGCAGCCCTGGAGCTGCAGAGGAAAACTCCCCCCTTGTGTAGGATCCCTGCTCCAGCAGCAGCACAGCTGGCACTGCAGGAGGGCTGAGCCCCCATGGGATGGGGCTGTGCCACCCCCTGACACACAGGGGGCCAGGGCATGGTCTGACTCTGGCAGTGTTGGTTTGTATCACTGCATTGTTTATTTTATTTTTATTTTCTTCCCTAATAAAGAGCTGTTATTCCTGCTCCCATATCTTCACCTGAGAGCCCTTAATTTCAAAATTATAACAATTCAGAGAGAGGGGGTTTACATTTTCCATTTCAGGGGAGGCTCCTGCCTTCCTTAGCAGACACCTGGCTTTTCAAACCAAGACACCTTCTCCTCTGGTTGCTTTCCAGCAGTGAGCCTTGCCAAAGGAAGACCTTGTGTACCTTAAATCCAGCAATTGTCTCAACCCACCCCCTTTTTTAATGGCTTTTTCATGAAAGAAAATACCAGTGGCTCTCATGGGCCTGTCACAACAGTGAAGGGGGGGATGGACATTGTGATGGAGAAGATGAGGATCTGCCCATCATGGTGGGATTTCACAGAACCCAGAATGGAATCCCAGAGTGGTTTGGGTTGGAAGGAGCCTTAATGCTCATCCAGTCCAACCCCCTGCCATGGGCAGGGACATTTCCCCCTATCCCAGGTTGCTCCAAGCCCTGTCCAAACTGGCCTGGAACACTTCCAGGGATGGGGCAACCACAACTTCTCTGTGCCAGGGCCTTCTCACCCTCACAGGGAAGAATTTCTTCCAAATATCAACCTAACCCCATCCTCTTTCTTAATTTCTGACTGTCTCCAACCATGGCCTTCTAGTATGGAAACAGCATTTCTAAAGTGGGGAAAAAATTTAAAAAAATCTCTAATGATCCAAATGTTTTGTGCTTGTAGTTTGATTTCAATGATATTTTCAGGGCAGCTTTGTTTTTAGTGTGTCTCATTTGGAAAGGACGAGAACATTCTGTGCTGATGAAATTGTTCAGCTTAATTGCATGCTAAAAGCATGTTGATGTTTATGTTGTGTGAGTATTAATTTTAATCTCCAATATTAATCAGCAGCAATGTAAACAATGTATCAAGTATTATCTTTGCCAGGTTGTATTTGTATATAATTTAATATTTACAACAGGTGTTTAATATTTTATATTATGTGATAATGTTTCTCTGTTATTGCTCATCAGGGACATGAAAAGAAATGAAGGCTCTAAATGGCAGCCAGGGAGTTTGGATTAAACATCTGGAGCATTTTTTTTTTTCTTAGTGGAAGGGCAGTGAAGCACTTGGACAGATTTTTAGGTGTGGGGAGAACTTGGTGTGACCTCAGTTGTCACACCAGTTGGTTGTCCCCATCTGACCATCACCCCAAAACCCTTTTAGCCCCATTTTCCCAGTGGGGAAGGCAAACTCCAAAAGTGTCAGTCTGTGGGAGGGACTTATCATAAAATAGCTCTGAAAACTCATAGATTTGATTGTCCTGATGGAACTATTTCCTTATTTTGCAGGAAACAAAAACGATTAAAAGCAAGATCTGGACTGGCCAAATTGTGCTTTGATTGGGACATTGGGGTCCTTGAAGTAGCTTATAAATGAACTGCTCAGAAAATCATGGTCCAGTTTCTCCTGCTGCCAGAGCCTGATAAAATTTAGCCATCACTCCTTGTCAGGACTGAAGACCACAAAACCAAATTGCCTCCAGATGAAGGCTGAAAACATCTGCATAAGAAATTCTTTTTTACCTGTAAAACTGGTATTTATCCCTCAGGTCTGCTCTGTGCCTGGAACACCCAGCACAGGCACAGTGTGGGAGCCGTGGCCATTTTCACCCCAAATTTGTAAGGCAGAAAGAGCTGCTGTGATCCAAAATACAAAATAACTTGTCTCTAGTAGATTTACTGGAGATTCTACTCTTCAAGACATGGCTCTTGATTCCCAGTCCTAGGAAAGAGCAATCCACACTATTTTCTTCCAAAATTATTTTGAGATTTCATGGAAAGATTTATGTAAGAGCTAAACAGCATTTTTATTTTTCATGCATGAGCCACTTTGACATTTTTTAACTTTTAAACTAGAAAGGTTTTTTTTTTAATTATTATTATTTTCCAGGAAACCATTTGGTTAAATTATATTTAATAGTGTTTCAACAGACTCTAGTACAGGAAATAAAGTAGTCACAAGTTATGCACATAAACACTGATTTGCATTATATTTCCCCACCAAAAAAAAAAAAATTATATATTCATTGTTGCTATGAAACCAGAAGTTTTGCTTAGATCAGATAATTTTGTTCTCATGTCATGGATAGAGGGGCTGAATGAACAGTGTACTGCTAACGGTGTTCATGTTAAATCTCCTTAAAGGAACCTTTCACCTCCCACACTTCCCAAACAAATAAAGTCTTTAAAAAATGGTTTTGGGTAAGTTCAGTGCTCCTGAAAGTTCCTCCTGGGAGAGGCAGCAAGAGGAGTGCTGGGGCTGTGTGTTGGTGTGGAAATCTGAGTTTTGCAGTGATTTATGTCTGGGTTAAGTTGAGGTGTGGTTTTTGCTGATGCAGCAGTTCCCTCCTTCAATAGAGGGGGGTCCCTTGAGAATCCTCCTGCTCCTGTTGGGAGCCCAGAGCAGCACCAGGATGTTGATGGTAAGATGTTGATGATGAAATAATGGTAATGAGAATATAATTTTTGATTAAACAGCTTTTTCCAATTGCCTTTTGGAGGAAAACTGTGGTTAGAAAATATTCACTCGATTCCTGGAGTTGGGTCTTTAAGGGAAAAAACAAAAGGTAAAATTCTGGGATAAAACTTCCTTTGGGTGGTGATGTGTCAGGCCTTGGGCAAGGCAAGCAGGTTCTCTGCTTCTTTTGGCTGCTTGTGTGTATGTACAATGTGCAAGTATCTATATAATTTATACATTAATATCTATATCTAAAAAAAAAGAAGATTTATGCATGCTATATGTGTAAATATATATGTATAGTGTATGGCTTAAATTTAACAAAAATTCTTGAATATATGAATATATATGTGTATATATATATATAAAATAGCATATAAAACCATATATATTTATATATACATATATATATAACATACACACACAGAGACATATATAGATAAAAAATATATATAGTATATATATATAGTGTATATATATATATGTATGTATGTATGTATATATAGTTCTGAAAAAGGCATCAAAGACAGAAACTTTCTCTTGCCCCTGCCCCCATTTATTCCTAATTGTGGATGATGGATTGCATTTATATGGCTCTCTCTAATCTCTTTTCTTAAACACAAATATATCTCTGTAAGAATTCCTTGGGAAGAGCTGTGGGCAGAGAGCTAATTCAGCCTCCCTGCTGATTCATATTCCTTGCTTGCCTCAGACATAACAGTGCTGGGCTTGTGGAAGTTGGTGCTTGCAGAAAACCCCCACCTGTTGGAGGGAGCAGCTCTGGGGTGTCTCGTCCTTCCCCCGTTATCAGCCCTGGGTGGCTGCAAGAATAGAGCCAGTGTAACAGCCTGGGGATGGGAAACGGGGCACAGCAGCCAAAATGGGAATGAAAGTCTCTTTTTAGCTGCTGAACAGAAGATAGGAGTTAAAATATGCAAGTCCACGATGGAGCAGGGAAAATGTGTGCTTTGTTAAAATTAACTGGTGAGGGCTGCTCCCCATCCTTCTTCCTCAACCACTGTGGGAACACCATGGCTCTTCTCCAAACAGGGGCTCAGTTTTGGCTTTGCCTCGTGCCAGCTTCCACCCTTGGGTTGGAGGCTTACTGGGTGCTGTAAGCTGCAAAAATCTAAAAATTTCCTCAAATATCCATCCTGAATGTACACATTTATATGTGTGTGCAGGCACATATATAAATACACACACACACACATGTAAAAATAAATGCATGTATATACATATTTACAGGTCCTCAGCTGCTCTGTTTGCAACATAAACTTCCAGTCTAACTAAAAAAAGAAAAAAAAAAAGAGGAGGAAATCGACAGTTGGAGTTGCTTGGAGGGAAGTGATGCTGCCTGGAAAATCAGTTTGTTTTTAGGGCTGCCTTTGCTGGTGTATAACTCATGTCAGGAGTACCTCCAGCACCTGTGGCAAATTCACTCTTGGTTCAGACTGAATTTGCAGGAGCCAGAGGGAACAGCCCTGAATTTTAACCTGGTTCCTACCCCTGCTGCATTAAAGAGGAGAATTGTTAACTACAACTCCACTAAAAGGGGGATGAAAGGAGGGGGCAGCTCGGAGGGAGGGGAATTAACTCAGCGGGGAGCAAGGGGTAGGGATGGAAAATCCAACATGTGGGACTCCAGGAGCTGGCTGGGAGGGCACATTCACAGGGGGAGCCCTTAAAATTTTGGGAAATGCTTTTTTTACTCTGGCAGCAGGATTTTCCATAGTGGAGGGATACCTGAGAGTAACTTGGGATAAGCTTCATGCCACAAAGACACAAATCCAAACTGAGGCTCTTCAGAAACTCTGGCGTTAACTTCCAGCAGTTTTACTGGTTGAACTGGTGGTCTTGTACAGATACAGAGCAGACAGCTAAGGATGAGGTTTTCCCTTTCCCTTTTGCATCCTTGAAGGAAACCCCCTGTAAGAAAATGCCCTCAGCTTTTGGGGCAGGAAAGGAGCAAGATCCATGTTCCTCCTGTGGAGCCAGTGCTAATTCCTGGCTGCTTTGGATGGGAGCAGGAGAGGGATGAGTGGATGCATGAAGTGTAATTTTGTGATCAAAGTGAACTTTTGGGTTTTTTGCACTGGGCTGTGACACTCAGGGTGGCTGTTTGTACCTCCACTAGGTTACATCAGCATTGTTATCCCATTAGGAATGGGTAGATATTACCACACTGCCCCTTTAAAGAAACCAATAACTGCATCCATTGGGCAGTTGACACCATTACTTGACACCATTTAATTACAGCCTGATTTACCTCTGAACAAAATAAATTTAAAATTTCCAGTGTATTATTCCATTCAATTACTGCAAATCTCTGTCCATTTGCAGCCACAGGCAGCTGGGTTGGCAAAGCAGGGCACACACCCCAGCAAACACTCAGCTTTGCCCTCATCCCTGGGGAATCAGCTCCAAACCCAGCCCCAGCAGCCTGATTTCTGCCTCTGGTGGCTTTTCCAAGCTTTAGTGGAGGTGGGATGTTTTCCAGCCATTCCCAGGGCCAGGGAGGTCAGGTCTGGGGCCAAATCAAGCTGATAGAGAATTTGGGAAGGGACTGAAACATCTTTATGGGATGTGGGATGATATCCCAGCCTTACTGAGGTCAGAGAGGGGTTGGTGACCATAGCTCTGGGTTTCGGGTTTGTCCTGGAGCCTCTGGTGAGGTCTCCAAGGTAAACCTGGAGTGAAGCCAAGCTGAAATCCAGCAATGCCCATCCTTTTAGTCCTTCCAGCACAGTTGCATCATTTAATGCCAGAACTAGAAGGTACCAAAATTTACTAAAATTTGGATGGCTAAATTTGGATGACTCTGGCAGTAGGAGAAACTGGACCATGGTTTTCTGAGCAGATCATTTATGAGCCATTTCAAGGACCCCAATGTCCCAGTCAAAGCAAAACCTGAGGTACCTATAAGGGACTTTAAAGACCCACTTGTTCCAAACCCCTGCCATGGGCAGGGACACCTTCCACAATCCCAGGTAGCTCCAAGCCCCATCCAACCTGGCTTTGTCCCAAAAGCTTGCATTTCACAAAATTCCTTGTGTTTTCAGCCACAGAAGCTCAACAAATGAAATAATCTCGCGAAGATTTGCCAATCTGGCATAAATTTGTGCAGAAAGAGCTTTCTAGCCAAGGACAGACAATTTGCTGTCCGTGCTGCTAACCAGTCACAGGAAATGTGCCTGTTTGATGAGTCTGTGACTTGGGGACCACCAAAATAGGTCCCCTATTTAAAATAAATGAAATAATAAATAAATATAAATAAATTTTAAAATAAAATAAATGAATAAAGAAATTAATAAATAAAAATGAATGAATAAATAAACAATAATATTATATATTATAATATTATTATACACAATATTATACATATATAATATTATTATACATAATGCTATACATAATATATTGTATATAATGATATATAAATAAATATTTTATATATCATTATATACAATATATTATGTATAATATTATATATAATATATTTAAAATTATATTATATCTATATAATAATAAATAGTACTTATAAATAGATAAATAAATAATCAAATAAATAAATAAATGGATGAAATAAATGCACCTCTGGCCATATGCTCTTAGAGCCCATCCCATCCCAGCCCCCTGCCATGGCAGGGACACCTTCCACTATCCCAGGTTTCTCCAAGCCCCGTCCAGCCTGGCCTGGAACATTTCCAGGGATCCAGGGGCAGCCAGAGCTTCTCAGGTTTGTGGCACACCCTGGGCTCTCTCACCTGGGCTGGCTGTAGAGCTGTGGGAAATGGCAGAGAGGATTCTGTGGCTTTGGGAATACAAAGGACAAGGAAAGAAAAACACTTCTGTGCAGCAAACCAGAAGACACACAGCTGCCCACTGGAAGATTTTAAATATATATGATGGCTATTAAACACACAATCACAGTCTTGCAAAATGCAGCAGGAGAGGGAGGTTTTATTTTATTATTATAATTATTTTCTGTTATATTGGCATTTTCTGAGCAGCCTGAAGTTGGGCAGGAAGCTCAGGGGAGTCTGGGAAACGACACGGGCAAAATTC
>NW_005054303.1:13150612-13155140 GCF_000277835.1 Geospiza fortis | reverse complement strand
CTGCTGCTTTTGCCCTTAGCTACAAATCTCTCTGTGTTAAACATGTTTGCTTTAAACACAGATGCCCTCACTGCTTCATCCTGGGGCTATGAAATACTCAGGCATTGTGAAGAGAAGGAAGACAACCCCTTTTCCAGGGACTCTCCAGCTCTGTGGCAGTGCCAGCTCTGGCTCTAGAGTGTGGATTGGAGCAGTGATTTCAGCCTTACTAAACACGTTTTCCTTAAATATATGTTTAAGGTTAGGCATTTACTAACCTGGGACCTAAAAGATAATTTTGCCCCAACCCCTTTCCATGATCAAGGATACTCCCCACTATCCCAGGTTGTTCCAAGCCCCATCCAACCTGGCCTTGGGCACTTCCAGGGATCCAGGGGCAGCCACAGCTTCTCTGGGCACTCTGTGCCAGGGCTGCCCACCCTCACAGCCAGGAATTCCTTCCCAATCTTTAGTACCTTTGAGCTGCTCACCAAATGGGCTTCCTTGCAAAGAAAAATGACTTTTCATTCCAGGTTAAGCAACACTGTTCCTTTTTTTTCTCCAGCCCTGCAGTTTCTTTTTCATTATGTCTGGGAGAAGGGAACACAAGTAGAGACACAGGAGAAACCTGACAGAATTCAGCCTAATAGGGAATATGGGACAGGATTTTTGCTCTCAGATCTGTACTGAGCCTCTCATCTTTATTAGAGGAGTTGACAACTGAGCTTATTTCTCTGTGTGATAAATCCACTGTAGTAAAAGGCTGTTTCTAGATGGCAATAGCTGGCACACAGGAGTAAGATATAAGCAGAACATCAGATACACAGATATAAGCAAAACATCAGACACTCCCAACCAAAACTGTTGGCTGGTCAAAAATTCTTCAGTTTTAATGGCATGCGACACACCACGTGAAACACATTCCCTCAACAAAAATCGTGGGGGATGTTATTTTCAAATGAGCTCTTTAATTAAGAATTTTTTCTTCAGGTTCAAAGTTTTCACTCAGTCCTGGATCAGCAGAAAAAAGCCAACACGGCTGATTTTATCAAACTGACACGGGAGGATTGGAAAGCTGGGGGTGGGTGGTGGCAGGGATAATTTAGGTTGTAAAGTGCTAATGACCTCCTGGGATCATCAGAGCGTTTGTTTGGGTTCCTTTGGCTACAAATGCCTTTGCCATGGAGGCACAGAGCTGTTTTCAGCCCGGGAAAGGCAGGCTGGATGCAGAGGTTGTGCCTGTGGAGGAGGTCTGGTGGCAGCCACGGACAGGGAGCTTTCACAGCTGGAACAAGTTTTTCAAAGCAAGTTAAATCTCCTGCTCTTCATTCCCGTATCATCCACAGCTCGTTTGTTCCACACTGGGATGGCGTCCCTCACACTCCCAGCCTGGATGGGAGGTGGGCAGGTTTGGGAATTTGAGCTGTGTCCTCCCCTTCTTCCCTCTTGCCACGATTTTCTCCTGCTTCTGGCTGCAAGTCTAATAAAACAAAAACCCTGTGCATTATGCAAAGCCTTTAATTTAAAATGCTATCCATAAATCCGGTCAGTTTTATTTTGCCACGGATGGGGTTTTAGCTGTATTTGCTCGTTTGCTTTTTTTTTCCCCCCCTAGGATTTCTGCTCTGAATCCTTTTAGAGCTGTGGTTGGGGTTTGCTCTAGGGAATGTCTGCCCTCACCCTCCAGCCTTCAAACTCCTTCCCTGTGTAAACCCTTGCATGCAGCCACAGAAATGTGCTATATATTATGTGCTATATATTTTGTGCTATATATTTTGTGCTATATATTGGTTTTGTGCTCTATTTTGCCTCTGCATTATGTATGCTCTGTCTGCTGTACATGGCCCGTGTGCTGTGTAGCCATATATTAACATCCCAAATACATTTACATTCCATAATTGTTACAGAGACTCCTACAATGCTTTGGGTTGGAAGGGAATTTAAAGCCCATCTCTTTCCAACACCCTTGCCATGGGCAGGGACACTTCCCACCAGACTAAGCTGCTCCAAAACTCATCCCAGCTGGCTTGAGCACTCCCAGGGATGACAATTTTTGCTCAGAACCCCCCAGGTTTGGTTTATTTTACAGAGGCAGCCCCCGGGCCTGTCCTCAGGCACACCCCAGCCTCCCGCCTGCCGCAGGCCGAGTGGTTTTTCTGAGGAAAACTCTCCAAAATCAGCTCTGGCTCCTGCTCAGAGAGTATTAGTGTGTGGATTACGTGTAATGCAACCCATTATGCAAGGCAGCCGGGATGGCAGCCGGGATTACAGCCCCAAAACCCCCTGGAAATGCGGGTTTAGCAGCCCTGGGTGAGCACTGGGCCCTGAGCACAGAGAGAAGGGAGAAGGGAGCTGAGCCTCCAGCATTCCCTCCCCAGGGATACCCCTCCGTGCATTTCATGGAATCACAAAATATCCTGAGCTGGAAGGGACCCACAAAGATCAGAGTGCAACTCCTGGCCCTGCACAGACCCCCCAAAAATCCCACCCAGTGCATTTCTGAGTGCGTTGTCCCAGCTCTGGCAGCCTCGGGGCTGTGACCATTCCCTGCTGTGAAAAATGCGGATTTTGTGATTGGCTTTTTGCAAATATTAAAATGAATATTAGATGTGTTGTGTTAGAAAGTGATGCTGTATTAATTCTCTCAACTAGCGTGTTAAATATAGTTTTGGGTTATAAGAAAATGTTAAAATAGAAACTATGCTATGTAGGATATTTTTTTTTTCTAAAGAAAGGACTTGCGCTGAAAGAGCAGCCACAGGACACCTGAGTCTTTCAGAGAAAGAGAATTTATTCCTCCATTATCTGAAGAAATGAACTTCTTCCCTCCTCACTTGGGCAGGATGAAGCTGTCAGGATTCAGAGGAAGAAGTTGACACTGACCAGACAGAATCCTATGTTTGAATGGAATTTATGCATCACGTATTAGATGTATGAATATGCAACAGGCTGTCATTTTAAAGTGTTAATCCTCTGTTAACGTGGGTCCTTTTTCAGGGTTATGCTGCCCAGAAAAAGCACCCGGACATCTGTAACTCTTTGTTTCTATTGTCTCATATTGTCCTAATTCAAATTGTCCAAATTATTACTCTATATATTACTCTAATTATATAACTATTTTTATAAGGTTGAGCCTTTTCAGAGCCTTTTCAGAGCCCCACCACCGTCTGGATGAAGAATATTTTCCTAACATCCAACCTAAACCTCCCCTGACTCAGCTCCAGCCATTCCCTCAGGTCCTGTCACTCGTGAGAGCGAAGAGTTGGTGCTGCCCCTATATAGGAATGAGCCCCTTGTTGACAGAGTGACAAAACTATCCTTTGTCCCCTTAAAAAGGAAATAAGCCCAGAAGTTTCTCTCCTCAATTAGGTGAAAAGACACCTCATAGGACCTGGGAGACTTCACCTCAAACTTAAGGATAGCTAATTGGACAGAAGCCAAAAAGTCCCGCCTGAGCAATTTACTAGAAAAAGAAGAGAACAAAGAAACAAATCTTGCACCTGGCTGGGTTTTTCTCTGTAAAGAGTTTTGTTATTTTGCCTTTTATTAAAACCTTTTTGTTTCCAGCACTACCACAGAAGCCATCCTGCTGATTTTATGCCTTTAGTCTAAGGTAGCTGAGCTGTCTTGGGTGTGAAATAGATCTCCAAGAGCTTATGAGACCTGGCTTGAGGAGACCCAAATTTCACCCCTCTGCTTCCGCTTGTGAGGATTTTGGAGGCTGCAATGAGGTCTCCCCTCAGTTGGTGTTTCAGCTCCTGGTGCATATCCCAGCAGGGATGATGGGGCTGGGGGACACATCCCTGCCATGGGGTGCAAAGCCCTTTTACAGCATCCTCAGGTCCTTGGTGAATCCTCTCTCTGCTCAGTCCACAATGACACAGCTGGGACAAGGTCTGCTGTAAGGTTATGATGTTTGTGGGACTTTTTTTCTCCTTTTTTCTCCCTCCAATCCAAATCCACTAACTATTTTTATCCCTGAGCTATCATAGCTTTGTCCTTTGCCTTTTTGGAGTATCATGCTAATTGGGTTGGAACAGAGGCTTTCATTACCAAAAGCAATAGCTCACAAACAGAGTGGCACCAATTATTTCCCAACCAACTGCAGGATTATTTAATCCAAGGCTGGATTTTGCAGCCAGTGGCACAGAGGGATGGGGATGTCCCACTGGCCTGGCTGTGCCTTCACAGGGATGGTGATAATTATCTGAGAGAGGGACATAGGCAGGACATTGAATGCTTTTCAGGCAGGATTTTGGGGGTTGAGGAAATGTCAGATTTGATGAAAGGTGACTCTCTGCAGAATCCAGCCAGTGTCAGGATTTCCTCAGGCCGAGGTTTCCTGACCTGTTCAAACCTGTGTGAGTCTGTAGTGGAAAATGACAGAACCTGCAACTGCAGTGGTTATAGGTAATGGAAGAGCTGGTGGGGATATTAATATCCCTGTCTTCATAGAATCATGGAGTCATGGAATGGCTAAAGAAGACCTTAAAGCTCGTCCAGTTCCACCCCTGCCATGGGCAGGGACACCTTCCACCATCCCAGGCTG
>NW_005054303.1:13149633-13150594 GCF_000277835.1 Geospiza fortis | reverse complement strand
ACTCCCAGGGATCCAGGGCCAGCCACAGCTGCTCTGGGCACCTGTGCCAGGGCCTGCCCACCCTCCCAGCCAGGAATTCATTCCCAATCTCCCATCCATCCCTGCCCTCTGGCAGTAGGAGCCATTCCCTGTGTCCTGCCTCTCCCTCCCTTGTCCCCAGTCCCTCTCCAGCTCTCCTGGAGCCCCTTCAGGCCCTGCAAGGGGTTTTGAGCTCTCCCTGGAGCCTTCTCCTCTCCAGGTGAGCACCCCCAGCTCTTCCAGCCTGGCTCCAGCCCTGGGAGCTTTTCCATGGCCTCCTCTGGACTCACTCCTGCAGATCCATGTCCCTCTGATCTTTGAGGCCATGGAATTAAGTGTAAGGTTAAGCTTAATTACATCTCTCTGTTAGATGTTCGGATGAAACCTCTCAGGAGGGCTGGAGCATCCGAGGGTTGCTGCTTTCCAGCCCCAAAAGCAATGGGGATTTTTTTCCAGCCTGCCCAGCCAGCCCAGCAGCACTCGGGCCCTCTGTCTCCCCTCCCAAACTGGGATCACTGGGTGCGAATGGTTAAGTCACTAATGCATAGAGGAGAACTAAAATATCCTACAGAGGAAGGATTTGGTTGGCCAGCACCTCTCCAGGTGGGCACAGAGGAGTGGAAGCTGTAGAGCAGAGGCTGTAAAATATCCTTGATGCAGGGGAAACACTGCTCTGAGGGGCTTTGGGGCATTAGGAGAGCACAGAGCTGGGCTGTGGAGTAGGGACAGAAACCCCCGGGCTGCCTGGTGCCTGCAGAGCCTCTGCTAATCCCTGACCCTGTGCAGCTCCTGCAGGGAATCCAGGGGGCAAGCACAGATGCTCTGCTCCACAGGAGCACTTGACAGGTCAGGTTCTGTCCTCTGGAGAGCTGCTCCTGGAGGTGGGGAGAGAGGGAAAGCAGTGAGGACTCATCTGTGATTAATGAAATCAGGGTGCACACAT
>NW_005054303.1:13143382-13149342 GCF_000277835.1 Geospiza fortis | reverse complement strand
TCAGCAGGGCAGAATTAATCCCCTGTCTGTCTCCTCCAGCTCCTTGCACTGATACTGGCCACAGCCAGATGTTGCTGGGGAAGGAGTAAGAAGTCTGGGAGCAGGCAGACACCCCTCTACCCCCTGTGCTTTCCCTCCTCTGCCCTATTTCTCTGCCATGCCAAGGGGACTGTGATGGGTGCTGAGCTCTGGGCTGTGGGATGAGCTCCGTGCTGGAGGCTTTCATTATTTGTTTTTGGTTCTGAGTTGCAGCCACCAGAAGATGCTGCATTTGTGGCTGCTGGCTGAGGTTGCAGCATGACACTGGTGGGGACAGTGGGCTCTGAGACCTTGGCTGTGCTGCTCACTCTTGGGGACACCACACTGGCCCAACCTCTTGTCCAGGAGCATGGATATAAACTTACAAAGTCCAGCCAGCTCGAGGAGGGGATCAAGGCAGGGAATAGAAGCACTTTTCTGCATTCATTTGGTATTTGAAATTCTCCCTGGCAGCTCATACTCAGCAGGTTAAATCCCTCTCCCTCTGTCTCTTGGCACTAAGCCCACTGGAGGCAGAGCTGCAGCCCCAGCTCTGTCCCCAGCCATGGTCTCAGAGGACATGCACATGGATTTTTCCGAGTCCTTCCCTCCAGCAAAGGCAAATGACTTGTGAAGCTCAGGCTGGGGACAGGCATGGGGTCTGCACTGTGTGTTCCTGCCTCCAGGGATAACCTGAACACCTTCCCAGCCCCAGGGCAGGAGCGTGGCACCGCCTGCCCCTGCTCCCACCTTATTGCCCTCCTTGGCACCTGCACCCTGCCACTCTCTGCAGGGCAAAGGGCTGCTGCCCATCACGCTGCTGCTGCTGCTGCTCTTGAGCCTCCTCGACTGCAGCTTTGCTGTAGAAATGCTGAATTTTTTTTCCCTAGAAAAAAGATTCATATTTTCTTAGATCTGCAAGGTTAATTGAGCAGAGGAATTGATTACCATGGCCATGGAAAATGTCTTATCTCTTTAAGTCTATAAAGGACTCACGCTGATGTAGTTATGAAATACCTGTGAAGCCCCTGAGGTGTGTTCTGCCAGAGACCAGAGCTGCTGGTGGGGTCCCTTCCCCTGAGAAACACAAAATCCAGGGAGCTCTGCCCATTGCCTGCTGCCCCTCCAGCAGGGAGCTGTGATTGCTGTCTCAAGTGGCTCCATGTTGCTCCAGTCAGCAGGACTTGTCCTTGTCCATAGTGGTGGAGAACACAGAGGCAGCTTTGAAATTGCTGGGATGAGGCTGGTGAGCCTCAGCTCAGCAGTGCTGGCCATCCTTGCTTCACCTCTATCCCCTGGCCTGAAAATGTGGCATGGCCAATCCTAAACATGCTGGAAGCACTGAGATACTGACATTCAGATTCACAGAATCACAGGATGGTTTGGGGTGGAAGGGATCTCTTAAAGCTCATCCAGTCCCACCTCTGCCATGGCAGGGACACCTTCCACTATCCCAAGGTGCTCCAAGCCCTGTCCAGCCTGGCCTTGGACACTGCCAGGGATCCAGGGGCAGCCACAGCTTCTCTGGGCACCCTGTGCCAGGGCCTCAGCACCCTTAGAATGAAGATTTTTTTCCTAATATCCCACCTGGACCTGCCCTCCTTGAGCTTAAAGCCACTCCCCATTGTCCTGTCCCTCCATCCCTTGTCCCAAGTCCCTGTCCAGCTCTCTTGGGGACCCTTCAGGCACTGGAAAGGGCTCTGAAGCCACTTTGGAACCTTCTCCAGGCTGAACAGCTCCAGCTCTCCCAGCCTGTGATCACCCTCATGGGCTCCTCGTGGTTCCTGAGCTCCAGGAGGAAATTCAGTGAGAGGCACCATGCCCTGGTGTATTCAGGCAGCTCTGATGTTTTAATCCTGCCTTCTACTGGGAACCTCAGCATCCCTTTCTGACACACACACCTGTGCAGAGCCACGTGGAGAATTACAGGCACCAAGTATTACAAAGCCAGACTTTGGGATATTCTGTGTGTTCGGGATGAATCCTGGGCCATTAGCAATAGCTCCTCTCCTTTTATTTTTTTGGTTTTTTTTTTCCACCAGGATAATATCAGCAGCCTAAGTGGATGCTTTCTATTTAGGTTTTTTTTTGTGTGTGTGGTTTTTTTTTTTTTGTGTATTCTTTGTGGTAAGAACCACGTAGTGAGCAATCTCTGTGCTCCAAACAAAATAATGCAGAGATACAGCAGACCCCCTGCTTGGCTGGAGATTGCTGGATAATATATGGCATTCTGGTGAGATAATAACCCCAAATGGAGCGAGGTTTTTCTCCCTGCAGCATTTACATCAAATACTTAGGGTAGCCTTTTGTGGACAGAGGAGTCAGAGGTGGTATCATCTGACTGGAGAACAGAAAAGACTTGAGATAGGGGGATAAAAAGAGCTAGTCATTGAGATGATTTCATTTTCTTGAGCTTGCAAGGCTTGGGAGGCCGTGGGATGAAAGGGGATGGAGGGAATAATTGGAGTTATGAAGTGTGGGCAGCCAGCTTGCTGCTGGGGAAGTTAATGAGCTCTATGAAAATTAAATCCCCAGCATGAGAACTCACTATGAGGATGCTCCCCCTTGGGTTTTTTTTTCCCCTGCTGGCTGCCAGCAGGTACTAGAAAATGGGATTTTGCCATAGATGATGCCAGCAGCCAACCTGCTGTCACCAGATTTCTTTCTTGGAAAGGGAGCAGAGTTTCTAGGCAAGGCAAATGCAGAGTCTGGAGTCTGCCTGCCTTCCCTAAAGCACTGCCCTGTGCTGGCAGGAGGCTGCAGAGTCTGAGGGTCAGTGCTGCTATTGAAGCCTGACTGTGAAAGCAGGGGGGTGGGTTAGGGCTGCTGTAAAACAGGGCAAATGCCATATTGCAAAGGATGACCTCAAGAATCTGGGAGGTGAAGCACATTTTCTGCTAAACTGAGGGCTGGTGAGTGGAAATTAAAAGGACAACAAAGACCTTGGTGCATTCCCTATGTGCCATTGATATGGGATGCTGCTGGGAAAAAAGGAAAATGGGACCTTAAAGTGTAAAAAAGCAAAATAAAGATGAGGAAATATTTAAGAGAACAAAGACCTTGGTGCATTCTCTATGTGCCATTGATATGGGATGCTGCTGGGAAAAAAAGGAAATAAAGCAAAATAAAGATGAGGAAATATGTAAGGACTCTGCTAAATGCTGGGGAAGCCCCTTTGTGAATGTGCCACAGGGTTGTGATGGTTACCCCCAAAAAGGGGGAGTTGAAATCCCAACAGGTGCAGCACAGGGTTGGGAAGGGCAGGGGAAAAGGGCTTATTTTAGGCAAGGAGCTGAAAAATATCATCTGTGTTTGTCCAAAGATGTTGGGAGAGGACACCACGGCTGTCTATAAATACAGAGGGAATGTAAACACCGGGGAGGGAAGCAAACTGATTTAACTGGAAGGGCTGTGTCAGCAGAAACCCAAATGGCTCTGAAGCAGGCAGGAATAAATCTGAGAGGGGATCAGCACACAGCTCTGGGATCCTGGGGTGGCTGGGGCTAATAGGATTGCTGAGGGTGAAAGACCTCAAAACTAATTTTGAGGCAGAGCCTGTTAAACTGATGAAAGATCTGACAGGGCTGTTCTGTGCTGGCAGCAGAGTGGGGGCTGAGCTGGGAAATCCCTTTGGGGTGAATTACTCTGAGCTCCCTGACTTGCATCCACAGCATCCCAGTGAGCCCATGGAAATAGGAGCAGGCACTATTCCTAGCACGACAGGGTTCTTTATTTGTATTTTCCACGCCTATCCCATGCTATTTGTAAGGGAAAAAAAAAGAATATTTGAAATTAATACAGGAATATCTAAAAATGCCTCCTAGCCCCAGGCTGGATGGATGTCAGGATTAGCACAGGGGCTTCCAGCAAGGTCCCTGCTGTTGGTACAAAGGAGCTTGTGAGGGTCCTGTGCTGGTGAGCAGAAGATGCTCGTGCTGGGGGATGCCCAGCCCTGGTTGAGACAAGGATGTGTGGGCACAAACCCACTCTGAGCTGCTGCACATTGCTCCTCTCATGGGAACCACAATATTGCATTAACACCTTAAGGTAGCACACCAGAAATGGGCAAAAATTTACTTTTTTTTCTCAGTTAATCTGATCATTTCCTGCAACCTGAGAGCCTCCAGACAGATGGATCATAAAGCTCTGGGTGTTTTTTGGGATAGGCCCTTGCTGGGAGGTTTGTGGGCTTCCAGCCACGCTTGAGATTTTGGAAAGGGTCGTGTGAGGGAGGTGGGAGAGGCTCCCCTGGGGCAGGAGGGTGTTTGTTCTGCAGCAGGAACAGACCCAGGAATGATTTCCCTATTTTTTCCCCCCAGGCATTTCAGTTTTGTTAATCAGAGGAACTGTTAATTCGTTGGGCTGGAATTAACCTCGTGAGGGGGGTGTTTGGATAAAGCCTTTGGGAGGCTGAGCTGTTTGGGCACAAAAGGGGTTTGCTGAGGCTTATGTGGGGTCACAGTGGCCTAATTAGGATTTAGGGGAAATGGTGCTTTTTTGTAAATGGGTTTTTAGGTAAAGGAAGGAGGTGGCTGGAATGTGCTGTTAGATGTGGAGTGTAGCATTAAATGAGCATGTAAATGAGATGACTCTCATTAGAAAAGGGCAAGTTTGATGAACAGCTCCTGAGAGCTTTCCCTGGAATGATGCCTTTGACTTCTGCCTCCTGCCTTATTATGGCAGGACAAGGAGGCTGGGAGGGTAGGAGGGATAATGAACTGCTGGGAACACTGGGAGAGCACAGCTTTGATGCTGGTAATAGGGAGCAGTCATTTCACCTCTGAGCCCAGCACTGGTAAATCTGAGCCTCATCCCAAAATTAATCTGTTTGGGAATATGGCAAAAGCACCATCAGGCCCAGGGGGCTGAGGTTTGGCTGAAAGTTACGGTCAGAGTTGGTTTTTGGCAGGGCCCTGCTGGGGCTGGTGTGGGCTGGTGAGTCTCTTCTGAGTGTGCTTATGCTCAAGCCCAGGGTTCCATGGGAAGTTCTTCCCAGCATCTCCCAAAATTCTCCCCAGGAGCATCTCAGCACCCAGGCCTGCCCCAAGCCATGGGGGAGAACAAGGCCAGAGTCACCTCCTGCACTTGGGATGAAGCAGTGCTGGGTTTTTCCTGCCTAAAACAATCTTGACTATTAAGCCTCCACTATTAAACCTTCCCAGCCTAACAAGAGCACTTCAAGATGATTTCCCTTGAGCTCTCTCCTTGCTGAAGCAACCTGTGTGTGCTGGCTGTGTGCTCCAGCCCAGCTGAGCGCAAAGGCTCCAGGGATGAAAGGAAAATCCCATTTGTCTTTGCTGACTGCAAACAGCTGGAGGATCAGAGATCTCCATCCCATTTAGAAGCAGGTTTGGGCAATTTTTGGGTGCAGGGGATGTATTTTGCTGAACAAGGTGTTTTTTTGTTACTTCTCCTTCAGCTGAAGATGAAAATCTTGCTTCTCATCAGCTGCCTTCCTGAATTTGGTGATCACCTCCTTTGGTTTATTGGAAATAGGCTGACAGACATGGGGAGAGCCTCAGGGATTAATGGAGTGGAGCTGTCCTTATGGAATCTCTGCTGGATCCCCCAGGTGAGGCTGAAAAGGATTTTCTGAGCTCCTCAGCACTCCTGGAGGAGGTTTTAAGCTGTGAGACACATGTCCAGTGAGATATCCCCAGGTGATGTAGGTGTTCCTGGTTCTCCTGGATAACTTTCCTGTGAGACAAGGAGATTGATGCCCCAAACATCTGTGAGACCTTCAGATAAAAGTATTTTCCTTCTGGGCCTGTATTTTTCTGGGTTAGGAATGAAAGCTGTCTCATTCTCCCTCCAGGCTGCTTTTCCTCATCCCTCCTGCATCTTTCCCCTCTAACTGTGGGTTTGTCAGGGCCAGGATTAACCCCACAGCCAGTGCAGGTTTAGGCAACGAGGTCCTGGTGTTGGTTATACCCCTCAGCAGG
>NW_005054303.1:13135117-13143362 GCF_000277835.1 Geospiza fortis | reverse complement strand
AGCAGGAACTGACATTCCCCAGTGCTGGAAGCTACAGGAACCAACCCTCAAATTGCAGCAGCTCCCACGCTGCTCCCCTGACTCTGACTGCAGCCATTGGCAGCCCTGTAATTGTCACTGTAATTGCAGGGGACTTGCAAACCCTGAGCCCTGCCAGAAACATAACTTAATCTTTCCTGAGCTGTTGCTTTTGAGGGCTGAGCGTGGGGATTTGCTCTTCTCGTGGTGCCAGGGGATCAATCCTGATCCCAGGGCTGGCAGGGAGGGTCTGGGTGCTGCTGCTCCCTGCCAGGGCATGACAAGGAGCCCAGGTAAGCTCGTTACAGGGGCTTATTCAGCAGATGGACGAGCTGTTGCCAGGTAGATCTCATTGCTCATTAATATGCCATTGGCCTCATTTGTGTGCCCTGCTCACCCCTGGCTGTATCCTTGTGTGGTGCAGGTATTGTGTTTCCAGCCCAGCTTGTCCCTGGCATCCTGTTCCCATTGTTCCTCACCTTCCCAGATGGAAATAACTGGTGAGGGACCTGGATATGGCCATACCCAATCCTGGGGCTTGAGAAATGTCCTGAATTTGGCACTGGGTCACAGTCCCAAGGCTATGGAGGAATGATACCCCATCCCTGGATGAGGGATGGAGTGACAGGATGATGGGGAGTGGCTTTAAGCTTAAAGAGGGCAGGTCTAGATGGGATATTAGGAAAAAATTCTTCCCTGTGAGGGTGGGCAGGCCCTGGCACAGGGTGCCCACAGAAGCTGTGGCTGCTTCTGGATCCCTGGAAGTGTCCAAGGCCAGGTTGGACAGGGCTTGGAGCAACCTGGGATAGTGGAAGGTGTCCCTGCCCATGACATGGGATTTAAGGTCCCTTCCAACCCAAACCATTCTATGAACCTATGATTTGACTGCAAGAGATACCAAAGGCTTCTGTATCTTCTCCAGCTGTGTTCTCCCAGTGTTACAAAAACCCCTGGGGAGGGTGTTCGTGAGCATGTTGACATGGGGACAGGTGGGTGACACAAAACACCTCATCCTGCAGCACAGCAGGGAGCAATTTGGGGCTGCTGCATTCACCTGTAGCATCTATCAAAACTCTCCCAAAAAACCAAAGCCTGGCAAAATCCACTCTTTCTTAAATGTTTGCCATCAGTACATTTGGTTCTCCATTTTCCCTGGTACTGAAGTGAGAGATTTCATAATGATTCACACTGTGTTCTGCTGAGCAGCTTCAAGCAGCAACTGGGGAGTCTGTTAAACAGGCATCCAGCCCGGAATATTGTGTACACTATCTAAATGCAGAGCTGTAATTAAAAGACATGCTTGAAATAAATGACAGAGGGCTTGGGGTTTGTGGTTTTTTTCCCCTCCTTTATTTTTTTTCCCTTCCCCAAGGGAGATAGGAAGGCGGGTGGAAGTTGCACTGAAGTACCCAAAGGCACAACAAGCTCAATTGAACAAATAATATCCAACAACACAGGTCGACAGAATTGCTTTCAAATGCTGCATGTTCAGTTATCACCCAGGGAACTTTCTGTCTGATTAAAAATAATTATTGCTGGCATTAAATCTGCTCAGAATTACTCAGCGCAATTCGTCTCCTGCCGCACGCTGCTACCATATGCCTGGTCTGTTGAGTGAAAAATGTCTCTTTTATTCAGAGAAATAATGCTTTGTAAATATTTAGAGATGAATGTTCTGGATCAGTGAGCGGCTATTTTTTTTCCTGATGACAAATATGTGCAAATGAGCTTGTTTTTGGCGGCGGCTCCATTTGAGGCAGGCACTGTATGGGGCCACATTAATCCCTGAGTGAACTGCAGGGGATGTGCCAGGACGATTTACCATGGGCACAGCAGAAGGGTCACAGAGTCATGGAAGAGTTTGGGTTAAAGGCCATCTCCTTCCAAAATTACTGCAATCAGCAGAGATACCTTCCCCTAGAGCAGGCTGCTCCAAGCCCCATCCAGCCTGGCCTGGAACATTTCCAGGGATCCAGGGGCAGCCACAGCTTCTGTGGGCACCCTGTGCCAGGCCCTGCCCACCCTCACAACCAGGAATTCCTTCCCAATATCCCATCTGGCACGGGGAGCCATTCCCTGGCTCCTGTCCCTCCATCCCTTGTCCCCAGTCCCTCTCCAGCTCTCCTGGAGCCCCTTCAGGCCCTGCCAGGGGCTCTGAGCTCTCCCTGGAGCTTCTCCTCTCCAGATGAGCACCTCTAGCTCTCCCAGCCTGGCTCCAGCCCTTGCAGCATCTCCATGATTTCCTCTGGACTGGCTCCAACAGGTCCATGTCCTTCTGCTGGAGGTCCCAGAGCTGGATGCAGCACTGCAGGTGGGGTCTCATGAGAATAAAGCAGAGGGGAAGGATCCCCTCCCTCACCTGCTGCCTGAGCTATTTGGATGCAGCCCAGGACACGTTTTGCTTTCTGGGCTGCCAGTGCACATTGCTAGATGATGTCCAGCCTTTCATCCACCAGCACCCCAAATCTTTCTTGGCAGAGCTGCTTTCAATACTTTCAACCTCCAGCTTGTAACACCAAGGATTGCCCCAATCCCTGTGCAGAATCTTGCACTTGGTCACCTCTGCTGCTGAACAAGTGGGGAGAAAATTAAAAGATTTTGAAATCTATTAAGATGTCTGCAATGCCTTCCAGCCAACCATAGATGCAGGTACCTGGATGTTGGGCAAATGCCGTGGATTTCCCTTGTTCCTGCTGCTGAAATCCCAGGAGGATCCATGGGACATGGGCAAAGGTACAAGAGCTGGGTCCCTCATTGTGTCTGGATCTGACCCTGCTCCCCAATATGACTGGAAGGAGAGTTTGTTTAAGAAATGGGACACAGGAACCTCTTGGCATGCCCACACTCCTGCCTGATGCTGACAGAGGCTCGTGGGACTGAGTGGAATCGTGGGTTAAAGCTCCTGGAGCCATGTGATGGCAGCGGAGCTGACACTTTGCATCTTTCCCCTTTTACATTTCAGAAGTGCTGCAGGGAAAATGCTCATCTCAGTGCCAAAAAACGTATTTGCTGAGCACATATAACCTCCAGGACAGCTGCTCTGGCTGGGTCCTGGTGATTCATGGAAAGGCAACAGGGCTGCTGGAGGGTGCACAGAATATTTAAGCAATGCATTTTCATGTTTTGTCCAGAGGCGTTAATTGAAATGAGATCTCTCCCACAGGTGAGATAACAGGCTCTGCGAGGGGTGAGAGTTAGCCAGACACATCCCTCCACTCCCAAAATGCCTCCCAGGGAGTGGAGGTGTTGGAGGGCACATCCAAAAGATGAATTTCTTTCCCTCAGGATATGCACAGCAAGAAGGATGCAAATCCCAGGCCTCCAGGTCTGCCACCTCTTCACCTCCATCACCTCCTTCTCTCAGGCAAATTCCAAGTGGCTGGAGATCCTGGCTGGTGCTGCTGGCCTCAGTGAACACCCTCTGGATGTATTTGCTCTGTATTCCATTAAAACATGGAGGCAAACAAGGGGCATTAATGAATTCCTTCGTTTATGATGACAATACGTTTTCGAGTCCTTCTATTGATTTGCCGAGCAAGCTGATAAAAAGAGCAAACCTTGCAGTATTTACTGCCCTGAGCCTAAGTGTGATGTCTGAATCAACAGAGCCTGTTTGCTTTTCAAAATTCAGATGAGGACAAAAATAATCTCCTTTTCAGGAGGCCAGCAGGGCCCTGCAGGAGGGGTTTTTGCCAAACTCACTCAAAGAGGTGTCACAGCCTGGTTGGTGTAACTGGGATTTCCCCGAGCTTTGGGTCTGTGCTGATGCACACTGGGGCAGACGCTGGATCAGGCTGTGAAAACTGGAAACCAGAGCAAAAAAGCTTTTGACAGTCAGCTGAGTCATCAACTCCACGTGGTTAATTAGGCATAGTTCCTAATGAAAGTCATTATTTACCTTGGAAAGCAGGAGGCTGGGCTGCTCCAGCCTTCGCTGAGTGCAGGGCTGGGCTTTGATGTGTTTTCTAGGGAGGACAGTGGGAAACAGAGGCACATGGATCCTTTGGGTGCATGGAGACGGGAAAAAACCCATGAAATGAAGAAATTGGAGTGACTAGGAGGGTCAGTGTCACCTCTGGTGCCCTGGGTTTCCTCCACACTGTCCCATGTTCAGTAGGAGCTGCAGGATGGAGAGGGATGAGCAGTGTGAGCCCAGCTGGCTATAGGCTGGTTTAAAACCACCCTGCTCAGATTAACTACCAAAGAAAAACAAACTAAAAATCCAAACAGGATTAAAGAATTTCCTTTCTCTCTCTGGAATATTGGAGACCACAGGCCATGCTTCTGCCTCTGTGCTCACCCTGAGAGCAGATGGAGCAAACCCATCCTCTGCTTTGCACTCCAAAACGCAGCAGCGTGCTCAAGCCTTGACCAAAGAGGCCATTACAAAGGCAAGTCAAAGCCTTGATTTAAACCAGCTTGTTCAAATATTTTCATGCTCCTTGTGGTTGGATTCCAGGCTTTTACTCCCTGATTACTTTAGCCTGGAAAAAAAAGGGAGAAAAGAAAGGCCCAATTCAGTGACGAGGGGATGGCACTGCTGAGCACAGGGTGCTACAGTTCCCCCAGGAATTCTTTTGGGTCTCAGAATGCCCTGCAGTAAATAAAAACAACCAAAGATTGCTAAAGATTGAGGGAGATACTTTTGCCCATCTTAACAAGGTATAGGATGCCTTCTGGGAGAGTGAAGTTTGGGAGATGCTCCATGGACACTATTAACAGTTGTGGTTATTAATGAATATCCTGGGCTTTTGGCACCATCAAATTGTTTTTGTTCAGGAGCCTGAAGGGACTTTGGGTTTCCTGACACCCCCATGGAGATTGGGGGCTGTGAGGACTCTTCCATGTTTTTTGTTCCTCTGAAGTGGCAGCTCTGGGAGGGCAGGGGAGGCTCTGGGGCTGTGCTGACTCCATCACTGACTCCAGTTTCACTCACAAATTATTTATGGTCATTACTGGCTTCTCAATCTTGGTGTCACGGAGATTCTCCACAAGCAAAAACCTCCCAGTGAGCTCATCTTAATGTCCAGATTCATATATTTATTTTTTTTCCTGCAGCCAGGAATGTGCTTGCAGGATCCCATTCAGAAGCCACGAGCTTTGACATCCAGGGGGGACACTGGAAGGTTTCCTCCATACCCTACACGTGACAGGCACTTGTGTCCTTGTTCCCTTTGTTGGAGAGTTTAGGCCTGGAATTCCCCTCATGGCCACAATCACCTCTCCAAGGCCACAGAGTAAGCACAGGATCACTGGGGGGTTTTTTTTGCAGAAGATGATTTTTAGGAGGAAGGAAGCAGCTGATGGTGGCGTGTGCTCCTCCCAAACAAAGATAAAGAAGGGTGCTCCAAATAACTCTGTTCTTGCTGGCAAGGGGTATTTTTAACCAGCAACACGACACAAAAATAACACAGACGGCTGGAAAGAAAAAGGAACGGCTGCTTTGCTGGGAGAGGAGTTTGCTCTGTTTCATGGGGAAGGCAAGAAATATTTATTGTGCAGCCCTCTCCCAGCTCCCCATCAGCCATGCCATTCCCAGGAGGTGTTACCCACGGCGCTTGCATGGACATGGGGGGTGATTTTCAATAGCTGCAATAAAGTAATAAAGGTTGAAAGGTCAGGCTTGGGTACAAACAGCCCCCAGGAGTCTGTTTTTACACCCTGGCCATGCCCTGAACCAAAGAAAGAATTGGTTGACTTTATGGGCTCCTTTCTCCAGAGACACTTTGGACATCTGAGTGTTCTGGTGAATGCTGTCAAAAGGCAGAAAATACAGCTCTGACTCAGTGCCAAACCTAGAAATGACCTTTTTCCACCCCTCCTGCCTGCAGCTTTCCTTCCCCACTGCTGGACTGTGCTGGGAGCAGGGCTGAGCCTGCCCATGGCAGGGAGCGAGCTCTGGCACAGCCTTTAGGGTGTCTGGGCTTTTCTAGCTCTGATCAGAGCCTCCATGGCTCTGGGGCAATTTCTGTACAGGCTTGACAGCTGTTTTTTTCCTTTAGTAAAGAGCAGGAAATGAGCTGGGGTAAGGATGTGATGTGCAGCGTGTGGGGGAAGTTTTGGAAAGAGGTTCAGACCCCAGGGCTACACGAGGCATGTGGAGACTGTCAACATGCCTGTTGATATTCAGGTGGAAAAGTGGGAATATCCCCTTGCAGGTACATGCCTGTGGAGTTTTTGTTGGTTTTTTGTTTTTTTTTTTTTGTTTTTTTTTTTTTAAGGTTGGGATTAAATGTGTGAGACAGTATTTTTTGTTTATGTGACTTTTTTTTGGTCAAGGTCAGGATTAAATGGCATTTTTTTTGTTCACACTTAGATGTTTATTAGTTTTTATCTATATTATAGTTTCACAAATTGTGAGTTCTACGGTACTTCATTTTAACAAATTAAAAATGGAGCTGTATTTTTTTCTCTATGATGTTTTTTAAGGATAAACTGTCTAATTAAGAAATGATACTTACATTATTTTTATTTTTAACTTAATAACTAACTACTTGTGGTCTGTAATGTGGACTTTTAAATTTAATTACACAATATTACTTAAACTCATGAATAAGAAGGTGAAGGAGAAGGACTAGTCTCTGCTCTAAAATTTTATCTTGTTTTATATATATATTACTATATTCTAAAATTTCAAACTTTAAGGTTTTCACTATGTAGTATTATACACTTCTATTTAAACTACATACTCATAATCTTAGTTCTATCATTCAATTTTGGAAGCTTTCTTTATGGCCTCAGGTTAAATGTAGTGTTTTCTTTGGGGTTAGTATCTGTCAGCACAGAAAGTTTAAAATTTCTCAGTAACCAGGGCTCTAACACACGCCCACACACGCAGAGGGGAAGTGAAGGTTCTCTGGTGCTTGTCAGAGCATCCTTTGGGGAGAGCAGTCAGGAAAAGGAGCAGCTGTGGAGGAAAATCCCGGTCTGTGCTCATGGAGCAGCCCCAGGGCTCCGGTGCCTCCAGCCCCTCCCTCTGTGGTGCCGTGATGTGAGTCAGGTCCTTCCCTCTGCCTTCCCTCCGGGATGAGTAATGGAGCCGGGATAACCTCTAACTTGTCCTGGGCACTCTCCCTGCTCCTTATTTGAAGTGTTTTATTAGCAGGGATCGGGATGGAGTTAAAGTGGGGCTGTGAAATGTGGAGGTTCCAAGGGGATCCCCCAGGAAGTGCACCCAGTTCCTACAGCAGCATCCACATTCCGTGGGGAGGGAGCCCCATAACTCAGCTTTCCTCAAACTGCAGCAACCCCCAGTAAATCTTATTTGTGTTTTAAGGTTTAAAAGCTCCAGCAGCTCTGCAGCATTGCAGCACCTGGAGGGAGCTTTTGCCCAGCTGATCCTTGTGGTGCCGGGTCTGTGCCTGGAGTGGGGTGTCTGCCTGCAGCCTGGCCCTGGAGCAACCCAAAGGCAGCAGGGATTCAGTCAGAGTGAGGACCAAATGGCACCTTTCTGGCTCAAAACTGGCCCCTCACTTTTCTCAGTGCTTCACAGGATAGAACCACGGAATCATTTAGGTTGGAAAAGACCCTTAAGGTCCTCCAGCCAATTGTTCACCCAGCAGTGCCAACCCCACCACTCAGCTGTGACCCCAAGTGCCACATTTCTGGCTCCATTTGTTTGTACAATGGCTTGAAGAGGTGAGTCCTGGCCTGTGAGTGGGACATTTTTACCTTCTGGGGTGCAAATAATGACCTCAAGCATGATGGGCTGAGCCTGGTGGGTGCTGAAATGTCCATAAATAAGTCCTTCACTGTGGGAGAGGCACTCATACCAAGCCCTCTCCCTTTCAGGATTACAACTAAATTGCATGGTGTGATTTTTAGGGTTGTCCTGTGCCAGGAGCTGGACTTGATGATCCTTGTGGGTCCCTTACAACTGAGGATATTCTAGGATTCTGTGATAAAGAATCTCCTCCCCATAACCAGAGTGCCAGAATTGCGCTCAGGTCGGTGAATCAGAGGCAAGCAATTTATGTCAAGATTTCCCCTCTCTTGCAAATTATAACGTACTCTATTATCATTATAGGATTATGATTATGTCTAATAAGCAGGAATTTTGGGTGCTGGCAGCTCTTTAAACTCCCCTGTAGGGATTTCTTTGCCTGTCCCGAGGCAAAGGCAGGCGGCAAAGTCACGCGGACAGACAGGGCTCTGTGGTGGCCCAAAATGAGGTGGAATTTGGAGGTCAGGATGAAAGGGACCATTGTGGGGGCTTGTCTGCTGCTCA
>NW_005054303.1:13117190-13135100 GCF_000277835.1 Geospiza fortis | reverse complement strand
TTCAGCAGGGCTCATCATGTGTCAGCTCTGAGCACAATTGCTGACCTTTGATTTTGGGGCCAAGGGGTTTGTTTGATCCCGGGGGTGATGCTCAGCCCATCAAACAGCCCAGGGAGGATTCAGGGTTTGAAGCTGTGGGGTTCGGCAGAAGTTTGTGATCATTCAAGGCAGCACAAGGTCTGGGTCAGGGGAGGTTTAGGTTGGAAATTAGGAAAAGATTCTTCATCCAGAGTGTGGTTGAGAACTGGAACAGGCTTCCCAGGGCAGAGGTTGTGGCATGAAGCCTGCCGGAGTTCTGGAAGTGTTTGGCCAGTTCTCTCAGACACATGGTGTGACATTTGGGGTCATCCTGTGCAGGGCCAGGAGTTGGACTTGATGATCCTTGTGGGTCCTTTCCAAGTCAGGATATTCCATGATTCTATGATTCTGTATGTTAGAGAAGCCTTTTGGGCTAATTAAATTCCTCCACCACCTGCAAAATAGTCCTGCATGGGGTATTTAATTGTATTATTAATTTCTCATAGGTACTGAGCAGTTTCAAAAGATGAAATCTCAAAACACCAATGTCAAATTTAAAAAAAGAAAACCAAAGGTGAATGCTTTCTGTGATTTGCTGATCTTTCCAGTGTCAGTCTTTAAGATTTTGGGGGCCTTGGTGTAGGCTTTAATAATTGCAGTTGGTAAGACTGGATTTAAAGGGCTATTATTGGTATATTAAATGTCTGGCATTTAGTTATGTGTCATTTGTGTGAAAATTGAAGCCACCTTCTCCCTCAGATCTTCTGCTAATAGTGTTGTTTTAATTTAGGCTTGTTAATGGGCCGTGTAATTTAAGGACAAACCCCTGTGTTTGAAGCATTCCCAATCACTTCAAGTCCCTCATCAGCACTCAGGATTTTCCTGCCTTTGCAGAAGGAGGCAGATGGGAAACACAGGGGCCTCCAGAGGCAAACTGCAGGTGGATTTCTCCATTCCAAGAAAGGGTTATGTACATGTACCTGTGAGTGCCCAGGATATCAGGGATCTGTTCTTGCCCCATCCCTGGAGTGTCCAAGGTTGGATGGGCTAGGAGCACCCTGGGCTAGTGGAAGGTGTCCCTGCCCATAGCAGGGGGTTGCAATGAGATGAGCTTTAAATTCCCTTCCAAAACAAACCATTCTGGGATTCTGTGAAGACATGGAATGTCTTTGGGAAGTTCTGTCTCCTTGTTGGAACAGCCCTCAGTTCTGGGATAAACTGTTGGGGCAGGGGATCCAGGTAGTCATGCCCAGCTCAGCAGCTGATGCTCCAGCTAGGAATTCTTCTCCAAGAAGAGCTTTTCCTTCCACTGCCTCCCTGCTGGGCTCCTTCAGCACCAGGAGGAGGAGGAGGAGATGGAGGAAGGCTGTCATACAGCACTTGCTCTTCTGAGGATTTTACAGCACCCATATCTGCTCCTGAGCTTCTCACCACATCCTTCCCCTCTGCAGAAGGGTCTCATGTTCTGTGCTGCTGTCTGGTCCCATTTCCCCACCACAGCTCCCACCTCACTCTTGGAAGGGAGGCTCTGCTTCTCCTGTGGCTTTAATTTATTCACCTCTCACAGTGTGAGACACCAGAGCACCATTAAGCACATGAACACATCTCTGGTAATTTATGGTCCAGCTTGGGAACTCCATGGCTTCTGGATGCTGCTAAGTGGTTCTGCAAGTGAAATAAATATCATCCCTTCAGGATTCCAGCTGATAGCTTTATTTTAGGTGTTTTTCCCAAGGGGAAAACGTAGAATCTACACTTTAATTCTTCCCTGGTACCTGTTCCTCCTGAAAAACGTTGCTGAACTGAGTCAGGAGGAGAAGGAAAGCATCTAGGTGCAGAGTCAGTTGCCAGCACCTGGGATTTATGCCATGGAAAACACCATTCCATCAGGACGTAGCTGCCCTGGGCACCTCATCAGCATGATGGGAAGTTGCATTTTTCCTGTTGTGTGGATGCAGGATGGGCACCTCCACAATAAATCCAGTGCCAGTGCCTCACTGGAGGATTTCATGCCTGTGGTGGTGGGAGGAATCTCATTAACACAAACTTCAGAGGGATCCAGCCCTGCCAGCCACAAGACAAATGCAGCAGCGCTATCATCATCTATCAAATGGAGAATGACCTTTGCTATCCATTAGGATGAAATGAAAAGCTTTGGGCTTTAACTTGGTTAAAATGCACATGGCTGTCTTTTTAGATCCTGGAGCCGGCACATTGCTGAGATTAATCAAATTGTGCATTTTGCAAGTGCTTAAGCAGTATTGTTATGTAACTCCATCCCTGCGTGGCTTCAAGACAGAAAGCAGAATAATTACACTGAGCCTGCCTGTGGAATCATCCTGCTGTGGTCAACAGCTGAGGAGGCAGGAGGGGTTTGGAGCCAAGTGCCAACCCCATGTTCTTAAACCTTGAATTCAGCTTTCTTCTGGTCAGAATTAAATATGTGGGTCCCTAAAGCTGTGTGTGCCCAGCAGGGCTCAGCTGAAGGACACGGGTGCATCTCATTGTGGTCTGTCCTAAATCTGCCCACAAAAAGGGGTGTAGGAGTGGGTTTTTCTCATATTTCACTTTGAAAAATGCTGATGTGGCAAGGAAATGTAGCCATGCTGAAAAGAGGGAGAAGAGAGCATTGCACTGCTGGCACTGGCCATCAGAGAGGAGGCCTACAGAGGGAAGCAGGGCCTGGTGGGGGTCTGGGGAATGGGCTGGATGCCAGTGAAGAACATGCCTGGAAAACCCTCTTTCCACCAGCTATTTAAGCAAGAGAGCTCTGACCATGAGTCCCTCCTCTTTGATCACACCTTGTCTCTGAGACAAGCACAAATTCAGCCTTTCCCTAAGAAGGAATTACCCAGATCATCATGTCCAAAGTGTTGTAGTCAGTGCCTCAGTGTCCCAAAGGAGATAATCCAGTGCTGTCCCTCAAGGGATGGTGTTGGGACTGGTTGGAGCTGGATGATCTTCAAAGGTCCCTCCCAGCCCAGCCCAGCCCACTCCATGACTGTAAATCCTCACAATCCTCCTGAGCTCCTTGGCCTCCATCGTGTGTATCCTGCACCCAACAGCTCCTTGTGTGTGTCTTCCCCTCCCTTTCTCCTCTCAAGCTCTTCCCTGCTTTTCTCCTGGTCACAATGGAGCCCACCTTCATCCTGGTGCTTCATGGGCTGGTAATTTGGGACCATCTGTGGCATGGGCAACTCTTGGTGCTCCCATACCAAAGATGAATCTATTTTTTCTGCATAAGTTCTCTAGTATTTCTATTTTCTTGGCAATTCTTGGCATAAGGTGCAGACAGTTCTGCCAAGCCATGCAGGCAAGGCAGTCAGATGGTGCCTGATGCCTTCTTGTCTTCACCTGAGAGCTGCACCAACTCTGTATCCCTGGATTTTAAACCATTGCTGCTCCATGGGAAGTTGGATCCTGCTGTACAGCCGAGTCCCATTCCCAGATGACTTGAGCAAAAGCAGGAAGCACTTGGAGCAAACAAAACAAACCCCAAAAGTCTGTGCAGCTGTGTGAATTAGGTTGGATGGAATCAGTCTGAGGTCTCACCTTACAGTCCCTGGTTAGAAAAACTGCTGTGTTTATAGGTTGTAACCCCACCTGCATTTATTTCAGTGTCAGTCTAAGCAGATGCTTTACTTAAGCCTATAAATATCTTTTTTTCCCCACTGCTTAAAGTATCTGCTTATTTACAAACAGAAATTAAATCCAGTTTAGAGGATATGATGTAACAGGGTCTTATACTGAAATAACGACAAGCTTTGGGTTCCAGCTGGTGTAGCTCAGCTGGCAGCTAAGACCATGATACTACAGCACATAGACAAGCCTAGAAGCAAACATATATTCTTGTAATTTCGGCGCAAAAGGCAAGAAAAAGTGATGATGAGGAGAGCTGGAGCCTTGTGAATCAACAGAGCACCATTGGCTGATCTGACAGGAGTCGAACAAAGAGGAGCTGATACCTCAGTGGAAATCAATCCCTTAATGGACAGCTCCCCTTGTCAGTTCCTGGAGTTGATGCAAGTCTCTGGGAGGATCTGAAATGATTAGCTGGAAATACATTCCTTGTTTGAGCAGGGTCTTTGGGAAGTGCCTCTTTAGCTCAAGATGTGTGAACCTGCAGTCTGATGGTGACATCAGATAAATCACCTTTAAAGTGGGCTCGATCGTGGATTTCTGTTATACCAAATCTGGAGGAATTTCAAGTTGTTAAACATTGGAATGGAGTGCCTGGGGAGGTGGTGGAGTCCCCATCCCTGGAGATGTCCAAGGAACCACTGGATGTGGCATTCAGTGCTCCGGTTTGGGTGACAAGGTGGTGACAGTCACAGGTTGGACTCGATGACTTCAGAGGTCTTTTCCAACTTAAATGATTCTGTGATGTAGGATGTGCTATTTATGTCTGAGTGCTGGTAATAAACAAGTTTGCATCACTCAGTCACAAATCCATGTGTAAAAGCCATTTCCGGTGTGGTCCTGGAGGAGCTGCGTGGCACCGGATCCATGTCCTGCTCGGACCCTGCTCGCTCCTGGGAATGCCTCTGCTCTGAGAAGCTGATCTAGGAGCCTTGAATGGGAACCAGTGACTAAATATTAACTCAGAAAAAACAAAGACCCTATTTAGATGTAAATGGAATTGGGGGGGGAGAGGGGGAAGTAGGGGAGAAGAAGGAAGGAAACAGAAATACATAAAATAGGAGACTACAAGCAGAATTATTTCTTTGCAGATTCCGTTTTCCAGACTTCCCTTGGTGAGTTATCAGCAACACTCCACATGTTTGTGCAGCCCAGTAGCTGCAAGGCACAAGTACATTCTCCAGGAATGAGGGGTGCAACTGGATGATCTTTAAGGTCTCTTCCAACCCAAACCATTCCATAATCCTGTGATTGCAGATGTGAGCATGACATCAGCACTGGGCTGCTCCTGAGTTAGAGAGATGCCTTGTGAAGGCTGACCTAGAACAGAGGCTAGACAGAGTTAAACAATAAAGGAGGGATTTATTAAAAGGCCTCAATGAAAACACCTTGGGCAGCACAAGGGCCCAGTCAGGGCTGCACCCAAGATGAACCAAAATGGTTACAAAAGTTCTCTTACTTTTATAAGTTCTGGTCCATTTGCATATTGGAGTTATTTTTCTAATGACAGTTTTACCCCATGCAGTCCCATCCTTCTTGTTTTTCTCTCTTCAGCCCATGTTGTTTGTGCTCTTGGGCCTGAGATTTGGATCATTTGTCCTTGGTGCCCAGCTGGAGCAGGAATTGTTTTGTCTCCCTGCTCTGTGCTCAGAGCTCACCATTCCCTCATATGAAGCCCAGACCCACACACTAAAGCAGCACAGAATGTGAAAAACTTAAAAGGTAAAACCTGAGGCACCAAAAGCAACAGGAAGATGTAGCAGGAAAACCCTGCAAACCTAACAGAGTAGTTTCCTCTTTGCCAGTAACACAAGATGCATCTTGCTGGGAAGTGTCAACACTTCAGCATTTGCAGAGCAGGGTCTGTCAGACCTCTCTGCAAGAATGCTAATTGCTTTTAGTGGTGAGGCTGCTCAGCTCAGTGGACAGACCCAGGTGCCTCTGGACCTGTCTCAGCTCCTCTGTGATCAGCCTGTCCTTGAAAAGCAGGTTGTCCATTGGTGCCCACCTTTGGGTGGGGAGCTGTCATCCCTGGGCCTGAGAGTTTGCAGCTCCAGGAAAGGCTGCAGCAAGCTGGAGATCAGATCTGAAAAGGCAGAGCTCATTTGTCTCCCCGACCAGCAGAATGGGTGCTCAGGATGTGCAAAATGAGGTTAAACCAATGTAATATATATTGTTCCAGTTTTTTTCCCCCCCTCTTCTCTTGGTGTCACTGGCAGTAACTGACCAAGACAGAGAGGAGATCTGGGAGAGAAGGAAAACTGTGTGCTCAAGGTCAGTGTCTTTTCTAAGCTCCAGTGGGAAAATAAAAAACAAAAAGTCAAACCTCTGCCCCAAAACCCCGAGGCCACGTGGCAAATTAACACCTCTAAAAGGGGTTTCTCCACGGCTGCTCACATCAGTCCAAGTGTTGGCATCACACCTGTGCTTGCCCAGCTGGCTTGGCTGCAGGTGTGAGGAGTTACCTGTGTCCTACCCTTGACAAGCAGAAACACTCTCTTTTTCTATCTTATTTTTTCCACTTGCTGGGAAAATGGGGGCAAATCCAAGAGTCTCTCATCCAGGTGCATGGGATTCAGCAGCTGCTCCACACTGGGGGCACCAACACAAGCAGAACGTGCTCAAGAGCTCTGCCAAGGGACCCTGCTCTGTCAGGACTCCCAGAAAACCTTGTTTATTTCCACCTTGAATTTTTCCTGTGGATGAAGAGCATGTTATCCTTGGAGACACAACCCAGAGCTGTGCTTGCAAATTGAAATCCTGGGCCCTGTACGTTTCCTGGGAAGCATCAGATCAGTGGTGAACACTCACAGCACGCTGCCCTTCACAGGGGCACGTCTGCAGGGGCTTCGCTGCTTGCAAGGGTCTTCTGCTCTACAGCGGGGAAAACATGGTTTTCCTCTGATGGTTTGTTTTTGGTTTGGTTTTTTTTTTTGTGAAAGGCTTTACAGGCTGGGATTTGGAAGCATTCCCAGTTTTTGCAAATAAAACTGCGAGTCTGTCTGAGAGCGTTGGAAGAGGAATCTCAGGAACGTGGGAGCGTTCTCCCTGGAGCCGCTCTTGAGTTTCTCCTCTTGTTGCTTCAAAACATTCCTAAGGCGGTGGTTGTTCTGCACATCTCCAGGTGCTGGAAACAAGGGAGACATGAGACCTTACAGCAAGTTTGTTTGGCTAAAAATACCGGCCGAAATTAAAAGCAGGATTTGCTCCTGCGGTTACAGAACCAAAAGAAGGAAATATCAAACTCCGATTCTGCACGACGAGTGAGGACAATGATGGAACAAGGTCCCCTGAGAAACCGTGAATGCTCCAACCCTGGAAGTGTTCCAGGCCAGGTTGGATGGGGCTTGGAGCAACCTTGGGCAGTGGAAGGTGTCCCTGCCCATGGCAGGGGGTGGAATGAGTTGATCTTTAATGTTCTTTCCAGCCCAAACCATTCTGTGACTCTGTGACAAAATATGAGCAGTGTCCCTGTGTTGGTGACTGCAGTTTGTGAAAGACCCTCAGCACATCATTTTGCACCACTTTTCATGTCCCCACGCAATGTCAGGACAGCTAAACAGCTTCCAGACTCAGATGGAACTTGGGGAAGCCAGGAGACATCCAAGGAGCTGAGGTAAAAGGCTGCAGTTGTCTCCCAGGCTGTCTGCATTAAAATGAGAGACGTTCCTTGCTTGTTGTTCCCCATCCACATGAAGGATATGATGAGTTCCATAAAATTTTATGGAACAAAAGCTCACGGGCATTTTATTCGCTTTTTTGTGACTTAGGAGTCACAGACAGTTCAGGAATGTGATGAACCCTGAGAAGAAGTTTTATCTTCTTAACCAAGGACTGGAGCCGCGCAGTACCACTGGCAGGATAATCTATTTCCTCCAGGCTGCTGCCTTAAAAAGGTCAAAAAGTTAAAGGGATTCGAGTAAAAATAGAAAACGACATCCTGGATGATAGGGGAAGGCTTTGTGTCCGGTGGGAAGCCAGGGAAGGCAGGAAGTCACCAGGCAAAGCCCAGCACTATCAGGGAACCCGGCTTGCATGGGGACCTGCGGGCTGGGATGGGAGGAGGGAGAACAAATCTTGTGGAAAGTCAAAAATCCCACCTGGCTGTTATTCTGGGTGGGAACTGGGGTGGTTTCTGCTTGTTCTTGCTACTCTGCCATGTGCATGGGGCCAAAATGAGATGGGTGCCAGAGCTGGGTTGGCTCTTGGGGGGACAAAAAACCTTCTGCTTCCCACAGCAGCATCGGCGTGAGCAGAAACCCCTGGGATTTATTGCTCCAAGGCCATCCCAGCAACCAGGAGCTCTTGGAATTTCCATTAGAGCAGCAATGGATGGGCAATGCCAGTGATCCTGGGATGGAGATGTGGAGCCATGGAGAGCTGAGGGGTGGCCTGTTTCCAGGGCTTAGTGCTGAAATGTTGTCTTGGTATAATTGAGTGAAGAAGACTCAGGCTGTCCTCTAACAGCAAATTAAACACAACTTTGTGGGTTTGGTGGTTTGCTGCCAAGTGCCAATACAGCTCCATATTAATGGCTTATGACAGGATTATTCTCCCTGTTTTTGGCAGGAAGCAGCTCTTTGGCCTTAATCCTGCTTGTGGCTGAGGGAAGAAACCCAGCACATCCCGTGTATTTACCAATGGTGGAACTCCCAAATACTGCTTAAATCCCAAATTTTCAGAGAGGAGCAGAGCAAAATGACCCTGCATCAATCCAAAAATGCTGCCAGGAGGCAGAGAGAGGTGAGGACCCTTCATGCACATCCCAGGGTGAAGCTCAGTCTACCCCAAGAACAGGAATTACCTTGTGTAACTGTGGGCATCCATCCTCTCAGTATAATATATAAACATCACAATAAAAATAAAAATATAGAATTCTTTTTTAGATACAAAAATATGATATGTAAAAATAAATGTGTGAGGTTGTTCAATCAACAACTTCTAAAAAATTTTAATACCAGTACAGAGCTCAATATTTAAATGCCTGAAAGGGGTAAATCCCCCAAATAATGGGGTTGGAAATGGGAAAGCAAAAGGGATTTGAAGCGGTAGGTTTAGGAGAGCAAAGTACTCAGCACACAACCAGGTCAAAACCTCTTTGGGGGGCATCTGGATGAAGGCTCCCACAGCATTAATCCTTTTTAAAATTCACAGACTCCAGCCAGGGACCTCAGTGGTCACAGAGAATCAATTTAAGTGAAAATCTCCAAATTACACACCCAGCATCCCACCCTTCCCTGTGCTTGCAGTGATGAGAGACTGGCCAGAGAGGCTTCAAGGGCTTGATTTTGGGAAAAGCTGAGTTGTCAGCACTGGCAGCAGAGCTTCACTGAACTGAACTGGCAGCATCACTGGAAATAAAAGCAGGGTTGGTTTTTTTTGTGGTTTTTTTTTGTTTTGTTTTGTTTTTTTTCCAAATTTCTCCCTGATTGTTGAAGTTTTGGCTGGGTCTGTGAGGATTTGCTGGTGTGGGCAGCAGGGCTGGGCTGCACTGGAGGCTGTGGGACCGGTCAGTGCTGGGGGTGGGGGCAGGACAAAGATACGTGTGTGCAAACCACCAAAAACCTCCAGGAAAAATGAGGACAGGCTTGAATTTTTATAAGGAGGTCAGCACAGCCGTGGCTTTGTGCTTCCCACGACCTGCGGACAATGTCCCTTCTCACTGTTACGCATTTGCAAAGAGGAGGAGGGGAAAGAATAAAAGTCAAACTTTGTCTCCTTCGCCTTGCCCGTGCCAGCCGTGCCCTGTGGGCATAGAGGAGGTGACAGGGTGGCTGGGGTGGAGGTGACACCCCGCAGCACCAAGCTGCCATCACTGCATCCATCAGCAAGGCACAGAGACGATGCGAATTTTGGGAGGTAGAAATGTTTATCTTGACTTCACGGAGTAACCAGGAGTCAGAGCATGAATAGCTAACTACAGGGAGAGAAGAAAAGAAAAAAAAATAAAAAAGAACCCCAAAGCCCTCAGGACGCTTCAGTCTGCTTTAAAGTTCTCATGTGGCACGAAACAGAGACATCTGCACTTTTTCTGTGTTTCCTTATCTCCCCAAAAACAGAGAAGCATTTGCCCACATGAACACAACATTTGTGAGAGGATCCAGGCACAGACACGCTGAAATATTTAAATGTAGCACCATGCTCAGTCAATGACCTTTGCATAATTAGCAGCTCTTTTCTCTTTCTGATCATGGAAATGGCCTGTGGCTTCTGCCTTTGTGCTGCCTGCTACAGTCTCCATATGCTCCATTTGCATCCTGGAATTATCGATTGCCCTGTGTCTCAAATGTAAAGATTTATAAGCAGCCCTGGCAGGGTTGGGGATCCCAGGTGGGGGGGTTGAGGTCACCGAGGCCTTGGCTGCTGCAGATGGGATGAGCAGAGGATTTGGCTGTGTAGGGCCTCACTAATGAGTTGCAGGTTGGGTCAGCTCTTGGATGAGGAGGCTTCCTATGGCTCTGTTCCCATCTCTTCCCCAAAATCAGGTGAACAAAACACAAAATGGATAAAATAATACATGAAATGGATCTTGTGAAATGAAAACATTTTTAGGGCAAGGCCAGATTGGATGGGGCTTGGAGCAACCTGGTCTAGTGGAAGGGGTCCCGGCTTATCACAGAGGGTTGGAACAAGATGGGCTTCAAGGTCCCTTCCAACTCAAGCCATTCCACAACCCTGTCATTTTGCCACCGCCAGACTGGGATTTATAAGGTTGCTTTTGCTTTCCCCAGGTTGGAAGGGGCTTGGAGCAACCTGATCTAGTGGAAATTGTCCCTGCTCATAGCAGAGGGTTGGAACAAGATGGGCTTCAAGGTCCCTTCCAACTCAAGGCATTCCACAATGGGATTTTCCACAATGTGATTTTCCACCACCAGATTGGGATTTATAAGGTTGCTTTTGCTTTCCCGGATGCTTGGATTTGACTAAAACATCTGACCCAAGGACTCCTTCACTCCAGAAGGCAGATGGTGATTTTTATTAGCGAGTGGTTTCCTGTTCTTTTGATTCCCTCAATAATGTATTTTCTGTTGCTGGGGTTGGATGTACTCTCTGTGTATGATTGCTAACCCTTAGCAATGAATTCATGTCGATTTTCTTTCAGCTCAAAGGCTTTCCTCATTCATCTTCTCTCTCTTAATGGCAACAGCAGGTATGTCTGCGCTCTTTTTGTACCAAAAAAATGTATCCCACACTTTTCACAGATTCTTCTGGTGTTTCCATACAAAATCTTCCCCTCTATCAGAGCTGGTAAATCTCAGCCACGCGAGTGCCTTTTCCCTGCCCAAAAGGCAGGAGCCCTCAGCCTCTTCCATGATAAGTCGGCTCCTTTGTTAAGGAGAGGCATTATCTGATGAGGTACAAGGCGTCTCCATCTCCCAACGATTCCAGGAGCAATCAGGGGCCCACCAGGATCGTGTTTCTCAGCCATTACCTGATTGCTGTGAAGCACCGTTCCAGCCCGTCCATCTCCTAAAGAGCCCATAACAGAGACAACTCGACCGGAATCCCGGCCACTGCCGACAATAGCGAGCCTTTCAGCTTGTAAAGATAATGACTTACTAATTACCCAGACGGAGGAGAAGTGACCATCCATAACCACCCCTGCGAGCTCCCACAGCCGGCAGGAAGGCAGCGCTCCGGATTTTGGGAGCTGCCGCTGCACGTTGATGTTCCAGGATGCTGCAGGATGTCGCTCCTTCTGCCACATCCTCCCGACATCTGCGCGCCGATGGTGGTCGCTGCTTTTTGGTGGTGTCTTTGTTGTGGTTTTTTTCCTTCCGATTTTTCCCCCTCTTGCTCAGATTTCAAGGGTTTTGGGGGCTGCTTCTTTCTTTCTTTCTTTCTCTCTTTCTTTCTTTCTTTCTCTCTTTCTTTCTCTCTTTCTTTCTTTCTTTCTTTCTTTCTTTCTTTCTTTCTTTCTTTCTTTCTTTCTTTCTTTCTTTCTTTCTTTCTTTCTTTCTTTCTTTCTTTCTTTCTTTCTTTCTTTCTTTCTTTCTTTCTTTCTTTCTTTCTTTCTTTCTTTCTTTCTTTCTTTCTTTCTTTCTTTCTTTCTTTCTTTCTTTCTTTCTTTCTTTCTTTCTTTCTTTCTTTCTCTCTTTCTCTCTTTCTCTCTCCCTTTCTTTTCTCCCTTTCTTTTCTCCCTTTCTCCCTTTCTCTCTTTCTTTCTCCCTTTCTCCCTTTCTCTCTTTCTTTCTCCCTTTTTTTTCTCCCTTTCCATGAGTTTATGCACTGGCTGGCTGAAGGCAGCCTGGAATCCTGCCAGGGGCACCTGGCAATGCACTCAGTAAATTACAGCAGTGAAAAGAATGTCAGATGCTGGGAGGGAGTTATAAGGCTTTACTGGTGTATACATTTTGGAGGCCAAATGCTGCTTTTATTACATATTCAGGTATGACCTGGCATCTCTTTACCCTAACAAGATGTAGAGGAGGAAATGATGAATTGCCAGGTCTTGCTGCCCACGAAGACAGAACTCCCAAGTTGTTGTTAACCACAGAATGGGCTCACAGAGTAGTTTGGGCTGGGAGGGACCCTTTAAGGTCATATTGTCACCTTCAGCTAGAGCAGGTTGCTCAGAGCCCTATCCAACCTCTGCCTTGAATATTTTCAGTGCTGGTCATCCACCAGCACTTTCCTCTTTGGTCAACTTTTTCAGTGCTTCACCACCCCCACCATAAAACCTTCCTCAAAGAACACGAGCTCCCACCAAGATCCCACAGCCCTTTCTGTCCCACCAAGTCCCAGAGCGTTTTCCTTTTCCAAAATCAGTGCTGTACAGATTGCCAAAGGCAGCAGTGAGGAATCTGGGGAGACAAGGTGATGGGCTCCCACGGGCTCAGTGCTTTTGCTGTGGAGCTGAATCCTGCTGGGGAACAGCCCAGGCTGGATCTCACTGGAGATGTGGAGGAGGTTTCTGTAACCTGCTGATTATCTGCTGGCTGAATGGGAGCTGGGGGAATGTCTCTCGTTTCTAATATGCAATAATTTCTAAAATGCATTTCATTCTCTGTAGCAGAAATATGTGGAAGTGATGTTTGATTTTAAAGTGTCTTTGTGGGTGTTCATGCTTTGCTGGTGGGTGAAATATTTTGGTATCTGCAGACTGGGGAAGTTTTGGGTGGAGATTCATAGTGCTGGTACTGATGGCTCCCATCATCCTGAAACTCCTTGAGCATCCCCTGAAGAGGGGATTTGTTGGCTGATAAAAATTGCTTGGGTGATACCAGCAGCTAGAGAGGGTTTTCAGGGATCAGTGCAATTGGATGACAAACCCTCACCAAGGGAGCCTTTCACACCAGAGCCAGGCTGAGACCACAGATCTGTGCTGTGCCAGAGCTCCAGTGCTTGGAAGGCAGAGCTCCTCTCCTACCGCATATCCTGCAATGATTTGGGTGCTCTCATTATGCCTGACTGCGGGAAGTCTGGTTGATTTATGGGATGGCTGAATTTCTCTTTGTGCATGGGGACCCAGACATCTGCTCTGGAAGCTGCTCCCCTGGGGGATGGGGACCATCAGTGCCAGGGATGGCTCCTGCAGGAGGATGATGTGGTCCAAGCCCAGGGACCCACATTCACCAGCTTTGTCTGCTGGGATAAAGGGTCAGAGTAGCAGAATTTTCCCTAAATTAGGTACAAGTAAATTATAGGGAAACTCTGTCCATCTTTTGCATCCCACCACTGTATTTGTGTTAACTTTGCAATGGAGGCAAAATTAAAAAAGAAAAAGGGGTGGGAAAAAAAAAAAGGGGTGAAATCTTGAAGAGCAAAAGTCCATTGCCAAACCAGCATCTGGGATAGGATAGAGGGATGTGGTGATGATGAGAGGGGACTTGGCTCTGGGCTGCAAGGTCCTCAGCAGGAGCTGGAGTTGTGGCTGGACCTGAATCCTCCTGGGAAAAGTGCAATAAAGGCAACACCGAGATTTGGGATGCCAGTGTTCTGATTTTGGCAGGCAGACACAAAAGGTGTTTATTTTCATTGCCCCTTAGCTAACACAAGTCCTGCAGGAACTGAGCTGCAAAGTGAGTGCACAGTGCTGGTGTTCCAGGAAAGGGGGGAGCTGTGGGGCACAGGAAAAGGGACTCAGAACATCCCTCTGGAATAACCCAGGTTGCTGTAAAGGACATACAGAACCATCTGGGCACATTTTGTGTTTTAGATCATTCTGTTTCAAGAGAAGGACCTGTAGTGCCTGTCACACCTGGGGATGCCTTTCTGGAATGACAATGGCTCAATTAGAGCCAGCCATTACACAGATATAGCTAAGGTCATCTTCTGTCTACTTTACTTGGACATTTTCTTGCTGGGTCCTTCTAGAACTCCTTGCAGTCAGCTTAAAATTTTTTTGGCTTGTCAGCAAACTTTCCCATTAGAAGTCAGCAGCCTGGCCAGGGCCCCACAATACCATAAAATCCCAGCAAATAACCTCTCCCCATTGTGAAAATGAGAACTGATTTCCAGCCTTTGGTTTCTCTTGTCTCAGCTGCTAATCCATGCATCCCTTTCTTTATCTCATGCAACTTTTATCTCTTTGACAGCTCTTGTGGTGCCAAAGCTTTGCTGAACCCCAGGTATGTGATACACATGCAATCACCTCCTCCAACACATTCACTGACTGCTTTAAGGGGTGTGAATGCCTTATAAACTTTGACTTCTTTCTGCAAAACCTTCCTATTGCCCTTTCCCTGGTGTATCAGATCTTCCCAGTGCATCCCAGGTATCCATATTTACCTGAACTCCACTGCATTTTCATTTGTGTAATGAAAAATGATGTGATCTCTGACTCTTAAAGTTTTTTAACTTTGCTTCTTCAAGTAAAGTTTAATTTTTCAAACTTGCTTCATCACTGGTCAGTTTGTTATTTCTCATCCTGCAGACAAGTGCAACTTTTCACAGAATTCTACAAATGCAAATATGTAAAATAATAATTTATACAATTTTATGGAATATAATTATACAATTATTCATATAATGTATTTGAATTTCTTTTCAAGTCTTGGGCCAGTGATATCTCACTCTGGAAATTTACTCCTCTGCCAATTTACCCTTTTATTCTAAAATTTTCTTGGTGAAACTTATATTTAAGAAGCTCATCAGAGCCACTGCAGAAAACGAGGGTTTTTCTGTGGGAGTCTCAAGCCCAGACACATGGGGATCTCATTTACTCAGCCCACCAGTGTTTTATTTCACCCCAAACTTCTCACTTTCACTGCTTGCTGCTCCCAGTGAATCCCTGGTTCAATTTCTGTCTCTGCTTTTTTTTATGAGCATTTTTATGCCTCTGGTAAACTGCTTTGAAATATCTTCTCCACTTGCCTTGCTGTGGTTTTATATTTGCCAGTGTTTGTGCTATATTCCATTTCCCTCATTTTTGACAGCTATCTTTTTTGTTCCTAATAGCCTTCCCCACTCTGCTACTTAACTTCTTTGCTTTTAAAAATACCTTTAGGGTCTTTATTAAGGAGTGTTACATATTAAGCTGGAGCCTGTACCATATCTTTAAGCTGCTGCCAGGGTATTTGAAAGCATTTTATCCTTTTAGCTTTTCCACTTCTTTTTTAATGCAATTTTCCTCTGTAAATTTTAGGTGGTACTATGAATCAAGACCATTACATGCCATGGTGGAAAATTAAGACAATAGAAGAGATTCTCAAATGGAGTAAGGAAAAGAAAATCTGTTTTAGCCTGACCTAAGTTGGGCACTGAACCCCTGAAACATGGACTGAGAGGCTCACCCAAACATGCTAATCTTGATGTTGCATCAATATGAGCAATCACATCTTATTTTTTCCTGTAATTTATTTATCAAATCTACTTTTAAGACACCTGCTGCTCTTTCGTCTGCTATTTCTACTTGGTGGCTGCTTGAGAGCCTCACTCACCTGCCAGCTGGAGCCGTTTCAGCCTGAAAGGTATCACCCACCCAGGTGATACCTGCTTGATCCTAACCGTAGAGCTGAGAGAGTTTTTCTCCTTCCCTGGGGTTTATTCCCCTCTCTGGAGCACCAAATCCAGGCTGTTGCCATCCCAGAGTTTAATTTTCCCAGCCCACACCATCTCCACTGCTGGCTGAACATAAAACCTGATCCCAGTCCTGGAAACCTCTCTATGAACCAGGAATGGGAACCTTTGTCCCTGTTTATGCTCTGATCCCATGTGCCATGAGTTCCACATGCAGTGTGAACTGCAGGTGTGATTCAGGGGCTGTTTAGAGGATCTCAGGATGGTTTGGGTTGGAAGGGACCTTAAATCCCATCCCACCCCTGCCATAGGTAGGGACACTTTCCACTATCCCTGGCTGCTCCAGCCTGGCCTTGGACACTTCCAGGGATCCAGGGGCAGCCACAGCTTCTCTGTGCAACCTGTGCCAGGGCCTCACCACCCTCCCAGTCCAGAATTTCATCCCAATATCCCATCTAAATCTCCCCTCTTTTACTTAAAAACCTCTTTCAGTACTTTTGAAGCCCGTTCCCTAAGCACCGATTCATAAAAGCACTGAAGTACATTCAGAGCCCAGCACATCTGGAAGTACTTTGCTAAATTAGAGACTTATTAATCTTCCTGCATTTAAAATAAATTTTTATTACATTTTAAAAATAAATGGGCATGTACTATTTCTTCATGTTTGGGATTTTAATTTTTTTTTCTCCAAACATTGATTTTTAGTGCTTGCCTGGCTTGGCTGGATATTCCTCTACCCAGCCAAGCAGCTGCTCGTGCTAAACCTGGGAGCAAAATCCCTCTTTCAGTGTTGATGCAGCCTAGAAGGAGCTCCAAGTTATCTGTGATTCCCACTTTCAGGTTTTTTTTGGTTGGAAAACAACCAAACCTCCCTTCACTGCCCTGAAAAGCCACCCTGAGACACCCCAAATCCAAAAAGGAAGGATGTTTTGAGCTGAAAAGTAGCAGAGTGCAGCTGTCGGCTTATTTCCCAATTATTTCAATGGGTTTGGGGAAAAATGCCAGCCAAGTGTTGCTCGTACCAGTTGCAAAAGGAATTTATTGGAGCTGGTGGAAATAGAGGGGATTTGGGGTTGGGATCTGTGTGGCACAGGGAGCTGTGTAATGTGTGGCAGAGCTGCTGCCTCCTCCTGGCTCTGCTTCATCAGCCAAAACGTAGGAATTTTAAATATTAAACATTTCTAAGCAGGTTTCCAGTGCTGGCAGCTATTGGTCTTTGGGAATTGAAATGAGAAAACCTAAAATTTGGCAAGAAAAGACTCAACAGTCCTCAGAACACCTTGTGGGGCTGGGGCTGATCTTCCCTCAGCCTAAAACACCCTGTAGGCAGAATGAAGAGATTGGACATGGACCACTGAAGCACATTTCCAAGGAAAAAATGATGGATCAGCCCAAGCTCAGGGCTTATGTCACAGTGTCCCACCACAGGTCCATGGCAGGTGAGTGCCCCTCACCCCAGCACAGCTCATCCAGCATAGATGTAAATATTCCTAATATTCCTCTGTGAATCCCACTGGGATCTTTATTTTCCCTGCACATTCATTTTTCAGCAGTGCCAAAAAGAGCATTTTCTGTATTTAATAATTTTTTCAGCAGTGCAAACCAGTGTGTTTTCTGTAGTCATGGAGTGGGAGTCACTTCTGTGTTTAATGACAGCAAATGCACTGGTTTGCGTGCTGGGAAAAAAACCTGCAGGTTTGGGAAAAGGGTGCAGAGCTGCCCAATTTCCCCCGTTTTCCTAAAAGAGCAGTGTTAGAAAATGTGGAAGTGGAAAACAGGAGCGAAATCAGACCTCCAAGGTCCTTCCTCATCCCTCCATCCCCAGGTGGGAGCAGTAAAAGATGCTCCAAGTCCAGACCCATCACTGTCTTGTGGAAGCCCATCTGAGCTGAGCTGCTCAGGAGCATTTTTTGGAAGATTGTTGGAGTTTGTTAATGTCATGTGAAAGCCAGACTGCTGGGAAGGTTTTGCTTTCAGGGGAGAAATGCAGAAATTGAAGAGGATGCAGCCAGGAGCTTTGTTTTCCATGCTGTTTTTGGGAATTTATTTGTTTCCTTTGACAGTGACTTACGGCCTGGCTTTCTTTTCTATTTTGTTAGAGCAATAAAGAAGATAAATCTATAATAATTCAGCTCCCTGTCTTCAATAAAATCTTGTCTTCTTCACACAGCCCCTGGGAAGATCTCCATTTTGCAGCCCTTCGAGATTGGTTGTGTTTTTCCATTTCACCTCTTCACCGGAACGACAGAAAAATAATATTACCGGTAAAATTAATAGCTAAATACAATTTCT
>NW_005054303.1:13116511-13117174 GCF_000277835.1 Geospiza fortis | reverse complement strand
AGGAGCAGCTGGGACTGTGCCGGCCCCAAGGATGCTCTTCAGCAAAGGTGGATGCTCCTCTTGCTTTTGTCTTTGATAATGGGTTGGAAACCACAAATATCAGCTAATGATAGTTTCTATCTTCAGCACGGATTCACATCAGGACAATTTTTGCTGGTTTTGGGTTTTAATCAGGTGCAGAGGACAAAGGAGGAGAGAAGGGTGGTGGGGCAGACACCGAGGCAGAAAAATATCCTTGGAAGTCATCGAATGGGTTGGGTTGGGAAGGACCTGAAAGACCAGTAAAGAACAAAGGGGGTGTGAGGGCATTTCCGTCCCCTCAGGAGGAGGCAGGAGAGGCTGGAATTGGGCTCCATGCTACCTCCAGGGATGAGGGACAGGAGGTGGGACAGGGGAGCACGGTAAGGGCAGGGAGCCCAGGGAAGGTGCGGGGGCAAGGCAATGGCGGCGCCGCTCCCTCAGGGGCAAGAGCAGCCCCGGGAGCTCCCTCAGAACCCCCCAGCCCAGACAGGAGGCGACGCGGCCCCGCAGTGACCCAACCCTGCGGTCTAGAGACACGCCGTGGATCCCGGGGGCAGGAGGGGATCTGGAGTCCCACAGGTGATGTGGAACCCGGCCTGGGGTGACCCAGAGCCCCCGCTCGGGACCCCTCGGTGACCCCGA
>NW_005054303.1:13110889-13115402 GCF_000277835.1 Geospiza fortis | reverse complement strand
GGGCCCCCGCCCCGCGGCGGGGGCCGCCGTGCCTCGGCCGCTGGCTGCGGGAGAACGGCGTCCTCCGTGCAGATGGCGGGGAGATGACTTTGGAGCGAGGAGGGTGAAGCGCTTATATTCGGATTCGTCGTGGAAATGTTTATTTTCTCGGCTTGATATGGATCTTAAAGTAATCCGCTTGGCATTACGCTGTTGCCCTGCTGTTAAAGCTCGCAGCCGCTCTGCTGAGCGCCGCGGCGGCGGATGAGGGAGAAGCGTCTAAGCCGCGCTTGCTGAGAGCCCTCGCCAACCTCAGGAGAGACGCTTAATTTTGGGAGTTCAATACGAGGTAACGTGTGGGTAATGGAGTGATTTTTCAGCGCTAAACACAACGGAAAGATTTGGAGCCAGCCGCGAAGCAGCACGGTCACAGCCTCGCTGCGTTACTCAGCCTCCCCCAGAACCTGGTCCATATTTGCTGCAAGGTCGTAGAAAACCCTGTTCTGGTGTCTTGAGGATTTTTGTTCTGTTTCGGTGCTTTCCTAAAGAGCCGTGTTCACCTTTGCAGAAGAAGTGTTTGAAAAAGAGCAGTCCAGGCTGCGTACTCTATCCAGTAGTGCACCTTTTATCCTTAAGGGATGCTCAATGTTTCCTGTCGCGAGACTGGGTCAAGATGCAGTTACCGTGGAATAAAACACAGCTGCTGTCATGAACGTGGCGTAGCTGGCGCTTGAAATCCTTGAATTTAAGTCCCTTGGTTCGTGAGGAATACCCATATCACCCTAAATTTAATAAAGAAACGTTCTTACTGTTTCATTTGTGGCAATGGAGGGTGAGCTCAGCTGTGCAACACTGTCTCTGACAATAAAGTCATAGTATAATGCAGAATCTTTAATTAAATTAGAGTGCATAAATTGATGTTGTGCTGCAGAGGCGCTTTGTGCACAGCTGGAAGCATTTTCCTTTCTGTTGCTTTACTATTTTTAGCAGCAGCTGAAAGTGCAGAAGTATGAAATGTTTTGGCTCTGATCTTAACCTGGCAAAGTCTGGTGAGCTTTGCCTTTAATATGGGGACTCATTGATCTCGGCTTATCGGTTCTGCTGGGCTCTTGATCTTCACTGTGTGCATTGAAACACACCAATAAAATCGAAATGAAACGTATGTGGCTGAGTTTGGGTCCTGTTTGAGTTTCAGCCGTTCTCTAGAACTACTGAGGCTGCATCTCGTAGGTGTAAGATGAAAATGCAAACAGATGCTGCTGTCCTTGCAGTGCAGCCAGGGACAAGAAGTCTGTGCAAGGGAGCTGAGTGTCCCTGTGGCTGCACTCAAACAATGGGGCACTGGCTGTCACTGCTCACACAATGGGATGTAGGGCTAGGTAGACGTGATGGAATCAATCCAGGAAATCTCATGACTTCAGCAAATGTATTTTTAATTTTTAGGCGGAAGATTGTTGTTTTAAGAGCCCTTTGCCACTTCAGGATCTCATTACTGTCCTATCAGAGGTGTCTTAAGTGTTTGTAGTGCCATAAATAATGCAAACATCCCTCTCTTTGGCGACTCAACGTTTGTGACTGGGAACTCTTGGAACAGCTTAAGCTGTTCAGTATGCTAAAAACCCACTTAATACCTGTTTTGTATTAAAATCTTGTAATCTGGAGTTTCATTTAAATAAGACAATGTAAATCTGCACTCCTCCCTGCAGTGAAACTGAGACCTGGGGACCAGCAGAAGCGTTCTGTTGCAGCTCCTGTTACAACTGCCTGATTAAAATTGATAGAGCAGCCTCGCAGCTAGGTTAAAAAAAAAAAAAGAAAAAGCTGTTTTGAGACGCTGTGTGGGTTGTTGTTTTTTTTTTTTAAAAAGCCTTGATTGTGATGTTGATGAATAACTTGTGTCTTGAACTGTGAGACTTTTAAATTAGGTGGTGAAAAGGATGATGAACAAAGGAATTGGCGTACCTGGCAAACTGCTGAGCTCCCGTTTTTAAGATGACAAAACTTTCCCTTTATCTTTTCCTCTCACTCTGCCTTAGCAGTATTAAAGTGGGGTTGCTGTACCTTGACCTTTAAATGGAGGGAAAGGTGTTTTTTTGGCAGGAGGTGGCTCTCCCAGCAGGGCACGTTCCGTATTGTCTCAATAGTTGGGATTGCTCAGTCTGTACCTCAGCGTGAGCCCCAGTAAAGCCCCAGGCGTTTGGTGTGTGCTGCAAACACATTTCTGATAACCTTCTCCCAGCTCTGTGCTACGTCTGTGCTGGCAGTGATGTGGCAGCGTGTGTTTGGTTAAGGTTTTGCCGAGGTTTACATAATCAATGTTGTAGTGAATAGAAACAGTTTATGTAAATCGAGCCAGACAGGTCAAGATGGCTGGTAAAGAAGAGATCATCTGCTTTATTGTGAATCTGCTTGTGTACATCTGCTCGTAGCATCATCTGCTCACAAAAGGCTCTGGATTTCTTGGTGAAGCAGAAACATTCATATTCTAATTCTTTTTGAAGAAAAAAAGAAAGCAGCTTTGTTTGAAGTCCTGTCAAAGTAATGGCTCATTATATATTTCTTGGAACGAGGGGCTGGAGGGAGTTAAGGAGATGCTGAATGCAGTACCAAGTACCTGAATTGTGTCAGGGTGTTTGTTTCTGCCTTTGTCAGGAGCTTTTGTTTGACTTCTCTGGTGCCTTAATGTTTTGAGGTGCATGTCCTGGCCCCTTTGTCCCCTAACTTTGAATTGTGCCCTGAAGCCTTTATTCCAGCAGTGTCACTTCTGTTAAACGCTGGAGGAGCCTGTCCCCGGCTGCAGGGGGTGGCTGTCACTGAAGGCAGGTGTCAGTGGCCTGGTGCCCTTAAATCCTCTGGGACTGCACGCTGGGGATGGGCAGCTGTGACCTCTCAGGAAAGTCACTTGATTAAAACGATGTAAATTGAAGAAGGAACAGCAAACAGACATGAGCTGTAGTCAATGGCTGAGTTCTGTAGAAGGGAAAGATTTGTACCTGACATTGAATGCTTTTTTTGGGTGGGATTTCTGGTATCTGTGTGCATGTCAATGGAATATTCTCTTATTAACCAAAGGTTTTCTTTGATTAATAAGGAATAGCAAAATATTCCTTATTAACCAAAGGTTTTCTTTGGTTAATAAGGAGTAGCAAAAACCAAAGGTGTTTGCTACTCCTTAGCGAGGAGGTGCAGCCTGGTGCATCCTCAGCTGAGGAAGACTTTGTTGTACAGATTTACTGGATTTTGCAATATCCAATGCATTTTTAAAATTTAACCAGACAAAACTCTAAGGGCTCTCCCTCAGTGTTGTTACAGTAGTCATTTTGAAATTGCTGCCAACATTTTGCGTGTAAATTTTCCATTGACTACCATTAAAATAAATGAATTGGTTAATTTGGAAGCTTTAGTGCTGAAATAAGCCACTGTGAGTTATGTGAGCATTGTTTAATGTGGATTCTTGGCCATCCTTGAATAAACAGGCTGTAGTTCTGCTTAAATTTAACCTTTTGAGAAAGTAGAATAAAAGGATGGGTCCTGGAGCAGCCTGGTCTGGTGGAAGATGTCCCTACCCATGGCAGGGGGTTGGAACTGAATGGTCTTTAAGGTCTCTTCCAACCCAACCATTCTGAGATTCTACAAAAATTCTCACTTGTGTTCACAGTCATACATTTTGTAGTAATTTTTTGGGAAGCTCTTCTCATTGATGGACCACTTTATACTTGAAGCAACTTTAGATCTGGAACAGTCTTTTTGTTTTAATCTGAAGGAACGTGCATTTTTATATTCCTGTTTTTCATACTGGCTTTTTCTGACTGATCAGAGTTCCCACTGCCACTAACCTCTTGCAGGGTAAATAAAGTTTCTCAAGTGTCTTCTGCTTATAAACATATTTCTGTTTTTCTAACTTACCTGTCTGGCTTTTCACATCACTCCTGTTCATCTCTTGCTGTACAGTTCAGGAAGAAGCCAGGGCAGTTTTCCAGTGGTGTTGACAAATGCAGAAGCAGAGTGGGATCTCTGCTTGTCCTTGAGTGCTGTTTGCTGCTGTGCATGGACTGAAGGAGGAGGGAGAGTCATCCTGGCCCTGGAATTAAACTGGGACTTAGTTTGCACATAGATGGATTTGCTGCTACCAGACTGAGGCTTGTTTAATGACTTGGTGATTTCCTGCACTATCTGCTGTAGATATATTGGTGAAACGGCTTAGGTGACTCGAGTTCTGCTTTTAAGCCTTATTTGAAAATGTACTTTAGGTTTCATTTAAAGTAATGACTGTAGCACATAATGGGAACTACCAGTTAAATGTGTTCAAGGTCATGATTCTCTGAGAATCATTGGCTCCAGCAGTCATAGCTGGAAGGCTGCTGTTCTGGAGAAATAGATTTTGGGTTTTTTTGTTTGTTTTTTTTTTTCTTTGATATTGACAGTGGCTTCTTGGTGACCTTTATGTCTTGTGCAGGGTTTATGGTGGATTTTATATGTGCATATTGCAAATGTGTGATCAGGGTCAGTTCAGAACTTGCAAGGAGATTAATCA
>NW_005054303.1:13068222-13110832 GCF_000277835.1 Geospiza fortis | reverse complement strand
GAAAGGATTATATCTGAGGAAAGGTCTGTGGATTTTTTGGAAAGCTTGTGTATGGCTGGATAGAGCAAACGTTTTGCTTCATTTAAGCTAAGAAAGAAAACATACTTGAGTTGGTTTTTTACAGCTGTCCTATTCCTTGGAGTACTTTTGACTTTCTCAGAGTGCAGATTTGTATCCAGCTGTAGGCTTTATTCACAACATCTCAGTACCCATGTAAAATCAGAGAGCACAAACATCAGACTCTAAAATCTATGTTTATTGAAGCAAATCACAGCATCAAACGTCTGCATCTTTAATGTTTGTTAGAAAAAGGAATTGGAGTGCATTCTGGAAGTTAAACTAATCCCCTTGGTGTGTACAGGCAGGAGGTCACACATGTGGAAGTGAAAGACTCAGGGTTTTCCCCTTAAAATATGGAAAACAGTTTACTCTGAATAAACAAGTCTGGGAAATCTAGGATTTGCCTTTGATGCACTTCTTGTGTAGAACCAAGTAGCTCTTCCTCTTCGGGCCTGGCAGAAATAGGGATGAATAGTTTTCCATTTTCAGCTGAAATTTGTAAATGTGTAAATACTGTAACAGTCCACTTGATTACTTTAAAGTATGCATATAAACCAAGAAATTACTTTCTAGGCTGCTAAGGTTTGTTTTTTGTTGCTGAAAGCAGTATCTTACTTAAGCTATTTTGTGTTCCTTCTTAACAGCAGGCTGTTCTTTAACTGTGATTACAAGGTTGCTTGAGAACAGATTTTTCCTCAGAAGTCAGGAACTTATTATCCAGTTCAAACTGAAATTATGGCTGGTTTATCCTTACAGAACTAATGCTGCTCTCTAACTTGCTCAGTAGTGATAGAAGGTATAAACTTGATACTTAAAGATAACAAACTCCTCCTGTGCCGTAATGAGGAGGTGTGTGAATGTAGTACTGAGCCTGTGCCTTGCTCGAGGTGGGGTTTGTTAGTTCAGGGTGCCAGCAGAGAAATTTTACAACTGTTTGCAAAGTCCTGCAGAAGTGTCTTGTTTCCTGTTGGTACTGTCTGCACATTCCCAGTTTGTTCTGAGCACTTGGGGCTGTGAAACCTTCCAAAGATGACTCCTCTGGTGTGTTAGTTGCAGTCTTTGTTTTGTGCTTCTTGTGGTGTCATCTCAGTCTGGTTATTCTGCACTGTCATACTTGTGGCATATTTGTCCTGTGCTCAGCAAGGCAAGTGAAGTAGAGGAGGATTTGGTCTAAGCTCCCAGCTTGAAGAGGATCTTGAGCTGGTTTCCAGTGTACTTTGTGCTGTCAAATCCTTTTTTGCCTCTACTGTTTGATACCCTAAATCTCATTTGTGTTGGGGATGCTTTTTCTTTTATCAGCAGAAATCCTTATGTTTGTTCTTGCTCGGTCCCAAGGTCACCACTGGAAGCTTGCACGTGGCTTGTCACGAGTTGAAACCTTGAGGGACAGCAATGAGGATGCTGGCATAGGGACTGTGCCTGCTTCCAGAGACTTCTGAGGCAAAGCTGCTCATTCTGTTTGTTTTATAAAGACATGACTAAATGGTGCTCTTGCATTTTTCACTTCACCTGCATAGACCAATATGGTGAGGTGCTCCTGCCTTCAGAGGGCTTGATTCCCTCCTGATAAAGTGCAGTTCAGAATTTTATGCCTGCCTTATTTTTGCATCATGTTTGTTTTTAGGCATCTCCTGGTGTAGCTTCATACAGGTTAGTCCTGAGTCTTGAGTTCATAGTGACATCCCCATACTTTGAGGGACCAATTTGTGCCTTGTCTGACAAACTGTAAGTAACATCTGGGATTAGACTGCTTTAATCCTATTACCTGCTAGCCTGGAATAGTCTTGGTGCTCATGTTAAGCAAAGAGTACAGTTGAGAGCAGTGGGGGTTCCAAAGCAGAGATTAGTTTGCTCTGGGGGCTGAGCAGGAGCAGGAGCAGTGCTGTCCCACCAGCTGTGCCCCCTCTGTGCTGACTCCTCTGTTTGACCTTGTAATGTCACCTCCTGTGCAAATACTCCCCGTGGGTCTCTGCAGTGTCCATGACTGAAAAATGATTTAAACCAAACAAAGAGCAGGGGGGGGGGGACAGTGGGCAGCAAATTGTTTGTAGGGTTTTCTTAAAGTCTGAGTAGGCATTGTGGTGCTGGGAGTTCAGCACTAAGAGTAACCTGTCTTAGGATTTGCCTAGGAATAAACATCTCTCCTGCCCTTCCCAGAAACAGCACTTGTTGGGTTGAGTTAAAAGATCTTAGGATTCAGGAAGACAGTCCTTGTAGGAAATCCCTGTATGGTGAAACTTCAGCAATTTTAAATATTTGGTATTTGAAGACTTGTCACTGAGGGGCTTTGTGGTGGGAGGATGCAGCATTTTAGTGGGATGGGGTTATGAGTGATGTGTGAACAAGGTGACACTGGACTTGCATTGTCTTCATCTAGACAATGCTTCTACAATTACTCCTTCTGATTAGTGTAACCTCTGTTCCTAAAAATAGCAACTGTCAGGTGTTTTGCAATGAAATTTCACTCAGTCCATGGTATTCCAGCCTTGGAAGTGCTCATGTGAGGTCACTGGGAAGCACGGCCACAGCTGGGTAGTACAGCAGTTATTGGCTCATGGAGAAGAGCGAGTAATTCAGCTAAAAGCTTTCCTCTGTTTCACAACAGAAATGTCATCTGGAGGGAGCACATTATAAACAGCAGTTGTGAAAATGGATACAGACAACGTCTGCAAAGCTGAAGAGTTTGTTGTGTTAAAAGCAAAGTGGTTTGGAGATGAGCTCTGTTTGATGAGGAATGATGTGAAGGTGCTGATAGCTGAAGGACCTGTTTAGGCATCCTGCTTTCAATAGCAGCTTGTTTATGCTGGAGAGAGGGAAAGCAAGCAGGCTCTGTTTTGTGTTTCTGGAAGTGATTTACTTCAGGTCATTTAACATATAATTTTCAATATTTCACGCTGACCTCACTGTAGATACAACTCGTGTTTCAAGGAGGATGGAGTAGATGTGGGCTGCACCTAATCTGGGTAGCACAAAGCTTTCTGTTCTTGGGAATTGGTACAAAGGCCACACTGAGTGTATGTCAATAAAGACCTGATGTTCTTCTGTCGTATTTATTGCTTGTATTAACTATGATACAGCTACATTGCTGTGTAGCAACTGTGTTTACCAGAGGTGCCAGCAGGCAGCTGTGCGGTGAGTCAAGTACTGTGTAAAATGTCTGTTGTGCTGCCTTCCCAAAGGAGCGGGGACAGGCAAGAAAAGTTCTGAGACAGCTGGCACATAGTAGGTTAAAAGGAGAAGGCAAAGAAGCATTGTGATCGTCTCCTTGAGCACTGTAATGCTAACTGACCCCTGTTGTTGCAAAAACTATTTCTTTTTCTCTTTACATTCAAGGAATTGAGGACAAAAGATTCTCAGTGTTTCTTTCTGAGGAACACTTTTTAACTTTTTGAAGCACTTACTGAACTATAATGATGCGTTTAGTGGGCTTTCAAATTACTCTTCACCCAGAAATGTGTGTGCTGTCTTTAATTTAGAATCCTGTTCATAAGCTGTCATGAAAGAATTTTATTCTTCAAACTGGCTGGCTTTAGCAATGCCTCAACAAACAGGTAGGCTTCAAACTTCTGAGGTGTATCCTCTTAAGGCATGGAAATGTCCTTCGTGAGGACAGAGTGGGACTGACAGTGAAGACAATTAGTCACTGTATGAAAGTAAACAAATTGAAGTGAATAAAAGCTTAAATCTCTGCTTGCCTGTTACAAATAAACTGGAGCCCAAACGTGCAAACCCTGGAGCACATGCCCCTAGGAAGAGTGAAAGAACTGTTTAGTCTGGACACAGAAGTTAATGGGCTGAAACTTTGATATAAGCACAGCTGTATTTCTTCATGTGCAACAGCATGAATTCATTTTGATTGTTGGGTGTCTGATTTAGTGCTGGTGGAGGCACAGCCTTTGAAACAGGAGTAGAGTTTGTGTGTGTCCTCCTTTCACAGGAGACGTGGTGCTGGTGAAAGATAGCGAGGGCTGTGAGGTTCCTGCTTCCCAGCACATCCTGTGCCAGGGTTCAGCACCTCACACACTGACTGTGTTTTTTATGGAGCATTGACTAATACACCAAAATGTTGCTGTACTTTCAACTTGCCTTTCTCCTAGTGCATGTTTGACTTCTGAGAGCAAACAGCTGTGCAGCTCAATGCTTGGATTTAAAATCATTTTGGTGTTGAAGACGAATCTTTCAAGACTTGATAGGATTCATTACTTTGTGCTTGCCCTAACCTTCCTGCTAACATACATGCAATACTTACTTTGAATTGCATTCTGAATCTTAAAATTTGCTGGAGTAGTTTCTCAGTGAATCAGGGAGTGAGTTTTGATTCGTGAGTTTGGTGTGTGGCTTGCTGTGCTGGGCAGTGGGCAGAAGTCCCGTTCCAGAGCCACATGTGATGGGAGAGGTGGCAGTGCCCTGCTGCAGGTCTGAAGAATTCAGAGGAATTCTTCCTAAGTGTTCCCTCATCTCACTCTACCAGAAGATTTAATTAAATGCGCTGTCAGTACCTTGGTGGCTTTTGCCAAAAAATGACTGGCAAATTAAGCAAATGGAATGATTTGGTGTTGGGGCAGATCTGTGAGGAGGCAGATGTTGGTTCATGTGAGCAGCTGAGTAACTTCTTCCATCAGAGCAAAAACTGGAGAAGGAAGTTGGGCAACAGCGAAATGGACGAACCTTGCGTGGGTTTTTTACTCCACTTTTGTTTTAGGCTGGGCTTCACTGGAAGAGTGAAAATGAAAGATGAGAGATGCCTCAGAACAGCACTGGTGGTGCAGCTGCCCTTGGATGGTGCTGGCGATCTGGAGGTTGCAGGATCTGCCTCCATGGGCAGTGGCCATGGGAGCTGCAGTGCTTTGGTCTCACTGACTGTGCTGGGATTTGTTCCCTAGCTGGGATGCCTTGCTCAGGGTGCCAGGGTAGAGACTGCAAGCTGCTTGTTTGCTTTCAGGGATGTGCGCTGGGAATTTTTCCTGTAATTTCCGTAAATATTTTCTTAATACCCAAATGGTTTTTTCTGCCCTTTTTGGTAATGAGTCCCTGTGCCCATTTAAAAGACTTTGATGGAGCTTTCCCAAAATCTCTGGATATGTTCTTTCTTTTGACTATGAAAGATAACTAAGCTGGATTTTTTCCAGTATTTTCAGTCTGCTTGCTGTCAGAGCAAAAGAGCTTTAACTTTTGACTTGGGTTTGGTGCCTTTTTTCCATGTTTGAGCACAAAACGCTGGAGTTCCATTGCTCACTTAGCTGTGCCTTATCTCTGGTTGTGCAATTCCACTTCCAGCTGCAAAACTGAGTGCCATATATCCAGTTTTATTGCAAGTTCAGAGTTTCCAGCATGCAGAGACTGGTGTTATCCAGCAAATAGCTCTCCATGTAAGGATACAGGGAGACTACAGAAAGTACAGTTCCCTCTGTAAGCAAAGCCAGGGTTTAAGTGATTAGCAGGGTCTAAGTCAAGCTCTGTGTACCCTCCTAGTTTATTATGTGCAGTGTAACTTCAAATTCAACTCAGGAATTGGCCTCTGATCACGTATTGCTGGTTTGCACCTTCAGCTCTTTGGAGGAGACTGGTTTATGTTATGGCTTTACCTACTGGCAGTCTTTTGGTGTAGAGAGAACAATGGTAAAATGATGCTTTGTGAAAGGGCAAGTAGATTGAGGAAAAAGTGATTTGCTCTTTCACCTCTGGGCATTCTGTGACCAGTGCAGGCGGGAAGGAAGGAACTGGATTTGGGGCTGGCTGGGGTCCAGTTGCAGACTCTATTCAGACCCAAGCCAGAAGGAGTATGGTCTTATTTGTAAGTTTTGGGCAGAGATGACAGTTGAGAAAAACCAGCTGTCTCACTTTTGTGAGCTGAGGAAATTAGTTATGAATATGTCAGGTGGTAAAAGTGGGATGCTTTGTGCTCTGCAGAGACTGAGAAATGCATTAAAGATCAGTTTGTCATGCCTAAGTCAAGAGACCAAAACATTTAGCTGAGTTAAACTAAGATAAGAATGTATGATGCTCTTTAGTATCCAGAAAATAAGTGTATTCATTTGTAAAAACAACTCATTTATTGTAACCATGAGTCCAAAGGAATGTTCTCCCACCTCCTGCACCATTCTTACTTGTGCCTGAACTAAGTGAAGCTTGTGTGAGTGATTGTGAGCAGCCTTTGGTTTACTTAGTCATTATTAAATCTAAAGGCTGGTCTGGTTAGGGATAACAGACATTTCATTTTCTTCCTGCTTTTCTTCCTAGACTTCACTCTGTATTTGGAGAAAGACTGAGTTTATTTGATGTACAGACCTATGCAGTGTGAGAGCTATTGTCAAAATTTAAAAAATGTGGTATAGCAAGCAGAATTTGACAGGACCTTTTAGTTTCCTGTTATTTGTTGTTTGTTTTGGAAGAACAAAAGTCCAGATAATGACTGTTCAAATGGGTAGTTTGTCTTGGCATAAATGAATCCTGGTTAAAATCTGGAGAAGTTCTGAACAGGTGCTTGTTTCACTGATGATCATTCATAACTGCTTGTAGTGATGCCTCAGGTTTTAGCTTTTATATTTTTCCAAATCTGTGCTGCTTTAGTGTGTGGGTCTGGGCTTCTTGTTAGGATGGTGAGCTCTGTGCACAGAGCAGGGAGACAAAACAATTCCTTCTCTAGCTGGGCGCCAAGGACAAATGATCCAAATCTCAGGCCCAAGAACATAAATAACAGTGGATTGAAGAGAGAAAAACAAGACGGATGGGACTTGATGGGCTAAAGCTGGAATTGGACAATTAACTCCAAGATGCAAATGGAGCAGAACTATAAAAGTGAGAGACCCCGTGAGCAGTTGTGCATTTTGTAACCATTTTGGTTCACTCTGGGTGCAGCCCTGGCTGGGCTCTTACGCTGCCCAAGGTGGATCCATTGAGGCCTTTTAATAAATCCCTGCTTTATTCTTTAGCTCTGTCCAGCCTCTGTTCTAGGTCAGCCTTCTCGAGGCATCAGTAGCCTCTGGAACTGCTGCTGTTTGTGGTGTGGGACAAGCTGTGTAAGGATCTGGTGTTGGGACGGAACAAGGGGTCAGTTTTGGGCTGGTGATGCCACAGCTGCAGAGAAGCAGTCACTGCTCCTGGCTGCCCAGGCAGTTTTCTTGCAGGACACTGAAGCCTCAGCTCTGCTGGCATCACGGGCTCCCTCTCCCAGTCATTTTCCATCTGCCTCTGGTGAATATGCTGTGATTTACTGAGAGATGTAGTGACAGGTGAGGTTGTAGTCTCTAACTGGAAATGAAGGATGTCACTGAACTGATTTTATTCCACAGCCTCCCGATGCTATTTGAGCTCTGGTGAGGAGAGGCTGTAAAGATGAATGAGCTTCCTACCCCCCTCCCTGTTAGACATTGGGGAATCCATGTGACTGATTCTCACCTCTGAGAAAAAGCTTCAATTGGAGCTGTCACCTCAGTAGACAAAGAAGGAATCCAACTGCAAGACATGTACCCAGAGGAAATCATGCTTTGCTGGTTCCCTGGCTTATGAAACTCCTTGTTTTTTCATTGTTCTCCTTGTCACTACCAGTGCTTCACCTCTGCTGCCTGCAGTAGTAATAACAGTGTTGGGATGTTGAGTTTGAGTGAGTGGGAATGGACACAAATGTTCTGCTACCCCAGGTGACTGAGGGATGGATGTAGGAGAGGTTTGGGTATAGAAGTGAATAACTCTGAGTGTTGCCTTTTCTTGGAAAACCAGCTTTTTTGAACACAACCTGAAACTGCTTTGAGAATTGTCAGCAATGTCTCGTGTAGTTTAGCAGCCTCATATTTTGCCTCATGGATGAGCTCAGTTCAGAGCTAAGAATAGTATTCTGTGTTACTCAAACATTTAAATTTTCTGGATGTGGAAAGTCTTCTTTTCCTAGTGGTTGTAAAATAGCCTAGTGGAGGATTTTTGTCCTTGGCTGAAACTCTAAAAGGAAAAATTTGGGATTTGTCCAGACGTGAATGCCTCTCCAGTAGATTTCAGGCTTGTTCCTTTCTAATAGGCAGTTCCAGGAGTATTGCTTCTGAATTCTACAAAGATACTGAAACAAACTGATGGAGTGTGAGTATTTCTGGATGTCATTCTTATCTCCTGCTCCCCCTCAAGGTGGTGCAGCCTGAGAGATTTCTACAAATGCTTATTTTTGATAGGGCTGTAGGAGGAAAGGAAAACAGAGTTGTAACACATCCTTAGAGATATTCCTATGGGTATAATGCCAAAGAATTGACAGAGTAGGAAAGGTTTATGTCCTGAAATGCACATGCAGCACCTTTAGCTGGGCAAGGGAGGACAGGAAAGAATTTGGTATCTTCAAAACCCACATAGAAACGAGATTGTACAGACATAATCTGAGTCTTGCACATCCTCATACACTGCAGTGGCTGCAGAGCTCTTCAGCACTGTACCACTCCCCTCTTCAGCTGGAAACAGTGCAGCATGGCCAAGGTGCCCTTATGGAGAGTGATGTCAGGTATAAAAACTTGAGGGCAACAGGGAATCTCTGGAGCCAGGCAGCTGTAATCAATTACTTGATTTCTGTGTCTGAACTAGCTCCTGCAGTCATGCTTTGCTGGGCAATGCACTTCCAATTTCAGTCTTGGGCTCATGAGCTTTATTTCCACAGCTGAATTTCCATTTGGCTTGCAAAAGCTACTTCTGAGTCCTGTAATGCTGTTTGATATTATGGCCTGTACTTGGGAAACATTGCTTTAAACAGATCCTCTGTTTTCTTGGTCTGGTTTGCCCCATAGGGCATCCTTGCCTTTAAAATCAAAGGAGTCTAAAGAAATAGAGAGAAACATATGGGGTGGCTTGTTTTCTTGAAAGTTGGTGAACAAAAATAGTAATAGTATGCTGTCTGTCTTTGTGGGTGTTGGCAGAGAAAAAGAGCTGGATTTCCAAAGGAAATAATTTGAGGGAGAACTATCTGTGGTTTTAAACTTATTTTCTTTTCTACAAGCCATTGTGCCACTTGTACACATTACTTAATATCTGTTGGAATGAAACTTCAGCTTGCAGAGCTTAACCAGAAGTAGGCAGGCTGGAATAGCCCTGCAGAGGAGCTGAGTGAGAGTTTTGCTCCAGGAAATTTCTCTTCAGTGTGGCTTCAGAGTTTCAGAGCTTGCATCTGTGTGTGAACACAGTCTTGTGTGGTTGTTTTGCACAAAAGTCTCTTGCTGTTTCAGTGAGGAGGAGATGCCCTCCTATCTGCAGAGCACAGCAAGGTCTCCTGTTCAGGCACTGCTGCACCAAGCTCTGTAGTGAGATTCTTCAGAGATCGCAGTCTCTGAGCATTTGGATGTGAAAAAACATTAGGAATTCATCACTTGTGTTGCTTTGATTCATTCTTAGTAAGTGGTGTTTTCTGAGGCCTGTGAAAGGTCAATGTTTATTTTATGTAGCATTTTGGGAAACCCTCTTAAGGGAAGCCAATCTCAACATTCTGTCGGTGAAAGTGTAAAACTGAAAGACTTTACTGTCATGAAGGTACATAGATCAGAATTCATTCTGCTGATCAGCAGTAAACACCTAATGGCTTTGCAGAAATCTTTTCCTGGCTAGAGATGTCTGATTAACTTTGTTATAGATGATGATAAAAGCAAACACCCAAGGTTGCTCTGAATTAGTAAGCTGTCAGCGTGTTTTAAGTCTGAAGAAGATATATTAAAGTCTAGCTCTCTGCACTGCTGCACTGTTAATTTCTGGTTTATTAAGATTTTTTAAAAAAAGCCCTCACAGTTACAGCAGTGCTGTGATGCCTCTGTACCCGTAGGTTTCAGGTAGTTCTTTCAGACATGATATGAACAATAATTTATCCTGGGTGGATTTTAGGGCACATAACACACTTGCTAACCAAGAACAGGCAGAAAGGTAATTCTTTACTTTTTCTCTTTACTTACCCACTCTAAACATGCTAGGAGCAGGCAGAGCTGTAGATTATCTTCCCTTTGACAGCTTGTGCCATGGAGCAGTTGATATAGTGCAGAATCAGTGACATGAAGGAAGCTGCTGCGTTCAGAGGCAGCAATGCTTGTAAGTGCCACAAAAAAGGAAACCCAATTCTTTATTTTCTGTTTCCGAGGCAAATATTTGGGATTCTGTTCAGCAGTTGGGGTTGAACTGGGAGCTGTGCATTTGTAAGGGCGTCTTTTTCTCTGGGAAACTAAAAGGAATGTTCAAATTGATGGAATTAGACTCGGATGTTGCAGCTCAGGGTGCAGTACTTGAGTGCCTCACTTTCTATTCAGTGCACTGCTGGTGAGATCACCTATATTCACAAAATGGATGCAAATTTTCTCTCTTCCTCTGTGCTAAATGGTACTGAAACCAACCTAAGACTATTCTTGTTATGTACTCTTGAGTGTTTGAAAAAGCTGTAACAGACATCCTGGAACTTCTTCTGCTGTCTGTGAAATCACAAAAATGACATTGCCACTGCTTGTATTTGGAGGTGAGCTGAAGTTATGAGAAAGCTATCACCTTTTCTTATGAAAATGTGAACTATCAAATAGTCCTTGATAGGGTTTTAGGGAAAGCACTTGATTTCTTAGGGAAAGACTGTTGGGACTGTGCTTTTATTTTCAAAAGGCTCAAATGGTCCTTTGAGTGAAATGCAGTTTCTCCATAATGTTTAATGTAGTGCAGTTTCAGCTGTAACGTGGTGTTATTACTGTTCATTCCTCAGGCTAAAATTTGAGCAGTTTGGTTTTGCACCTTGGAGCATGTGGGAAGTACAAATAGGAGAATGTTCAGAATGTCAGGGCAGGTGGGTTTTGAGGTCTCTCATCCCCTTGCATGCTGTGAAGTCTAATTTGTCTCAGTTTTGAAACATGCAGCCTTTTCTTGATGTGATGTTTAAGAGCAGATTGTAAATAGTTTCCAAACAAAGCTGTGTGGTTCCTAAGCCTCTGGTGGTGTGGATCAACAGGATTCCTCCTTCCCTTCTCTCCTCCTGAGCACCAAAACCCAGCTGGGTGTAGTACTTTGCCTTGAAAGGGATTTTGTGTTTTTCTGACTTGTTTTGAGTGCAGTGAGTCAGGTCTCACTTTCTGCTGTATCTGTGTGTATTTAACCAAGCACCATATCCAACAATTCCAGTGGCATTTGGTGGATTATGGATCCTTCTCAGATGAGCAGCATTTCCTCTGTGCTGTGAGAGGTTTAGGGTTGGAAAGAGGATTCTCTAAACATGGTGCTTTGCCCACCTCTTGTGTTCTTTTAGCTGGAATAAAAAGCATGCTTTGAAATGAACCTGATTAGTTTATACCCTGTATTTTGCTGTGCATTTTTGCTGGTTTTCTGCAGTGGTGAATGGTTTTAGCTGGCAGCTTTGGAGATGGGCTTAAAGCACTCAATAAAATTGCCTCCTTGTTAAGTGAATGCTGGGGGGAGCAGTAAAATGTTGGAAATAAGGATTGTTAAGGAAATCATTATGTGAAAGAAGAGGTTTCCTTATGCTTTACCCTTTGCTTTCTGAAAGGGAAATCTCTTGCATTCTAATGCTCTGCTGGTATATTACTTCTATTGGAAATGTATAATAATATCTTAAATGGGGAGTTTTTTTCTGTTAAAGTTACTACCTTTCTTTTTTCCTGCTCATATCATAGTTATCTGTGTTTTTTGTTGAGACTCAGGTCATCCTTGCCTAGAGAGTTTTTAGCTATTAAGTTGTTTGGAACTTCAGGTTATTTGACTGCTTTAATTGAAGCTTTTCCAGGCTGCATCAGCATGTTCCTTGGGTTCTTCCAGAGTGTCAGCTTTTAATCAAACTCTTGTGCTGCTTACACAGCTGTCTTTGATTTCACAAAAACAAAAGTAACAAATTATTTTCCAGAAAGATAATCTGGGACAAGTAACAAGCCATTTGCTAAGAAAAATCAAGGAGTGTAGGAAGAAGTTTCTGATGAAGATTTCTCCCAGCCTAGGAGAAACATCAGCTCTTCTGTATTCCTGACTGCATCTCCCTGGTCTTCTGTGCCAAAAGCTGCAGTAATAAAGCCCTGACTCATGTGCCCCTCACTTGTATTTGGAGGTGAGCTGAAGTTAGGAGAAAGCTAACTGGGGCTGGTTGCTTCTGTATTATTTTACTCCAGAATTTCTCTCTCTGCCCTTCAGTGAGAAGAAGACTATCAAAATAGCCAAGAGTTTTGGGAATCTTGGAGGAACCTGGATGTGTGGTGTAAAGAAAGCTTTTTCAAAGCAGCTCTTACACAATCCATTTGGTATTTGCAAGCCAAGAGCATCCTTTAATTTTCTGTATAGAGTGAAATTAACACAGATCAGGTGGGTTTTTCTTCAAGTGCCTGTATTACGTAAGCTAAACATGCATGAGGATTAGTCAGCTGTATTTTCTAAAAATATTCTCCTGAAACAAAGTTGATTTTTTATTACTCTTATATTACAGCTGTTATAATAGCAGGGTAGTCCTGCTGGTGCTGGAGGGGGATGTGTGGAGTGCAATAATTACAAATATGAGGTAACCTGATCTGTAGGGTACCAGATCCTTTCATCTCTTGTGGGTGGAGGTGGGGGGAACAGGAGGAGGCCACAGCAGCCAGGAATAGCCTTTCCTCCCCAAACCAGAAGAGTGACCAGTTCTGCTCCAGAACACCAGGGAATAATTAAGGTCACCCTGGAGAACCTCAGCTACTGCACATGTGACTTCTTGTGGTGTTTCCAGCAGATAAGGTTCTACTTAATTTGTATGCCCTGGGAAGGAGGAAAGTAGGTTCTGGCTTATCTGATCTGCAGTAGGTGCCTCTGAAAGCTTTTTTTGTTTGTTTTTTTGTGGTGTACATAACCTGTTACTGTGTGCTCAGCTAATCCATGGGGGTGGCTGGGTGGATGTGAACATAAAAGTTCTGTGAGTGTAACATGACGCTTTGGGGTGGCGCACTGCTGGGTTCGTGATGGTAGGAGCAACTTTAGAAAGGTAGCTAAAAAAAAGTAATTAAAAGTAGCTCCTAATTATGAGCCAGTGATGCAAATCAGCCTTTTCTCTGAAAAAATCTGGGGTCATGGCACAAATCAGGCCAGGCAGCATTTCACTGAATCACTGCAGCCCCTTTGAAGGCTGGAGGGGACAGTACAGGGAGCGGGTAACAAAGCAAGGAGTACTAGAATTTGGTGCTGGGGAGGAGAAGGCTTGTGGTGAACACACAGGGCTGATCTCTGTGCCAAGGAGTGTTCCAGAAGTGCCGGAGAAGGGAATGTTTCCTGAAGTGTTTTATGATAGTAAAATGACTTCACAAATGCAAGTTGTAAGAACAAACATTTGTCTCAGAAGCAAAGAAAAAAACACCCCCAAACTGATTATAGCCACAATTAATAACTCCAACATACCTTTCTTATGGATAATCAAGTTCACAGATGCAAAAACATTGCCTTTAATTGGGTGAAGAGATGAGATTATTTGGGACTTTGGAACTTGCTGGTTTGGATTTTCTTGCTCTGCAGGAAGACTGGCTTTGTTAAGCTGTACAACTGGTCGTGATTAGGAAGCATTTATGCCTATGGAGATGTCTTAGCCAGCAGAGTCTGAGGTGGGACTATGTCTTTCACTCAGAACTTCTTCCCAGGTTGCATTAACCAAAGGTCTTGGATCAGTGGTTTCTTGTTAATCAAAGGATGGAAGCCCTTTGGTTATCCATGAGTCGCTTATTGCTGTAGCCTTTCTACTTAATTCTACTTTAGTTTTGTGTTTGTAGCTACTTTAAACATTTTCCTTCAGAAAGAAAGCAAAATCTGGTGGGAATTAATCTTCTAGCACGTGAGCCTGCTGTGAGAAGGAAGGTTGTTTAAGCTCTTTGGTGGATTTGGCAGGAAGTGCAGGAGGCTTGCTTGACCTGGATCTCCCTTGCTTGACCTGGATCTCCCTTGCTTGACCTGGATCTCCCTTGCTGTGTGCATGGGGAAAGTTTTAACTCTAAACAACTCTAACACAATGGGGAGGCCTGGATTTTCCAGACTAACTCAAACAGAGGTGTCATGGATCAGCTGGCTCAAGCCTTTGGGTTGGGGATGGAGCAGGTGACTCTGCCAGCTCTGTGTTCTGTCCCTCAGAAAGCAGCTGTACATTTTTCCAAAGGTGCAGTGGGGAAAGGGAACCTTCTGGTCAGTCAGAGCTTGTTGAGCTCCTGGGAATGAGGGCAACAAGGATAAAACAATATAAACAAAACAGTATCCTCCTTCCAGCCTCCAAGAAACCTCAGCATTAAAGATGTTCCTTGCAATCTGCTGTAGGGATCTGTGAAGCTATTGAAGGAGCAGCCAAGTGTTCACTGCCAGAACTCCCCAACAGGAGCAGGATTAGCAAAGCTCTGGTGGTGGAGCTGCCTCTGGGACACACATTGGTGCATGCAATCAGCTGGAGACAAGCTGAGACCTAAATTCATATTGAGTTAATATCTGTGACACTGATAGAGCACCAGAGAGCACAGTTCAAAGGAGGAAATGAACCAGGAGTGTCCTGTTGGTACAGAAGTACTCCTTAGCTTTGTTTTTGCTATTTGGCAACTCTTCCCCATGAGATTGAGTTTGAGAATAACTTCACTGTTCTGTTTCACTGAAATTCTCAGAGAAATTGCCAGTTGCGGACAGCAACTGCTTGTTTTCTGAAGCTGTGATGCAGAAAAATGTGCTTGAAATAATTCTTGCCTTTTTTGTTTTAAAGGAAATCCTTAGCCATTCTTTTGCTGAAATATTACTAGGCACAAAATGAATTGTTGAGGTTGATACAAGGGAAGAGAGTGTAAAGACTATGAAGAACTGACAGTGATATTATATAAAGGGAGACACAAATATACTTATTTGTTGTCAGCTTTGTGTATGTTGAAGCTTTCTGTTTGTGTTTTGCTATAAACGTGTGACTTTTTCCCTTTCAATGTGTGTTCAAGGGAGGGAGTGCTGGATGCTTCAGCAGCAGAGAGTTTTCCAGTTAGTCAGGACTTGAATGTGGAGCTGTGAAAAGCTCTGGGACTGGGTGTTATAAAGGTGAATAATGAATCTTTAGCCTTCATATGTGGTGGATGTCATGAAAGCTGTAGACTTGTAGCACTTCCAGGGGAATCCTCTCCTTTCCATGTTGCTGATACAAGTGCTTCTGTGGCTTTGCAGTGGGCTGGAGAGTGAGGAATGTGGTTTTAAAACTGAACTTATAACATAAATCTAGTTTTGTTTCCCCTTCATGTGAACCAAGGAGAGAAGTAGTGGGAACAAATTAATAAATGAAAGGTGAGACTGCTGCTTTTGGCAGCAGTGTGGGACCACACTGGTTCAGGGAAGGTGAAAATACAGTGTAAGCACAGACTGAATTTTGCAATGTGTGGAGTATGTTCTACAAGATTCTACCAAATATGGGATCAGAATGTACTTACAAGGGAAGATTTACTCAAGTGTGATTTTGCTTCTGCAGCTTTATTGTTTAGTGAGCAGAGATGTGCTGTTTGACTCAGTAAAACTATGGAAACAACTGAACTGTAGCATCTCATCTGTTTATAGCCAAGTCTGTCATTTGGGATGGTTTTCATCCAAAAATGATGAGGTGTGCTGTAGATCTGTTAGTAATAGACAAGGAAAGCAAAGTGAAATTATTCTTTTTTGTCTGGGGGAAATATTACCAGTGAAGATCAGGAGTTGTTCAGTTTTAGTCTTTTGGGAGGTAGTTTGCATAAGTATGCAGAAGCATTTAACTTTGATGGCTTGTATTTTGATAGCATTGTAAAAAAAGTCAGCTACATGCAGCACCTTCAATGTCAGCTACTAGATACCTTAATTTTAAGGTTGACTTCCTTGAGTTGAAGTCAAACTTTCCAAGGTGCAGGTCATGATTTGGAGCTGTTGTACCAAGTAACAGAACTGTCATTTACTCTTTACTACTGTCTAGGCTGGATTTTTTTTTTAAAACAAAGCCAAAATAAACATAAACCAAAAAAGCTTGTGTAACAAGCCTTCTGACAAATAGTTCAAAGCTTGTTGCTAATCTCTGAAGTAGACAAATCCTTGTAGTAGTACAAGTAGTACAAGACTTGTAGAAAGTAGGAGCTTGCCACAGTGGACTGTGGGAGAGAGCAAGTGTGGTCTTGCTCTCCAGACAGCCCTGAATTCAGGAGGAGGAGAGGCTTTCATTACACATCCCAGCCATGGGAAAAGCTTAATTGGAGTTTGCAGCTCATTGTATACCAAACTCTTCAAGTGTTTGATGTAAATCTGTAGGAAACTGGCTTTGGTAATTATGGTGCCCATAGCCCATGCCAGCACCACTCCCTTATTTGCAAGGAATAGTGCTATCAACTGAGATAATTATCCCAGGAGGTTTCATGATGCAGCTTGTCCCAGTGCTGCTGTCACTGAGAGGCATTTGGAAAAGCACAGGACTGCTCCTTCTATGTGTGCTGGTCTGATGAACATCTGGAGAACTTCCAAAGTCCCCCACACATCTGTGTGTGAGCAGGGTGCTCTCAGAAATGATTGCTCTGTCCCTGTGAATTGATTTTTTTCCTAGTTTGTTTATTAGTTGGAAACATTAGTTCCAGGGTTTTTGGTGGGTGAAGGAGAGTTCCAGCTGCAGTTCTTTTGGTAGTACTGGTCTTCTTGTGAAGCCAAAAGTTGTGTGCTTATGTGCTGGTCCCTAAGGTGATCCTGGAGCTGTTGGAAGAGTGCAAAGGAGATGGGAAATGGCTCCTGCTTGTGGAGTGGCTTTGTGAGAGGAAGTGTTTGGTGATGGGGAATTTGTGTCCTCAATCCTTGTCCCTTCTCCATAGGTGAAATTGATTTTTTCCTAGTTTGTTTATTAGTTGGAAACAACATTTGTTCCAGGTTTTTTTGGTGGGTGAAGGAGAGTTCCAGCTGCAGTTCTTTTGGTAGTACTGGTCTTCTTGTGAAGCCAAAAGTTGTGTGCTTATGTGCTGGTCCCTAAGGTGATCCTGGAGCTGTTGGAAGAGTGCAAAGGAGATGGGAAATGGCTCCTGCTCGTGGAGTGGCTTTGTGATGAGACAGAGTGGAAATTTTTTCAGAGCAGAAATCCATTTTGATTTTGGTGAGATGTACATCTTTGAGTTAAGTCTGCAGTTTGAAAACATAGCTGTTTAGTCATCACACACTTTAGAGGAACTGTTTGGTGATGGGGAGTTTGTGTCCTCGATCCTTGTCCCTTCTCCATAGGTGATTCCATCCTGTTGCTGCTCAGAGGGAGGCACTTGGTGCTCGCCCAGGCTCTGCTCAGTGGAAGGAAGAGCAGAGAGCGATGGAGAGGAGAGGCCAGGGAAGGTTTTGTTGTAGTTCTTTGTGCCTGTGTTTAGAAAATCTGACTCAGCAAGGTGTGGGCAGCTATTCCTCCTCCAGGGTGCTGAATCCAGCTGTGTCCTGTGGGCCAGCTCCTGTTGGGAAGGAAGGCAGGGCCGGGCAAGGCTGTGGAGCTGCTCAGGAGCAGGGAGCTGCCATGGCTGGCAGGATCCCAGGGCACCACTGCCAGGTCAGTGGGCATGGATGGAGCTTGCTCAGGGCTGGGAAGCACAGGTGTAGCTGCAGTGCCATGGGAAGGGTTAATTTGTGGGGAACAGCTTGAGGGACCTGGCCTAGGAAAAATAAAGGTGTCTGCTGGTTGTGGAAAGAGGCAACTTCTCACATCCTCTTTTTTTCCCGCTTTTAAAACATGTGTGTGTCTCTAGGAATTGTCCCAGCTCTTTCTACCACTGTTGGATCAAAATCAAACTTGAAGGTTTATAATTGAAGCATAACAAATCATAAAACTACCACTCAGTTCCTCCTGCCCTTTGTGGAAAGGAAATGTAGAAATGGGCATAAGGAAAACCTTCCTGAGAATTTATCAGTGCTAAGCAGGGTGAATGAGTTCAATGTTCACTTTGCTTGTATTTCCTTCCTATTTGAAGACTCCAAAAGATCCTTTAGCCTTGAGCTACTTTATTTATGCATTTTAAAAGTAATTAAACCCCACAGAGACCTGAAATGAAATAGAGTGGACTTCTCCCGTTAAAACTGTGTTCTGAAAATGAAGGAAACCCCTCCACAAACAATAAAACCCCACTTGCCTGGTTCTGAGTTCCAGTAGAACTTCTTTAATTCAGTGCTGTTTTAATTCAGCAGTTACACAAGTATAAGAAAAATCATTAGTTACAGGTTATAAAGCTAGCAATGGTAATCTATAGTAGTTTTGTATTATTTCTGAGGGAATTGTTACTTTTTTAGGTTTCCAGATAAAAATACTGGTAGAAAGAATGTTGTCTTCAAGTTAAAACTTGCTGGCGTATTCCTGTTAACAGTGTCTTTGAAAGAAAGCATGTGTGTGTACCCAGGGAGATTGAAATGCAGAACCAAGTAACTCCTATTTGAAGTGCTGGTATTAAGGCTGCCTGTGGAACATTTTGATAGATCTTTCTAGAGATTGGTCTCTTGTGATGAGGATCCATAGGCTGCACTTCTCTGGAGTAGAGTTAATAACAAATTTCCAAGGTGCAAGTAGGCCTGGCATAATAATAGTGATTTACTCCTCTTGGTTTTGTGCTGTGTTAGGGAATCTCCTTTAATATTCCAGAAAGACCCAGTAGTCTTCCCTGTGAAAATGGGAGTGAGAGGACAAGTTCAGCTGGAAGTCTCAATTTTCTGTGTGGCTTTAGCATCATGTATTAAATGTACATTTTTTAAATGTCTGTGTTTTAAGTTCTAGAGCAGTGAGATTTGAGATAATTTTTATCTTAAATCTGTTCTGGCTTGTGCTCAGTCATTCAGCAGTCCGGCCCTTGGGATTCCTAGAAGGGTGGGAGGCTCTCCAAGTGCATTCTCCTGTTACACAAATATACAGGATGTAATATTTGTATCATTATCATTACATACACAGGATGTAATGAGAAAAAAATATTCTGGGTTACTGCATTGCTGCCTTTCCTCTTCATATTCTTTTTCTGCCTGCAGTGGTAACCTGTAATCATAAGGACTGTAGGAGAGGGATGCATGAGATCAGTGTAGAACAGACCTCCCCAGTAAGACAGAAGAGATTTATCAGTGGAATAACATCTGTAGTTTCTTGGGCAAAATTCTGAAATCTCTGAGGATCAGGAATAGAAGATTCAGTAAAGCCCTGAAAGCTCTTCCAGCTGAGAGTTGGCAGGAATGGTGGTGAAAACCTGACCTAAATCTTGGGGGTGAGGTGCTGGTGAATTCCATGCTTGTGCACTGCAAAGAAATTTCCAGTTGATCCCTTCCCTGGGGAAGGAGCTCTGTCCCCTTGAGGCTTCAGACTTCTCTGAATAATTAATCCATTGGGTCTGTGTCCTCAGGGAGAGATGAAAGAACTGTCAAGGGCTCCTGTGTTACACCTGATAAAGAAAGTCATTAGTGAGGCTTCAGATAGTCACATAAATTAAAAACACTTGCATCCTCTTTCCTTAATAATTAATAGATGAAGCCTTTAGCATTAAAGTTTTGTAAAAAATGGGGGAGACACAACTAGAAAAGCATTCTGTATGGGTAAAATTCCTTTCTCATAGTTTTACTTGCCCATAAATTACTTTGGTTTTCCATGTTGCCCCTGTTCTTCCTCCAGTCCTGCCTGAGATGTGGGCAGATGGGTAGTAGGGTAAAAACATTTTAGAACTCCTCACGTTCTGAAATTAAAGTGAAGATGTAGAGTTTGTTCTTCTACATTCCTTTGATTTTAGAGGTAAAGAAGTGTCTCTGTGGCTGGAAAAACTGAGTATTTCATTTGTAGTTAATTACCTTTTAAATTAGAATAAAATTTCAACCATTAGTAGGTAAAGAATGTTTGAATGCTCAATTCAGGAAGCAAAACTTAGCCTGATTGTTATTTTTTTTTGTTTTGCCCTATGCATTTGATGATCCCAGAATATTGTGGCCAAATTACCTCTCTCTCCTTTGCTGTATTCCAAACTGATGGTGTTTTATGCTAAACTTTTTTTCCTTTATTTCCAGGTACAATGGATCCCTCCCTAATGGTGACAGGGGGCGCAGGAAAAGCAGATTTGCCCTTTATAGACGATCTAGAGCAAGTGGAGTTAAACCCAGCTCTGTCCATGTCATCTCTACTCCTCAAACTTCAAAGGTATGTAACACTGGCAATTCCTGGTTTTTGATGATCCTGAGTGGAGAGCAACTCGGGTATTGCTGCTGATTTACCTTGCTGCCTGTTTATTCTGTGCGTGGAGGATACTTCTGTTTAATGAAGAGGCTGCAGTGGATTTGCTTTCTGGGGTATATAGCTTTAATCCAGTTACCTGTTTAAAATAGTCTGTAAACTCAGGTGTGAGATAATCTGACCTTCCTGCCTCTGTTCAGAAACCTTGCTGTCAGTGCTGATTGTTTTATCTGAGCCATAGAGTACATGGGTTAAAACCACAAAAAGTATTTTAGTTTCTTTCTCACTGGAGTGATATTTCTTTCCTCTTCAGGAAGATAACTGACATGCTATAAAAAATGTTCTGATCCCTTTGGGCCTTTCATTTTTCTTGCTAATAATGATACTGTAGAAATTTTTACCTGAAGTTGAGTGTGGGTGAAGGAGGAAAAGCAGCAAAGTTAATGTATTAACACAGTAACATACTAATGTATAGAACTGTCCAGGTCAGAGTTCTGGTGGTGGAATGTATTTCAGGCTGCAAAAGCTCTTCCTATCTCCATTCTCAAAGCCTTTTTCTTAAAGCAAGAAGTGAGTAGAGTTTATTGGAAACTGGAGGGAGAGTTCTGTGGTGGCACTCACACAAGAGGATGGTTTGTATGAAATGTACCTCACTGAAATATATCTTGGGACAGAGAGAGAGAACTTACACCGTGCTCAGAAATGTCTTTTCTGACTTGGGCCAAGAGGAGAATGTTGTTTGATACATAGTATGGGACTGTTTTGTTTTTTAATACACAGCATATGCCTAACTTTATCAAAATACATGATATCAGAGCTTGTTCTCTTTGAACACAGTATAAGGCTTGCCTGCTGCAGAAAAATGTGGAGTCTTTTGGATTAAAAGTTACAGGAAATATTTTACAGTGTTTTTGTTAGCAAAATAAAAGCTTTTGTGAGTTAAATCTTCCTGATGAAATCAACCTTCAAAATAGAGCTGTAGTATATGTTGGTAATTCTGGTTTGTTGCTTAAAATGTAACAAATGGGGGAAAATGTGTTTTACATAGTGGATGAAAATATACACATGTTCTCACTGGATGATCTGAAGCATTTGGACTGCAGATAGTATTTCAGCATTTGAGTTGCAAAATATTTAAACACCTGGCAGACACCACAAGGAATCTGGTTAATGTTCATCTGTGGTGTTATTGTAGTGCAGATAAAATATGTGTGCTGTACAAATTAGTGCCCTTATAAAGATAGCAGATGATCTGGGACATTAAAGCCTTTCCTCTGAGCATTTGGATTCGGGTAGATGTGTCAAGTTGAATGTATTTTGCACTTTCTCTGAACCCTTAGAAAAGAGCTTTTGTGTATTTGTGCTGCTGTCTGGGGCAGGGCTGGTGGATGTGTGCCAGAACAGTGGTGCAGTGGCTCTCAGTGAGTGCTCTTCCCATGCACAGAAAGGACACTTAGATTTTAAAGATGCTGTCATCAGCTTTTCTCACATCTTAGGCACCAGAGCCTGAATTGTTTTACTGAGAATTGTTTCTGCATGTAACTGTGTAAATGCCTGAAGAAATATGGGCTAATAAAGAGTCAGCTGCTTAGTTCTTAGAAAATAATGGGCAACTTGACCTCAAAGGTTTAGTTGTGCTCTCAGTCTTTCAGTCTTGTATTTAAGAAATATAAACCAGCAGAAACTTATGCTGAACAGGATGTTAATAAGTTTCCTCCCTTTACATCCTTCATTTTAACTTTCCAGCTACCAATTTTCTGTTCTGCTTGTCTGTCACTGTAACTGAACCTGTGAGTAAAAACACAAGTGTAGGGAGGGCACTGATGCTTTTTGGGTGGTGGATTTAGCAGAGCAGGGAGAAGCCCTGACTGCCTCCATTGGTTTTGTTTCTGACAAACAGGCTTGAACAAGGTGCATGGCTGGTTTTATACTGATTGCATTAATGCAGCAGCTCAAGAACTGTGTCTGTCACCGATTTTAAGTTCGTGTGTCAGCCTGAACACTGCAATAGATGGGAAGAGGATGCTTGTCATGTTCCATTGTCCCTGCTGTGCAGGTGTCAAGGACAGCTGGGGTAGCAATGGCTTCAGTAGTAAATTTAGCTGAGCTAATTACATATGAATCACTGCCTTTTGTTTTTTTCCACTGAGCACTTGTTTTTTGCCACTCTGCCTTCTGAGGTGCTGAAGAAAATTCAGAAATATTTCCCTTCTGAGGGTATGTGGGTATATTTAGGGGAAAAGCAGTGCATAGGGTAGTAAGTCTCAAGTTTTTTCAGAGTTGTTATCATTGTTAAAATACACAGGAATCTCTTCAACATTATGCACTGGACTTTAAACCTATTTTATTAACTCTGTGCTTAGGCACCATTCAGTAAATTTTGTGGTTTCCCCTATTTGATTTTTTTCCAGCATTGTCAAAATTGTTTTTACTGTAAAACTCTTCTACTGTCCTAAGCTTGTCTGTGTGGACATGTCTGGGGTAGGGGTTTGGGGAATGGAGGACTGTGAATCTTCATTAACTGAGTATGGATCTTTCTAATGATTTTAATAATCTTTTTTGCTGAATTAGAGAGTTTCTTTCAAAATCATCACATCACAGGAGAAGCCATTCCTTGCCTCTTGACCTGGGTCTGATGATGAAGGGGAAGGTTTATCAGTCACTGTAAGAGAATTTGTGAAAACCTTCCTCTGACTACCAAACTCGGGTATAAATTTGCTGTTGGCTCATCATAACATATTTAGGGTTGGTGATTTTTATTTTCAAGCTATTGGAGCTGTTTAACAGAGTCAGAAGTCGGCTGTAATGTTTATTTCATTTTGTTGAGTTGTGTTAACTGTTGTTTTCATGCACAATATTTAATGCTGTGAAACTCCAGTCAGTGTCTGCTGATGTCTGAAATGATTTCAGGATTTACTTGGGCAGAAATTTTCCAGTAAGTGCTGAACTTCAGGTGAGAGTGGGATAAAAGGTTGTCTTTAGAATAATCACCTGGGAATGATGGGATGCTAAACTGGACTTCACTGGGTTTTGGGAGGAATAAGGGAGACTTTAAGGGTTTTTTGTGTTTTGGGGATTTGTGACTTTTTTTTGGTTGGGGATATTTGAGTCTAACGGGGAAAGAGGTGTCTGACTGAAAATGAAACTGGTTTAATACCACTGTGGAATAATATTTGAGGACACTGTTTTTCTTGCAGATCTTAAGAGGTCAGTAATATGCTGTGGAAATAAAACTGTATGACCCCAATTCCTGCAGAGTGTGGATGTTCCTGTTCCAGTCCACATCCAGTCTCTTGATTCAGTGCATCACTAGGTTAACACTTTGCCCTGTACAAGCACAGGTGAATCTTCCCTCCTCATTGCTCCTCTTCATGACCAACCCTGGCTTCTTGCTGGATGTTTTTAGTTGGGATTCTTTTTGTGGAACAGTGGGAGAGAACTGCCCCAGTCCCATATGGGAGCGGTGCTGAGCATTGAGCTCACTGATGTTACTGGGAGCTCTGATCTTAGAATCCCCCATGACTTTGGCTCTGTGAGCATTTGGATTTCTCTGTTGGCTTCTGACGCTTCAGAATTATTTCCATGGGCGTGAAGTTTAGAGAAGTGAAGAAGGGGCTTCATGTGCATTTGAATTACCTGAAGTATGGGATTAGGAAGCAGGAATTGTTGACAGTAGCCCTCCAGGGTTCCCCAGGATTACTCTGGAAACATGACTGAATTTCCTTGTTACAGTGTGGATGGCAATTGAGACTTTCCAAAGTATTAAGTCAGTGGGCAAGAGAATATAACTGCTGAGCATTGGAAGTATTCCTTTTTAACAAGGGAATGTTGGGCTTTCCTAAGTGATTGCATGTGTAATAGTGACTCCAGAAAAGATTCCAAATACCTTTAGAATTGCTGAAGACTTGAAAAACCCCACCTTTAAAATCTTTTTATGGCTTGGTGTGTCTTGGTATTTATTATGTCTGTCTTTCTTAGGATCAAAGTTTTCTTTTGGTAACCTGTGGTAGATAAAGGCAACCTATTTTCTCCCCTATGAAATGACTATTTCAAGCTGACTGAGGAAGATCTCTCTTGACTTCCAAGTCCAATTACCTGCCGAGTTGGCTTCTGCTTTGTGCTATCACAACAGCAGCTTGGATAGTCACTGGCTGGGTTCCTGCAGCTCTAATCAAGTTTCCTGCTGCTGCTGGAGAAGAACAAAACACAGCCATACGAATAATTATTAGGTCGGGGAGAGAGCTGCAATTTGTGCTTTGAGTGACGAGAGAAAATGAAAGTATAGGATTCTTGTGATTAGTGATCTACTGTAGATATTGCATCTGCTTTGACATACTTTGAATTGGGAGTAAAAAGGCCGCAAATCCTTTTGGCACTGACAGCTTTTTGGTGTTCATGCTGAATGAGAGCTGTAGAGCTCAGCTGCTGTCAGGAGGATGCTGTGTCTGTCAGTGGCTTCTCTCTTTCCTGTTGGGCTTATTTATGGTCTAATCAGTTCATGGAGCACTAATTTGTTCTGAAGTAACTTAATCGCATAGGTGTCTCAAGAGCCCTGGCTTGTGCAGAAGCAGCTTTTTCTTGGCTCATCAGACTGAGTCTGCTTGAATAATAGTTTCCTTGGTGTAATGTCCTTTTCTTCTATTAAATGAGCATCATCTTAACATGCTAACTCCCTACCCCTGTGCCCTTGCAAATAGCAGGGAATGGTTAGGCGGGAGAAGATGGTTACACCAATTTCACTGGTAGGGCTGAATAAATAACAACCCTTACTTGGTTTGAAACCCTCCCTCCTGAGCTTTTGGGTCTGTGTCAAAGGTTTTGGAAAATAATTTTAGAGTGTTTTCTAACAAAACCCAGATGTTTAGTGAAGGAAGGGGAATTAAAAATTGCTGAGGTCTACAACAATTATTTTTTTATGACTTAACGTTGCTTTTTGTTTTCATGCTCTCCCTTCAGAGGATAAAAAAAAAATCAAAAAAATGCTTTCCTTCTAAACTCTCTTTAAACTACATCTGCTCTAAATCAATATTTTAGAGCTGATTCTACTTGAATGTGGTGCCCTTTGAAAGCAGAGGAGGATGCAGTGATCACCAGGCTGATGTCAAGAAACTGGGGAACATTTCATTTCCCCATACGCTTCCCTTGGCTTCCTGCAGGGAGCCAGGCTGTGGGAGCACTGCTGTGCAGGACCTGTCACTTTGCAGCTTCCTTGACCATGTCAGAAATAACCTGGGGGGTTTGGGCTTGTGAGAATGCAGAACCAGGGAAAGGAGAGGCTGCATCTCAGCTGAGGTTTAAGTGTTGTAGTGTAAGGTCAGACACTGCAAATCCTGCTGCCCATCATGGAATGTCTTGGATTTCTTTGTGCCACGGGAAAAGTGACCAGTAGGATTTGTACTGGAGATGGCAGAGCCACTTGTTTCCCTGGAAGATGAAAATTTCACAGCTTGAGCTTAATGTAGCATGACTTGTTTAAAACTGTCTTGTTCCAGTTTGACTGGTTCCTGCATGCTTCCCCACCGTTCCCCAGAATTTAGAGTGGAAATTTTGGACCACCTGCTGTAGTGGTGAAGCTCTGTCCTGTTTCATATTTATTCTGTTTGGACTCTCAATTGCCTGGAATAGGATCTGGTCTTGTAATCCTGAAATGGGTCTGGTCTTAGAATTGTATGTCTCCTGAGAGCTGGGCTGCTCTGAGCTTCCTAAAGGTCAGAAAAGTCCCCAGTCTGGCATGGATCAAATGAAGCTGGATGGCCTGAGCACAGTATTTCTGCCTGTGTGCTGGTACTGCCTTTGGAACTTGTTGGGGATAACTCAATGCAAGCTGGCAGTACTGAGGGAGATCCTCTTTGGAGTATTAAAGTGGTGGGGATCTGCTGCGGTGTTCAGGGGTTGGGTGGGCTGTGCTGGAGCACAGCTGGGAGCAGCCTGATGGCTGCAGAGCCTTATATCCAACTGTGAGAGCCTGGGACTGCCAGCAGCTGTAATACAGGAATTCCTCTTCTCTGTAAAGGTTGTTTCATGCTCAAAAGAAAGAGCCATGGCAAGGGGAATGTGGCAGCTGATAATGGATATGCTTTTTCTGTTATCTCAAAGTAAATTGTCTTAAATGGATGGAACATTGTGTTTTGGAAAAGTCAGGTAGTGTGTACTCAGAGTATGGAATTGCTCTCCTGGAACAGGGGAGTTGGAACTGCGTCAAAGAGGAGATGAGACTTCTCTGCTTCAAGGCTTTGTTGAGAGGGGCAATTATTTTGAAAACACAGAAAGCAATTGAAGCATCGTGGGCCAACAGTAACTTTCCAAAGAAACAAACAGCTGCTACTCCTGTTTTACAAATTAGAAAATACTTGTTTTCCAGAGTGCTTCGAGATTTTGTTGATGGAAAGAATAAAATCTAAATATTTCTCTTTTTGGGAGTCTCTTATGACTCCATCTGTAAAATGAGTAATGTTATCTGTTTGCCAAGAGAAGAACTAAGAGGGGTGACTCTCTTGTGACATTCAAAGATTCCTCTTTCTACTCTGTAGGTCTCTTGTCTGAGACATGTTTATGCTTTCTTTTGGGTGTAGATTTACTTTGTTTTGAGATCCTGCTGGTTTGTTCCTATTCAACACCAAAGACCTCACAAATATTTGAGGAGAAAGCAGGGAGTACTTTATCCTGATAATCTCTTCAGAAGGGATGTATCCCCAGCAAAGTGCTTATTGGCTGGATGCTCCAAGCCCTTCAGCTCTGCTTGCAGAAATTCTCTGGCAGTCATAAAGCAATCCAGAATTCTTCAGCACTGTGGCTTTGCTTCTACAAGATCATTATCTTTTTTTTTTTTTATTATCCCTGAGGTGTCCTTCCATGAAAACAAACGAGTCCAGCCACTGGACCGACATCAGAGCTTGTACTTAGGTGACCTCTGTGTCAGACTGTGTTCTGTACAGACTTGCCTTGAAATTCTGCATGTCTCTTGTCCACAGTGATTCTGCCAGTTCTTCAAGAAGTTCTGGACTCTGCAGATGCCTGCTGTGAGATAATGCTTGTGGTAATCTATACTTTGGGCTTCTAATTTCAGTAGCAGCAGATGCCTATCGCTTTGACTTGAGGAAGCTCATTAAAGGCCCAGCACTCTCAGCTTGCTCTGTTCAGCCTTCCCCCAGCTCTGAGGGATCTCCCTTCCCCTGAGTTCACCACAGCCAGGGAATGATGGATGCTTTCCTCTCTGCTTTTTGGTACCAGGGAAGGGGTATCACTCCCTGGCCACCTGAAAAACTCTGGTCTTGGTGCACCAAGCTGAGGATTGCACATTTCCTGGGAACTGTGGCCTGAGAGCAAGGCCAGTGTCTGAGCAGGGATCTGTCTGCAGCTGGGGTCATCCTGAATTGTTGCACTCTCAGCCTTGTGTTGACAACAACAGAGATGTTCCTGGGAACCTCTCCTTGTAAGTTTAAGATACTGAGAGACACTTCTTTCTCTTTTGCCCTGACCCCAGGATATGAAAAGGGGAAGCAAGTACAAGTTTGAGTTCTATGTATTTAGTTTTCTTTCATGAAGCTCATGAGCCAAAGAAGCTCTGTTTCCAGGGCCTGTAGCTGCACAAATCTGTTTCTCCTCCCAGATTTCACAACTGATTGAAGGCTTAGATGACAAAGCACTCCCAGTCTGCAGCTTGGAAAACCCTTGTGTCTAAACCAATTCTGTTCAGCATTGGTCAGGGGTGTTCTTGAGCAGGGGGATCTGAAAAGAATATGGAACTTCCCTGGTGAGATAAACCACATTTTATACTTGCACTACAGCAATGCAGATGTCTGGCTTTTATTGCTAACCTCAAATCCCAGAGAAGTTTAACAGAGGAGATGCTTTGTTTTGAAGTATCAGATGACCCCTGAAAATCAGGGCTTCGTGGGACCAGAGCATGCACATTTACACCCTGGTGACTGGGGAATATCTGAACCTGTAGCAGCTTGCTTGTTCTCCAGCTCTTTGGGAATTCAGTGGAAGCTGTTCTTTGGGTAGTGAGCTAGAGCCTCTGAGGGTCAGAGCTTCTGTTCCCTTCCCCAGACACTGCTCTTCCTAACAGTGCTGCTGCTGTTTATTTCAGCTTTATTTCAGCTGCATGAGTCCAGAATTCCAGAAGAGGCAATTAAAGAAATCATATTCAGAGAAGGTGAGGGAGAGGTGCTTTTTCGTGCTTGAGGTTTTTAGAGTTTGTATTACTAAAGCAGAACTTCTGTACTTCATAAATGCAAATAAAATTGTGTGAATGATCAAGAAACCCTTCAGTGGTTATGGGCTGATTTCTATAATTTGTGACTTTGAGGTGATGGACTTTAAATATACAGGCCTAACTAGTTCTTGAATTTTCTACAAAGGTTTGGAGGGAATGTTGAATAGGACAGTGAGAGGAAATGCACAAAAGCTGGAAGGGGGCCTGAAAGAAATTCTGGGGAGGCTTTATGGATTACTTTTGACTTGTAGCCTTCCTATATTGGTGTTTACCATTATAAACTTTGGACGAGAGGCTACAGTGTAAAACATGCAGGAGTTTTTCCTCCTCTCTGTTATCTCTACATTAGCATTTGGTTTTCCACACCTCTGTCTCTTCTTCAGCCCACCAAAGAATCTTCCAGTGCTGAAGGTCAGGAATGAGGCAGTGCCTTGGTGGTCCAGGTGGGAGGCAGGGAGGACAAAGCTGACCTTGCTTCAGCTGCTCCCAGATTGTTCCCAAGGAAAAGCTGGCCTTGGAAAGCTGGATTGTGAAACTTGCAAAAAAGCACATCAAGTGTTCTCACTAACTCATCCCTTCTCCTCCTCCAAGCTTTCTCAAATCTTTGTTTGGTGTTCTGTCACAAAAATTGACTCTGTTGCTACTTGAGTATAATAAATAAACTGCAGAAGTCAAAACAAAATGTTTGCAATTTTGTTAGAGAGACAGCCCATATTGAATGTCTTAAAATATCCCTGTGTCATGATCTTGCCTGTTACTGGAAACACTCTCTCTAACTCTCCTTTTCTTTGGTTAAAAATACCTTGGTTGTTTAATGTTGTCTCTTGGTATCTTTGCACTGTAGTAGCAAATACTGCTGGGGTTGAAAGTGTCACTGTGCCATTATGTGATGCATATAAAAACAAGGCTCTTTCTGAGGAACCTTTTTTTCATCTCCAGATGAAGATGCACTTGCTAAATTTAGAGGTAGGGCTCTGATTTTTCTCTGACTGCTGAGAAATTCTGTGTAGGAATCCTCTGATTAAAATTGAGCCATAATGCTAAATAAAAATCTATATGTGCATTCCAAACACAGCATGCCAAGGGAGAACACCATCACACAGTGTGGCTCTGTGAATGCACTGAGGTTTTTCCAGGCTGAAGTAGTAATTGGTTTTTACTTGGTGGGAGTGAGTTACCTCATTTAGCCTTAAAAACACGAAACCACTTTGAAACAGGAGTGTGGAGGCACCTTCCCCAGTCAAAGGCTTGATGGCTTCAAACACATCTGGGAAAAAGAGAAGATTTTGAAATGTAATAACTGATACTTCTGCTTCAGCTTGGACTGGGGCTGTGCAAAGGCTGAGAGGTGATAGTTACCTCCACGAGTGGATGTTGGAGTTTCCATAGAGCTGTAATCCATTCTGTTCAGTGTTTATCAGGCAATGTTTGGCTGCAGCACTGGTGGTGGAGCAATAATGTGAACTGGATGATTTCTGATACCCAAAGAGTCTTGCTCCCTGCTCAAGGGTAACAGTCCTGCCTAGATTTATTCTGAATAAGGCACTTTGCATTAGGTAAAAGCCCAAGGTCCAGCAGTGGAGAAATCCTTCCCTGTGGCAGCCCAGTGGAGAAAGCAGTGTCAGGGTGATGGAGGCTGAGGCTGGAGCCTGTGTTGGAACATCTGGAAGATGCTGAAGGTTTGGCTGGGCAGGTTTGGGCTCTGCAGGCTCAGGGGGGGCTCAGCTGAGCAGCAAGTGCTGCTTTAGAGCACATGGGTTTGGTCAAGGCTGCAGTGACTCAGCTGTGTCCAGAAGGCCACACCAATTTTGGTATCTCAGTTGCTGATACAAGCCTGGCTGAAGGTCGCTCCAGAAGGAACTGTAGCCAGTTTGTGTACATGGGATGTTTGACAGCTTGTAATCCTTTGTCCTTCGGTCATTTTTCTGCCAAAACCTTGAGTGTCTGCAGAGTCATTTTCTGAACTCCTGCCCAGATTTGGGTACTCTTTGTTTTGAAGTCAAGGAAGTTGTCTTCAAGGAAATGTCATATCCAGAATCATTTGTTAATTGTGCATAAATGGTGCATAGGCTGTCTTTTAGCAGTTCTTTCCCAGCTTTCACTTGCCAATTTGTGAGGTGTGTTGCTATCACCAGTAGAAATTCATAAATCACAGATAGAATCTGTCTATCTCATCAGCCTGTCCAGTGTTCCAGAATTATCTCAGCCTTGTGTTTCTCAGGCTTGATGCACAGGAAGGAGAGAACACTTAGGACACTTGCTGCCAGTACATGATATCTCTTCTTTATCATTTATATAACTTTTTTTCCTGTTGTGTATCAATGTGTATTTGAAGAACAGTGCAGATAAAAAGTAGATTTTCTTTGAAACAGAAATCCTCCTCATTCAAATATTATGTACTCACTGTCTCCAGACTGGTAAAAGCTTGCACATTTATTTGCCCTGATTTTTCTGTTTATATGCTTTATTTTGTTTTTCTTTTTTGTTTGTTTATGGTTGGATCTAGACACAGTGTTCCTCTTATTACTGAAATAGATGAGCAGTGTTAAAGAAGACATACAAACTGTTGGGAAGGAGAATGTAATTTACAATTATAATTCTTTCTCATGAAGCATTCACTACTTTTAAATCTATTTATTTAGTGCCTGCTAACTATAGGCAGTATGGTGATGATTGAATGCTTTTTCATGCAGGCTCATGGAGACTTGAAGCAGAATAAGATTCACCTTTAGAATTCACTGAGATAACTTTGTCAACAGCAAGAAATTGCATGCAAAGTGGAAAGGCCAAGAATGTGCTGAATGTTTTGACACATCATCAGTGCTATATTAATCTAATTTCTGATTGTGCCTTGCTGTACTAGTTCTCTATTAATAGTTTCTTATACCAAAGTATGTTTTGCTCTACACTGGGGGAAAACACCTTGCCTTGAAAATAGGGTTTGTGGTTCTATTCAAGTGCTTTTGGCAGAAACTAAGATTAATACCTGTCTGAGGCAGGTTGTGTCTCCTTGTCAAGTGGCAGATGGGTTGGTTGTCTGTGTAAACACTGAGACTTGCTCTGTGATGTGGTGTTCTTGCTGCAAAATTGTTGGGCTGGGACTTAATTCCAACTTTACCAGGATTTTAAAGCATCAAAAACTGGGGCTGAATTGAGCTCTTTGATAGTTATGATAATTGACAGACAGAATCTGGTTGTGGAAGAATGCATAGTATGAACTTTTTATGAGAGGATGACATTTAATGTGGAAATAAACTGACACAGAAGCTTGAGCTTTGTCTTCTTTCCCTTATGCACTGACACAGAAGCTTGAGCTTTGTCTTTCCCTTATGAATCACCTCCTGTGCATCTTAGAAATGCAGACATAATACAGAGTGTAAAGAAGAAATAGATTTCATAAATTGGTTTTCATAAATTTCATAAATTTGTAAGCCTGGGTTAAAGTCCTGCTGTTACTTTCCTTCCCATCAAACCTCCCCTCTCCTGTGTCCTGCCACTGACCTGTCCTACGCTGCTCCTTTCTGCTCCTTTGTCCCTGGGAAATGAGGGACACCAGGAGTCTAGACATTGGTTTTTGCTTTTTCTGGTTGGCCTATCAGTGGGATGCCTTTGAGCTTTTTAGGAAAACATTGCTGAACATTTTCTTTTTGGAAAGAAAAATGTTAAAACTGTACTCCTGGGGCTTTAAAAGAGAATTTTCCTTCTCATTTTGCATTTAATATATAAAACATGTATACACTGTGCTTAGCACTCACTACTGGTGTAGAGCCTTGCTCCTACTGGAATACACAGCAAGTAAAAATAGGCTGGTGTGCTCAGGAATTGTGAGATTTGATATGTCCCAGTTTTCATTTGTAATAACACTTCCACTGTGTTGGTCTGTCACTCCTTCTTGGTAATATTTTGATTTTTATTTCTCTTCTCTTGAGCTGGCAAAAGGAGAAGCTTGTTTTTGCCATAGCAAGTTTCTGTGCTGGTCTCTGAACACAAACTGCAGCAGTGCACCAACAGAATGGTGGGCATGTATTGACAGGATATTCCATATAATATTATGCTAAATTCCATATAACATTAGATCCAGAAGAGATTTTTAATAATCTAAAAATGTAGAACTACAAATTCATCTCTTCATCATTTGTTTTGAATGCCTGTGTTCATGAAAGTAGTTCAGAGCCCTTATGGTTCTGGCTTAAATCCTAAAATCTTCACTGAGTCCTAGGATTGAATTTTCATGAATAAACAAGATCTTAATTTTGGAAAGCAGGAAATGATAGGATTTGGTTGCATTGCTGTTTGTTCACATTTCTGTGAAGGGGAATCCTGGCTTGAGAGACATGATTCTGTAATTAGAATATTAGTTACACTAGATCACCTCTTTCAGCTTTACTGAAAATCAGTGCTTTTCACGCTTTGCTAAGTGAGATGCACAGAGACAAGCACTAAAAATTACATGTTACACTTCAAACTCTTCCTCTGTCTTGATATTTTCCTTGGTACTGAGGCCTTTTGCTGCTGAAGGGAAAAATGTAGGATACATGCTGTTCTTTCATAGCTCTCATTTCCTCAAAACTATTATTATTTTCCTTGGAAGCCTGTCTGAGCAGAAAGTCAGTCATGGTTCTGTGTGTCTGGTGACACAACACTGATGTGTCATCTCCCGGTGTCACAAATAAAATGAATCTTTCCAGGTCAGGACAGAATTTCAGCTCATTTCTCTCAGAGTATTTGCACTGGAGAAGCCTCATAGTAACAACTCAGCTTTTTTTTTTTCCTCCAGGAGGAATGTCTGCCTTTTGTTCTTACATCTCATTGTTCTTTTCTGAATGCCTTCCCCATAAGTGCTGTGTGGGTTTTTTTGTTTGTTTTTCTCTAAAACTGAAAATCTTGAATTAATTTGTGAAATGGTGTTTGAACTTCCTAACAGAAGTTAGTCAGGTTGATGTGCAGTGAGACAAAGCTGCAATTATCTCTATTTTTGTATTCCCAAGGGCCTTCATTACAGCAGCTCCTCTCTCCCTGCTGCCGTGTCCTGGCAAGGTGAGGTTCAGGATTCAACAGACACAACAAATTATTATTTTCTCTGTGTGTGTAGTGTTTCATCCCTGCTGATGGAACATTTAACTGGGGGTTTGTTTTTTTGTTTTTTTTTCTCGCTGCTGTTGTAGGAACAGGAGAATCTGTGCGAGTTCAGACAGACCTTGTATTATTGAATACTTGTTTGGTAGTTGTCTTGGTTTGAAAAGACAGGTGCTGAGGAAGGCAGGAGCCTCCCCTGAAATGGAAAATGTAAACCCCCTCCCTCCAAATTATTATGATTTTGAAAGTAAGAAGCTCTCAAACAGAGATATGGGAATAGGAATAACATTTCTTTACTAGGAAAATTAAAATACAAATGCAATAGTACAAACAAACAAAAAAAACCCAAAACAAACCAAAAATACACTGCCAGAGTCAGACCAGGAGCTGCTCCCCTGTGTGTCAGGGGGTGGCACAGCCCCATCCCATGGGGGCTCAGCCCTCCTGCAGTGCCAGCTGTGCTGCTGCTGGAGCAGGGATCCTGCACAAGGGGGGAGTTTTCCTCTGCAGCTCCAGGGCTGCTGCAGATGGGCCTGGGCTCCCTCTGGCAATGCAGGGCAGCAGAAAGCTGCTCCTCTGGCAATGCAGTGGGCAAAGGCTGCTGTGCTGCTCCAGGCTCAGATTGGATCCAGGTAGGAATGCTTGGCTCCTCCCCTGGGCGCAGCATCTCCCCATGGGATGCTGGAATTGGATCAGCCCTGCAGGGACACTCAGTGGCCATGGACAGCAGAGATCTCCTGGAGGGAGGATTGGTTGTGGGAGAGATAAAGAAAAAACTGCCCCATGAACAGAGGATAACTGCTCACAGATAGGAATGGAATACACACCCCCATTTCCAGCCTAAGACTGTAGTGATGTGGCAAAAGTATTGACAGTTCTGCTGCATCAGCTCCTCCACTGCTGTCAGCCAAAGACAGGGACACTTCAGCCCCGAAATGGCTTTAAACTGCTCTGTTTCTAATATTGCTTAATGCAATTTGACAGGCATATAATGCTCTAACTCTTAAAGCCTCTAACAACAATTTCATGATGGACTAGTGTGGGTTTAAGCAGGCTTTCCTGAAGTTTTAGGTTTGCTGATCCACCCCTGAGGGCAAGTACTTAATTCTTCCGACGCTCCAGACTGTTAGTTACACTTCATAGTTAACATTTCCTTTTTCAGGTAGTGCTTTGTCTTTTCATAACACTTAAGCCTCATTTAATTTGATAATTTTAGCTATCAAAGCTGAGGCTTGAGTGGCAATGCAAAACTGTAATAAGGATACATTTGGTTACAGACACAAAAACTGTCTTACATTCATATTTTCCTCTTCAGAAAATTGTCTCTGTTGTTCACCTGTTGTTTCAAGACCCTTTAAATATTTTTTTAACAAATAAATGCTTTTTTTGACTCATATATTTTAGTAGGACATAGTTCTTTTTTCATATTGGTGTCTTTACCAGCATTTAAGTATTGAGTGCAAGTCAGGGGAACTGAATAGTTTATTCATGCATTTATGACTCCTTGTTAAGGGAATGTCTATAATATTTTGAAAAGAATGTGCTTAAGTAGCTACCTGCAATTCACAGAGCTCTCTGGCTGGAAAGTGAGCTTTAGCTATTGTTCAATATTTATTTTTAGAAATTGTGGTAATGTGGAGAGGTCTATTCAAAATATTTTACTTAAAAGAGAGTATGTCAATATATAGATTTGGCAGGATGCAAATCCTGGCTTTTCAGATGCTCTCAGCAAGGAGAGGGGGGAGGAAATGTACCAAAACCAGTGAGAATTCAATGCTCTGGTGTTGTGCATTATTTTGTTGCATTTCAATGGAAGATAGATTATATGAGGGATGACCCCAGCAGGTCAGGGTTGAGATTTGTCACTGGGTTTGAAGACAAGGTAGAGTACCCAGGTGAACAGTCTGTGCTAAGCAGCAAATGGGAGAAAGTCATCTAGCAGGCTCTAGTCCCAAAAATTCCCTGCTTGCCTACACAATAATGCGAGGAATCTGACATTTCTGTGACTTGCTGAGTGTAAATGAGATGTTGGTGTAATAAAGGATACTTTGAGAAAGTGTATGAGGATGCAGTAAAGAGGAGTGAGGAATTCTAAACTTTATCCTCGTGTTCATGAGGGAGGGATCAGTTCCTCATCCATTTGGGTTAGATTGGATCCCTTTTCTGTCATGAGGCATTCTCTGAGTTTGCTGGGAGCAGGAGAGAGCCTGGCTGTGCCTTTCCCCAAGCTTGCACAGCACCTCCCTGCTGCCTTTTCATCCCTCTGCACACATTTTCTCCCTGAATTTGGGGAAAACAGCAGAACAGCAGGTGCCTGTTCACTGCAGGGTTATAAGGTGACTCCTGGTTTATTGAGGACTTCCTAGAAATACCATTTTCTAAATGAGTGTGTTCCCAAGGATCCTAAGTGGCTAAAGAGAGAGGGAGAGAGCACCTGCTGGCTTGGTAATTGATTGCTGGAGTGAGAACAGTGGGGAATTCCTGAAGAGCTTTAATGGTCCTCTAAGAGCTGCAAAGGGATAACAAGAGCCCAGGTCCCTGTGCAGGATGGGAATGTGGCACCACTGAACACTGAGATGAACAGTCAAAAAGACAGAAATGGAAAGGAGCTTTAGGTGATATTATCTTCACTGTTATCAGCTGGCTATTAATTAATTTAAATCCCAGTAAATTATTTGTGAAATTGGAATTCCTGAGCTGGTTACTAATGGGATTCCATAGTAGTGAGCAATTTTCCAGCATTAAATACATCACATGAAAGAAAACCTTTGAAAAACAAGAAAACACCAAATAACAAACCCCATAAATTTCATTTGATAAAACTGGTAGCAGTTCAAGTGTTAGAAGGGTAAATAAAATGAAACAGCTTCATTGAGTGGTTTGCCCATTTAAAAATGGGCTTTCTAAAAAAACACATTAGTTAGAATTAACTATAACCAAAATACTAGCAAAGTGAAATATGTGGAGGATTTCAGTATAGCCTATAGCTATTGCAACAGGGGCTGTGCCTTGGAAATGAGACTTGTCTCCAATTGGTAAAAATGTAATTCTGTAAAAATGGATTTCTGGACTGGGATGAGCAGGGAGTTGTGGAATTGAAGAGTCTGTGTTATCCAGTACAGATCTGCTGTCAAGTGTTCAGAAGGATTCTGAAATACTGGAGAGGATTCAAACAGGAGTAGCAAAACTGATTTGAAGGAGGGAATGGAGAGACTCTGCCTGGTATAGCAGCAAATGAAAACTGGCAGCTGAAATGAGCTGTTGGACAAGTTACTCACCACAACTGCCCAAGAAACCTGGCACAAAGTGCCTCAATTCGATTCTGAACTCCAGAAGCTGCCTAGCAATTTCTACATGCTGCTGTATGAAAACTGATTTCTTTGAAGAAATCTGGTTTGCTTTTAATTTAGTGTATTTTACACTTCATTGATGGAATCAAATTAGCATGAAGCAGATTGACATGTTTTAGCCAAATGTGATGCACTTAAACCAATGTGGGGGACAACAGGATGACTTTGGAAAATAGCTGGTATGGGGAAAATTTAACCTGATTAGGTAATTCTGTTTAAAAATCTAAATTATCTTTTCTTTGTGGTCTTTTGGAGAAAATATTAAGTGTGCAAAAGTTTTTGGTTATTCTGAAGCAGGTGATTGGTGTTGTCTTTAGGGTCTGGGTGGAGGGTGGAGTGAGTTGTATCCCAGTAACTGCAGGGTTTTGAAAATGATGGGAAATGTTCCTGTGTGTTGTAGTAGGCACTGTGCGCAGTGTGTGGAATGGGAGGGTAATGGCTGTTGTAAAAATAAATTAGGGCTGTTTGTGAGTAAGTGCTAAAATGGAACTTTTTTTTTTTTTTTAGGTGTAGAAAATGATGATGCTTGTAGTGAAAGTCTGTGTACATAATGTGGGGAAAAAAAAAACAAACCTGGGAAGCATTAGTGTGGGAAGATTAAAGGAAGATCCCATCTTTAGAGCCCATATGTGATTTGTAGCTCCAGCTCTGTCTGCAGAGACATCAGGGAAGGGAGTGAGAGCCCTGAGCCTTGATGGATGCAGGAAAACCCTCAGAGCTCTTGGGGCCTTTTGTTCCTGGTGCTTCATTAGGCAAAGCAGATGTGAGATTTAAGGGATTATTTGCTACTCCTACAGAGGCTCAACAACAAAATCCAATACCAAAAGACCTCAAACTCGAGTTTCTGTTTCGTCTGGGGAATTGTAAATTTGGAATGATACTGTATAAAGTGTAAAATGTAGTTTATAATCAACCACAAATTTTGGTTTATGGCTTCTGTGCCATCATTTAAAATCCCTGTTATTCACACTCCCTGACCTGACTTAACAGTCAGAGGGCAAATCTCCTGAGTGGAAATAATTTTACATCAGTTGCCACATACAGAAATGAAAAGGTCAGAATGAGATACAGTAATAAAAGGTGTTCTGAATTACCTATTACTTGTAATAGCTGTATTAATAATAATAGCAGAGGTTGAGAGAGCAGGATGGGTTAATGTAGCTGAATAAAACACCTTTTGGGTGTGAAATATTTTCTACATATTACCTTGCTTGTTAAAGAACACATGTCATTATCTCAGAGATTTAATAAAACATTGGAAGGTCAGTGCAAAAATGAATGTTTTGATAGGAGAAGATACACTGAGACAGAGGTAGTTGGAAGTCAGGCTGCAAGTGGGGAGTGCATTCAGTTATTGAGACACTCCAACCTTTCCTTCAATGTCTGTGGAACCCACAAGAGGTTCTGCTCCAGTTTTCTGAAAGGAATTCTTTAAGTAAGTCCAACTGTTGGTGTACGATTTGCAGGTAGAAAGAATTTTTGTGTTGGCACTGCACTCTGTGGTCTGCATTTCTGCAGCAGTGCTGTGCTATTAAGTTCTTGTTTTTAAGGATCAGTGAATCTCTACCAGCTTGCTGGGTGGTTGTTAAAAAAATGGATAATTTTTTTTCAGTTATAATTATATTAAATGTGAATTTAAATATACTCTTCATTTATATTGACTTTGAAGAGATTATCTTTTTTGGATTTCCATTTATTATATTTGCTCTAAAAATATGTAAGCTCTTAATTATTTTTTTTTATCTGGCATTTGATCTGGATTGCCATTTTCATCTGTTGTCTTTAATTAGGCTTCCTGCTGGGTTTTGTAGCTTTACAGTTCATACCTTGTGAAAGAATCAATTGATTTCAGTGCAGATTCCCACGATTACTATTCTTAAATTGCTTTCTTAGCTCAGCAGAGTGGTGGCAGAGTTCTTGCAATTTGATCTTCACAGCCACTGCTGTTTATTTAAAAAAAAAAACAGATTACTCATGATTTTTCTACAGCCTGCACGAGATGATTTGATAATTTATTTGTAGGCAGTGTTTGCTCTGAGGAGTCACCAGAGCTGCTTCTTAATTCACTCACCAGTGTCTTGGGGCTTCCTCTGGATACCATCCAAGTATTCCAGAAGTGCACAGGAATGTGACTAAAACTGCACCCAAAGCATGTGATTTCAGTGGTTTTAATTTTATATATATGAATATGTGTGTTCCAAATCATGTAACAACTGTCAGTAGGTGTTTAGTCAAGAGAATGTGAAGGGCAGGTGGGTCTGGAGATGGAGGCTGGTGCAGAGGAAAGGGACAGGGGAAATGATTTAAATGATTCTGGGATTTACGGGGCAGCTCTCTGGAAAGTCAAAATGGGTTTTTTGGCAGAGGGTTGCAAAAGGGAAATTTTTTTTCTTCCTATCTCCAGCATAAAAATGATGAGTGAGTAAGCAGTGATCTCTTGAGCTGTGTGTGAAATGTGTAGTGGCTGTTCCAAGTCCTGCTCTTAGTAAACCTGTAAAATTGTGGATAGTGAAGTGCTTTGAAACATGTCAAATACTGCTCTTAAAGCTCTCAGGAACATGTGTGTAAATTCATGATTTTTTCTTAAATTAAGCATTAATATTGAACACCTTTATCATCTTTATTATGGGCAGCCTGATAGTGCTGTGTGCTAAATACCCTTACCTGGCATGAGACTGGGATTCAGAGCTCTGCCAGGAGAAGAATCAACACAGCAAAGATTTTCCTTCCTCCTTGCTTAAACCTAGCTTAAACAACTGATTTAAGAAATCAAGTAGTTTAAGACACCAAATTAAAACCATTCCTTTAAATCAGTTAATACTGGGAAACACAGTTAATTTTTATGTCAAGAACTTCTACCCAGGCATGCTGAGGGGGGAAAAAAAGGTCCTTGAAGTGCTTTTTGCTGTATGTAATTTCATAAACCTGTTCTCCACATAAATGTGGGCTGCTTTATCCTAGGAAGCACTGGATATTCTATAACCCTAATTAAAACTGTGCCTTATTAACACTGTGGGCCTGCTAAGTGCATAGTGTCATTATTTAAGACTGTTACTCAGTGTTTGTTTCATTGAATATAAAGCCCCAAATCCCTTCTGCCACTGGGAAAATTGTATTTTTCATAGAAATAGTGACATATCCCATAATTTTGCTCTTGCAACACTAGATTTGTGCTCTACCTCTTTATTTTTAAAATAAAAAAAAAGATTTTAAAAGTGTAATTTTAAATATAATCTTTCTGTCTGTGTGTGTGTTCATATAATTTGGGTCTTATTACTAAAGATACATCTGGGGAAAAAGTGTTATTATGGGATGGAGTTGTGCCTCACTTCTGTCTGAGCCAGCCTGTTTTGGAGAGAGGCAAAGCAGGTCATATCAGTGGTGAAATCATGTTGTGTGAAGTGCAGAGCTTCTGATGAGCTGTTCTCTTATCTGACATTACATACGAATAGAAAGCAAGTTGCCTGTAAAGCTTGCTTTAAATTTTAATAAACTGTAGAAAAGATAAGTGGTAATTTCCTGATGTGGATGCCTCTAGTAGAGCCTGCTAAACCCAAATTCCAGGATCATAAATTTTAAAACGAATCTTTGTGGCTTGAAATTTTAAGCTGGCATGATAGATTTAAATTTTAGGGAAATAAATTTCCCTTCCTCCCCTCTGTCTGTATCAATCTTACTGAAAAATGACAAAAGATTCAAACTGGAGAACACAATGAAAATAACAGGAAGGGAGAGCAATAGAGGCCACTAATCCTCTAATTACTTTCTCTGAACACTGGGAATTGGGCTGCAGAATATCCTTCAGTACAATCTAGAGTAAGCTAAATTTATTCCATTCCAAAGCTGTAAAGGGAAGGATTTTGCTACCAACTCAGAATAGTAATGGGCCATGGTGGTCTTTATCTGATGGCAGAGAAACAGATGTGGCTGCTCTGTGAATGTCTGTCTGCAGATTTGAATTTTCTGCCTCTTAATTACCCTGTGCTCGCCCTTTCACACCCTGGGGTTTGAAATGGAGCTAAACAATTCCATGATTTTATAAACCACGGGGCAGAGCCCTCTGCTCTGGGCATGGGGGCTGAGGATGTGGCACATTTACAGCAGAATTCACAGAATGACCAGGTTGGAAGAGACCTTAAAGATCATTGAGTCCAACCCAGCCCCAACACCTCAACTGAACCCTGGCACCCAGTGCCACATCCAGGCTTTGTTAAACACACCCTGGGATGGGCACTGCACCACCTCCCCAGGCAGCCATTCCAGAACTTTATCCCCCTTTCTGTAAAAAACTTCTTCCTGATATCCAACCTGTATTAGGCACTGACTGTGTTGGATTCTCCTATAAATTCCTTTTGGCTGCACACTGATATCAAAGCTGTTTAGTGGCAGACATGACCTGCATTTTGGCTCAAATGCTCTCAGCCAGTTATTTTGTGCCTGTTTTGCTCACTAGTGTGCTGTTGGTATTGATGTTTTCCCCAATCCCTCATTCCACACTGAAGTTCAATAAACTCACAAAGATGCTGAAGTTAAATGCGTGGTTTTCAGCTGAACCTCCCTCTGCTGGTGTTGCTTGTTTTGTGAACCTGGCTGGTATCTTGGACACTAAAATTCTGGAGTAACACTCAGGCACAAAACATTCTGAGATAAATGAATTCTAAATTTGGTTGTAAGCACTTTGTTGTGGTTCTGGTGAGTGACTGAGAATGGGATTTGCTTTCTCACTGTGTTTCTCAGTTTGCAGGGTGGGGAGGCAGTGCTGGTCCCACATCCCCCAGAGCCCTGACACCTCCTGGCTGCTGAGATGGTCTTTTTTTCTCCTCCCTTGTATAATTTAGAAAGGTTTGGGATTCAGGGCCAGCCTTGTTTTCAGTTTTGCACAGATTCAGAGGCAGCACCAGAGGGATTTACAGTTACTTATATTTTGGAATGAGCCTGGCAGCTGCACATGTGGAGAGGGAAGCTCCTTGCTTCCCACTTGTTAGCAACTTGATTTTTCAACTTCCGTGCAGCACGTAAATCAGGATTTAATTCTGACTGCTGTTTAATGTATTGTCTTGTTGACTTAAATCACATAAGTAGCTCAGTTAAACACAGTTCAGAGTGTGTGTGTGTTTTAAATACACTAAGTTGTGTGTCAGGAATGTGAGTAAGCTGTGAACTTTGCCCAGGAAGATGCTTGGTAATGTGTATAAATGAGAAATTGAAAGGTTACAAATAAATACTGTGTTCACTGTGCACTTGTAGGGCTAAAGAAACCCAAAGTGATTTTTTTTTTCCACATGCAAGATGTGAGCTGTTAACCTGTTAGTGAATTGAGAGCTCAGATCATCCTTTTTATCCCTGTAGGAGCCAGATCCTACAGATTTACCTGTTTTGTGCCTTCTGCCCCCAGAAATCCCTTGTAATAAGGATGCTCTGTTTGAAAAGTGGGTTTAACATACTTTTGCCCAGAGCCACTGTCAAGTTTGCCCAACTTGGTTCAAGCACCAGTTGAACTATTTTACAGGATATTTTTTTATTATTGAAAGTCTCCACGGAGGAAATTGCTGCAAAGTCCAGTTTGCAATGACTTGTTGTAATTCCTGCAGCAATCCCAGACCAGTAAAAAATGATCTGATTGCTTCTGGGTTTGTTCTGTCAGAGTGTTTTCTATCAGGATAATATTCCATAGTGTGATTTCTAGAAAGCAGCTTCTGTCCCTTGATGGGCTCTATAAAATCTTAACTGCTTTCTAGAAGCACTGAATGGCTTTTTGGCAAGAAGAATTTGCCTTCCCCCCCCTCCCCT
>NW_005054303.1:13065018-13067100 GCF_000277835.1 Geospiza fortis | reverse complement strand
CCCCCCCCCCCCCTTGAGAGAGTTTTGTGCAGCTGCTTAACAGGTCTGTTAAGGTAACTGTCTGGAGAGTCTTTGGCTGTCTTAATGTAAAACTGACTCGTGTCAGATGCAGTTTATGGATTCTGGGAGGTGTGGAATGATCTGCAGCTTCTCCTGGCATTATTGTGTGCTCTCCTTGGCAGGCAGGCACAGCGTGGTGCTCAGGGGTGCTTTGATTCACAGAAGCATTCACTGCTCATGAGCTGAGTGTACAAATCTTTGAGGCTGTGGATTGATAGAAGCCCTTGAGGGGACTTTATCACTATATTTTTTTTGTCTGGCTTTTAGTTAAGGATTCTAATTTGTGGCTATTTTGTGTGCTTGGCATACCCAAATACATGAGTGTAGCCAGGCATCTGCTGCTTTTGTTCTGATGTGTATAAATGAATTGTAGACTGTTGGCACCAGAATGTTCAGTTACAAACACTGTTGCATCCTTCTCTAATTGCTGATATTTTTGTGGGTGTGTCAAGAGTTTTGGGGATGTGATCCAGCTGCAGTGACAAAATCATGTTTGTGCCTTCATGTTTAAATCTGTAGTCTTCCTGGAGAAATCCTACTCTTAGGAAATTAATGCCAGGAGTTTTGGGGTCAGAACTTTTGCTTTCCAAAAAGTCACACGTGAGGGAAGGTCTCACTGGTGTCCAAAAAATTATCTTAATAATATGAGTGTAATCTGTACTGAAAAGAATATGGAGATCTAACCTGTAATACAGTGGAGGATCCCCATATAGTCTGTAGTGATCAGTTAAGACAATGAAAAGAGAATCCCTGCTGGAGTAAATAAGAAGTAGTGTGACTTTTTTTTTTAAAGTATGGATAAGTTATTGTTGATTGCTAATATGAAAAAATGCAAAACTTCAAAAAATCTGCATGTGACAGTTTGATACAACACCACTGAAGGTCTCCTATGAAACAGATGAAACTCTGCATAGGACAGTGATAAACAGAAATGTTTCCTGAGGCTCCAAAGCAGCTGAAATTGTCCTCAACACAGGATTCCCAGCAGGCAGCTCTAGAGCAGCTGTGCTAGAAAGTGTCACAGCAATGTGCAGGCACAAATGTGTCCAGAGGAGCATTCTGGATTTTGGGAATGATGATTTATGCTTTGGGTATTGGTGTAGCTGACACTGCTGCAGTTTTGTGTGATGCCTCTGAGCTGTTTCTGGCTCTGGTCTCTTTGGGGCAGGAAATTCAGCAAACTGACTAAAGGAGGAGAAACACAAATAATTCCAAAGATGGATGAAAGATCACTTGTAATATATTGTTACTGAACAGAAGAAAATGGAAGGAGAGAAGAAAGATTTTAAGGGCTGGAAAAGTGAAAAGGCAAGACTGGGAGGAAAACCATTCATAGGCTGGTTCTGTAAAGTGTTGGTTCACAACCACCAAAAGTTGGTGATTTACAAAGCAGCTCCTGAGCTACTGTGTCATGAAGTTGATGTGTGTTGGTATAAACTGGTATCTACTTTGAGCTGCTTTTACTTATTAGGGGGAACAACTGGGCTTGCAGAGCTGGTCAGGAGTCCTAGGAATGAAGAGGGATTCTGGTCTGGTCAGTGGCTGCAAAAATCATGGTTTGGACCCCTAACTTCAATATGTGCAGTTTCACCAACACCCCCTGTGTGTTTTGAAGATGTTTTGAATACTCCCTTTTGTTTGAGGAGTAGGCTACTCTACATTCTTCTGAAAAGAAGAGTATAGCCAAGTGTTTTATCAGCCTGACTTAGCTTTACAGTAGCTTATCTAGGAAAGACGAGAAGGTTTCCTATCTAGGAAACTTTTCCCTTTCTGCCTCCTTCCTTGCTGCAGGACCCGACCAGAGACTTAGGGAATGGCATGTTTTGGTGCTGCCTGTCTGGAGAGGCTGCTGTGTGTGGTATTGGCTGCTTGTCTAAAACAACACCGATTCAGCAAATGGAGAAAAGGGTTTAACATCTGCCTGTTGAGTTGATAAATGGTGAAGTGCTCCAGTGGCAACACACAACCCCACATGTGCACTTGGAGCAGATGGCTTTGATGTGTGCTCCAGACAAATGTGCT